>NC_056743.1:1868151381-1868163881 GCF_019279795.1 Protopterus annectens | reverse complement strand
ATTCATCAAAGTTATACACCAGGATTCATTATGCTCCGTGTAGAGCCTACATGGAGTTTATTCATTTATATGACTGTGATCGGTCCTCGCAGCGTGCAATGCATATTAATGAAGTGCTGCATGCCTAACTGAGGTTTCTTGGCTTGTGCCACTATTGCTGGCCATGAAACCTGGAACCCAAACATGGATACTGAGTCCATGTAAAGGAGAGAACAGACGATCCGCCCTGCCCCTAAATGAACAATGCATACCACTCATCTCAACCCCTTAGGGCAATACATGTGAACAAAGGCATAAAAAAAATGGGTGGTGAAAGGAAGAGACATAGGGGCACTTTTTAAATATTGCTCTTACAAACTAAGACATTGCAAAGCACACCAGCTTTGCAGAGAACAGTTCAACTGCCTCTTCACCCCAAGGCACAGTACAGATTGTAAGTCAGACAGTCCTCAAAACTTGTCAGGGCAAGACATCTGGACAAAGGCATTCACCAGGGGTTGGGGAAAGGGTCAGGCATAGGGACACTTTTTTAAATATTGCACTTACAAACCTTTATACATTGCAAAGCACAGTGGCTTTGCAGATGACAGTTCGGCTGCCACCCCCCCAGGGCATGGTACAGATTGTAAGTCAGGCAGTCTTCAC
This sequence comes from Protopterus annectens, assembly GCF_019279795.1. Taxonomy (NCBI): domain Eukaryota; kingdom Metazoa; phylum Chordata; order Ceratodontiformes; family Protopteridae; genus Protopterus; species Protopterus annectens. The sequence continues at coordinate 1,868,163,236 of NC_056743.1, read as the reverse complement.
AACCTGTCAGGGCAAGACATCTGGACAAAGGCATCCACCAGGAGTTGAGGAAAGGCACAGGCATAAGGACACTTTTTAAATATTGCTCTTATAAACTTAGACATTGTTGTCACCCATAGCTTTCAACCTCTTGGTACAAAAGATCTGGACAAACCCAAAATTAATGGGGGACAAAGCCACAAAAATAGGGACACATTTTAAATACTGATCTTATAAATTTAGAAAGTTACTAGAATAAAAAGTCTTGTTTACCATGCACTTTCTCAAGTATACAAAGTCTGAAACTCAAATAACTAATTATTTAGTGAATGCAAACCCCACTGATTTGCCACAGAAATCCAGAAAATCACAAATGTAATGAGGAACAGATGAAAAACATGAGGCAAAAATTTGGACATTCTGGAAAAATCTTTACAGTTGAGAGGTATGCTGTCAACCTCTTAAGCCACATATCTGGACAAAGCATGATATAAAGTGGGGACAAAGGGTCAAATATAGGGACACATTAAATATTGCTGTTATAAACATAGAACGTTGTTAGATTACTGGAATTTGTGTTAGCATGCATTGTCTGAAGGACATGCAGTCTGAAATTCAAGGGTATGTCATTATTTACTCGCTTTAATCCTCATATCATAGTAGTGATTTGTCAGAAAACCATACAGTTTATGAAGAACAGGCCAAAAAGAAGAGGCAAATTCTGGACATTCTGTGAAAATCTGGACAGTTGAGAGGTATGCTAGGGATACACTTATTAAATATTACTCTTACAAACTTAGAAAGTTGATAGAAGGACTGGTTGTGAACTCCCAAGATTTGAAAGAAGGGTATGAAGTCTGATCACTGTTTTTTGACTTCAGCACAGAATGCTTTAACAATGATTTGCCAGAAAAACACACAAGTGTATGAGAAATAGAGCAAAGTATGAGGCAACATCTGGAAATTCTGAAGTAATCTGTACAGTGGAGAGGTATGGCTGTACAAATAGCTGTTATTCTGTCAGTGCAGCATATCTGCACAGAGGCCAGCTTAATGACAGGACAAGCATCCAGTAGCAGGGAGATGTTTGACAGTGATGTCACATGGGAATGTGATTTAATGTAACACTCTCGCCCTCTTAGAGCGAGACATGTGGACAAAGCCATAAAAATGGGGGTCCAAGAGCCAGAAATTTGGATAGATTGTCAATATTCCACGTCCAAACATATGAAGTTAATTGAATATATAGGTTGTACAGTACATTGGCATGAACTTTCTGAAGAGCATGATGTGCAAAACTCAAATGCCAGTCATCCATTACTGATTGCATTCTGCAATGACATGCCATCGATCTGTTAGGAAAATAACGTTATGAGGAAACTATCACAAATATGAGTCAAAAACATGATATTTTGCAAAGATCAGGACAGTTGAGAGGTAAGCACCTAAATATCTGTTAAGTCTGAGTCTCAGCAGTCCAGAGATCATCCCAGTGATATGGCAGAAAGCCACATATTTGAAAATGAAAACATCTGGCCATCCTGGGATTATCTGGGCAGTTGAGAGGTATGAATGTGAAGTATATGGTCCAAACACAGTACAGGCCAGTGTACCTACATGGCAGAGTATTGTGATATCCAATGCCTACCATTCTGTAATGAAAATGAACAAATGATCTGTAACAGGACATGGGACTAACATGTTAAATATTCACCGAGGGGACGCGTGTATGTATTGAACAGGGACACACAGATGAACTGTAGCAATGAACACAGGGAAAGAGTACAGATGGAACTGCTACATGTACAGCAGAGGAGGGCATACCAATGGAAAATGGTTGTAGCAGCAACACCAAACACATATCTCTATGTTACAGTACGGACTGAACAATGAAAATGTTTTGTCTGTGATTGTCACACAAGGTGACATAACAATGGAGAGGATGTGTGTGTGAGATAAGCATCCTAACATAAATAATGCAGATGATATCTATCAGGGTTCTGAAATAAAATTAAGGTAGGCTGCATATTGGGAAGCTGTGCAAAATGATATACCTGAATATGCCTGTACCCTCAGCAGAGGTCTCCAGCATAGTGACCACAGGGCAAGGATCATAGGTTCATAGGTAAGTACTAGGCTATCAGCCCTAGGGCCTATACAAGCCTAGCCATAATGATTCCCTGGTTATTGCTTCCCACAAATATTTACTTTCCTGGACCCTTGTCTAGCAGGACTACTGATGTGAACCCCGGGGTGAATTTCCTATTTCCCATCCAATCGTCAGGGTTCCTCTTGAAGAGGGTCATTGAGGCACTCTGCCTGACATGTATGGTAGCCTATTCCAGAGTATGGGGAGTCATTGGGTCAGGAACCTATCCCTCCAGCATGTTCTAATCATCGTGATGACAAGGTTAAGATCCCTGGAGCATGTGTCGTGGATGGGTTGGGATTTCTTTGAGTGTAGCATGTCCAATAATTCTGGGTTTAACATGGCCTTGTTAGGCAGAGATCATCGCTGAGTAGGTGATATGTGACAGACTTTAGTTGGGGTTTCTTTAGACGGCCAGCATAAGGCATCTGCTTTAGGCCTGTGATTCTTTTTGTGAGGTATTTCTGCAGTCTTTCTAGTTGTTGCAAATGTCTTGTGAGGTACATACCAAATGGGGCATTGTGTTGTATAATGGGTCTAATGAGGGAAGAGTACAGAGGGACAATGACCTCCTTTTTTCTAAATGAAAAGCCCTTAGTGATGAGGTGTGCCATGTAGAAGGATTTTCTAACTGTTGTGGCTATGTAGTTATCAAAGATGAGACCACTGTCCACCTGTGTCCCTAGGTCTCTTATCACACTTTCGGTGTTTGGTGTACTGCCATCTATGTGGTAGTTCACAGGTACATGTTTTTTCCCAAAGGGAACAACTATACATTTTTTGGCATTTAGCTTGAGCCCATTGCTCTGGCGCTAGGCATCTGTTTTGATAAGGCCCTTTTGTAGTATATCCACATCATTTGGAGATTCAATAATGGCTCCCAGGTTGCAGTTATCTGCAAACTTTGTAAGCCAGAGTCCCTTAGTGCTGGCCTGTTCTTCAGAGAAGTAGATGCTAAACAAGAGTGGTCCCAGGACAGAACCCTGCGGTACACCACTTGTCACTTGTCTGGAGCTGGATTTGTAGTCGGCTACTTTTACAGAGTGTGTGTCCTGTCAGTAAGCCAATTTGCAACCTATCGAGTGATGTAGGGATTAATGCCCAGCTTAGTAAGTTTATCTATGCTTCCAGAGTGGGGAATAGTGTTGAAAGCCTTGGCAAGGTCCAACTAGGCTGTGTGAACCACCTTACCCTCGTCCATGGCTCTGGAGACTGATTCGAAAAAGTCGATCAGGTTCAGGAAGCAAGATTGGCCCTTCATGAACCCAAACTGGGTGGGGTCCAGTGTTTGAAGGTTGCTAATGTCTCTGTTTATAAGTTCCATGATAATATGTTCCATGGCCTTGCAGTTTAGGCTAGTCAGACTGACAGGACGGTAGTTCCCGGGATCCAAAGTGGATCCCCCCTTGTGGAATGCGATGACTGTAGCTGTGTGCCACTCTGTGGGCACGAAGCCTGAGGTGAGACTATGATTAAACATGACACATAGGTGAGGTGCCAGTTCATTTTGTAGTTCATTCAGTACACAGCCCAGGATGTCGTCTGGTCCCATGGATGCTGTATTCTTGGCTTTGGAGACTGTGTTTTTCAGCTGAGTGGCCGTGATTACTGGAATTTGGCATTATTTTGGTATTGAGATGGTCCCTTTAGGGGGTGAGAGGGGTAAAGTTGGCAATGAATCTATCTGCCAGGATATTGGCAATATCCTTGGGATCAGTATATCTAGTGCCATTCTGCTGTAGCTCAGAGCAGATCTGAGTATTGCCATTTAGATTCTTGACATAGCTATAGAATGCCTTGTGGTTGTCTTTGGAATCTTTGACAATTTTGTTTTTGTAAGTAGCTTTGGAAGATTTTATGACAGCTCTCATCTTTCTACTGAGGCTGGTGAGGGAGTTTTTTGAATCCTGGGTTCTTCCTCTTTACTGCAACATATTATTCCTTCTGTTGTGCAGCTTGTTTATGGCAGGGGACCACCAGATTGGCTTCCTTTTTTTAGAGAACAGCATCTTGGTTCTATTTGGGATGGCTCAGCCCATGCACAAGTGAATGTGCTCATACAGCACCTTGCTGTAGGATTCAGCAGTTGAACTTTCAGTTCCCCTCTGCATGGGTGTCATGAAGTTTGTTACTTCTGACTTGAGAAGCATGAAGTTGGCTTTGGAGAAGTTTTTTTATGGAGGTTTCCTTAAAGGGGGGTGGGGGTAGGATGTGGATGTCAAGGGAGATTAGCTTATGATCTGATCTGACCAATGAGGAGGTGACCACTGATGTGGAGCATCTATCTCCCATGTTGGTAATGACCAGGTCTAGAATATTGGTACCCCTGGTAGGACTATGAATTAGTTGCTCTAGGGCGTTGGAATTTATGAATTCCAAGAACTGTTGAGCAAAGGTGCTGGTACAGGAGTAGTTTTCCCAGTTAATGGCAGGGTAATTGAAATCACCCAGTATTAGGGTATTTGGTTGTATTTTAATATTTTCCAGTATATTTAGAAAGGTGTAGTGAGAAGCGTGTGGCCTGATGGGGGATCTGTAGCAAGCTACAATCTGTATTGCAGTCTTACCTAGTGTTAGTTGCATCTGGGGAATTTCATGGCAAACATTACAAGCACCAAGCAAAATCATGGACAATATCTGAATAATACCACCACTAATATCATGCCTCTGACAAAACATATGTGATGTGGAGTGATAACAGATTAGCCTGCAATACACACATGGACAACTAATGTGAGACATCCACAATCTATGAAGGTAACCCTGCACACTGTCCTGGTACTGTAATATCTTCAGGAGGTGTGAGGAGGGGCACTGTCCTACCTGTATGTGACAGCATGGGCACTACAGGCTTGTTGATTTGTGTGCATGGCATATATCAGTGGCAAAATTCACACTGTCACACGTGATATACATACTGTTAATGATGTCAAACAACAATGTATACAGTGTATGCATAAGGTAAAAAGATAGCACACATGCATTGGGTGTAACAACTTGATTGGTGTTCTTTACCATCAGACAGTCATGTATATTCCACAGAAAGAATGCCTAGATATGGACAATAATCTGTGTGATAGTGTACTGTGACAAAGGTGGTACACTTCAGTTATACATCACTGGATCATGTCTAAGGAGGTATATGGAGAAGGTTGCATTATACTCAGTTATGGGTGTGATGAACACTGGGAACCATGATGTTAATATGCCTTCTGATGTGCATGTCTTTAACTTAAATGTACTTGTGTTAAAGTCAATGGAGGAATTAGCAATTTGACCACATGCCGGTCATACCTTACAAGATCTTCACGCAAGAAATCAGGATAAAGTCTAAAATAATGGGTGGAAAAAGCCACAAAAATATTGACAGATTTGAAATATTGATTGTACAAACTTAGAAAGTTGTTATAGTAACATGGTTTATGTTAGCATGCATTTTCTGAAGGCTATGAAGTTAGAAAATCAAATTTATGTCACTATTTAGTCACTTCAGCCCTCGGTGATTTATTACAAAATCATAAATTTTAATTAGGACAGACTAAAAATATGAGGCAAAAATATGGTCATTCTGCAAAAATGTGGACAGTTGAGAGGTTTGTCTGATGGATGTACTACTTACCCTCTAACCCATGAAACAGATCACATACCTATTGGTGTAATTATAGGGTGTGATGTCCATAAATATGGTCATTCTGCAAAAATGTGGACAGTTGAGAGGTTTGACTGATGGATGTACCACTTACCCTCTAACCCATGAAACAGGTCACATACCTATTGGTGTAATTATAGGGTGTGATGTCCATATTATACTTGGGTGTTGCATCTGTTTCCTGATGCAATACCTCCCCCATGTGTCTCATCAATGCAGATGTTACCATGGCTGTGGCAGCAGTCTCTGGTATGTGTTGATACTGTCTGTATTATACTAATATCACATTTGTAGTCAATCATTGTCCACAAGCTGTAGTCCTTCAGGCAGCTATTTGGACACAGCATGTGGATGTCATCTGTGATATCCATTACTTAGCTAAGGGGCATGGTACTGACCCGATTACTGGGACAAGTGACAGTGTTGACTGATTACCACAGTATGACTTTTTGTCAAATGCCTTTACCTGTTCAAGCTCCACAAGATGATACTGTCATCGTACATGCCCTTGATGACCTCTTTGAGGACATCTATCAGATGTAAGGGACCTGATATAGCACTAACAACTCACACAGGTCTGTTGCACACACCTGTAATATTACTAGTACACATAAAGAAGAGGTCCATAATGACATGTTGTTGTGGATGCACGTTGATGTACACCCTTGTATGGGAACATAGGCTGTGTGGACGGTGTGTTGAACTGTGTATTCCACTGTATCAGGAAGGCGTATGTGCTTGGTCATGCAGCAGGTGATCTGTGATGTCACAGCACATTGATTCTATGTGATAAGTCTGGAGTAAGCTAAGACAGTGCATACTGTCTATTGCGATCTGTCCTAGGGTTTTGGCACAGCCACACACACAGGTATCTTTGACAAACCTCCAAGCTGGGGATTAAGTCTTACACCACTTGATGGGTAAACAATTGGTTCACTGCCAGAACACATCATGTGACAGTTGGTGAATTACCATGTACAAGTACAACTTTATTCATTTACAACTCCAGAGAAATCTGTTCTTGGCCATTCACTGTTTGAACTGTATTTCTCAGCAGTTCAGGTAAATTAGATGGCTTTTGGCTTACCAAGTTTGCTGACTCTTGCATGTTTTGTGCAATCATTGAGTCCACCAATGGTGATAACATAGTACAGAAGGAGCTAACACACACAACTGAATGGTGACAAAAGCACACAATCTACAAATAAATGCAGAAATGTGTGCTTGTAATGTTGTCTGTCTGAAAAGTGGAGCTCCATGTTAATCACAGCATTGACAACAGAAACCCAGTGACACAAGCACTAGGAACACATTTAGATAGCAATCTGAACTTTGGCCACCAACTGTCCAAATTGCTAATGAAAGCATTTGTTGTGCACATCATAAGTTCGCCATCATATTCACATGTTAGGACTGTATGACAGCACTGTAGTCAAACTGCATTGCAGCCCTAATAGACTATAATGCCCTTTTTACATGTACCTCACCAGACACTTGAAACAGCTGGAGAGACCACTGGGCTTTCTCAGCAAGATAACACCATGAAAGATTAAATGGTATGTTACTGTAAACTTTATTGTATAAGATGATGTGACATCTGCCTGTACCCCAAGCCAGTCTCTAACCCTGCCTTGATGGGAGTACTGCATATGCAAAAATGTAATATAGCTGATGACGTTAGTAGTGTCTGTTTAGTACAAGATAGCAGTGTCCCATGTGCTGGTGCAAAATGCTGTATGTAATGTCAAGCAACAGCTGTCTCAGTCCCCCAAGTTGCTGCAGTGAAAAAAGAATGCCTACCTAGCTAGGTGCACAGACAACAGGACTTAACACACATGCTACAGCACAAGTCTCAGTTGGAGTGTGTCAAACAACACTTTATAGCTGATGACATCAGCAGCGTGTGGGGAAGAGAATATGATAATAAAAAAACATCAGACAACAGCTCACACCCCCAACTGGTTGCATTGAAAATAGAACCCGTACCTATCTAAATACACAGACTACAAACCACAGAACTTTACACACACAACAATGCTCGAGTCTGTGTTGGAAGGTGTCAAACAACAATTTATAGCTGGTAACCTCAGCAGTGTCTGAAGAGGAGTATATGGTAATAAGAAAAAGGCAATCTGTAATGTCAGACAACAACTCACCCCACCCCCTCGTTGGCTGCATTCAGAATAGAACCCCTACCTTACTAAGGTACACAAACTACAAGGCTTAAAACACATGCCACTACTCAAGTCTGAGTTGGAGGGTGTCAAATAACACTTTATAGCTGATGATCTCAGCAGTGTCTGGGGAGGAGAATATGGTAATAACAAAAAGGCACTCTGTAACCTCATGCAACAGCTTACCCCCCCCCCCCATTGACTATATTGGGAATAGAACCCCTACTTATCTAGGTACACAGACTATAGATATCACTGCTCAAGTATGAGTTGGAATGCGTCAAACAATCCTTTATAGCAGTTGACATCAGCAGTGTTTGGGGAGGAGAATATGGTAACTACAAAGAGGCACTCTGTAATGTCAGACACAAGCTCAAAAGTAAAAGCAATTTTCAGGCCTACCAAAAACAGAACTGATAGCCCCATTAGGAACACCAGTCCAAGGAACTCAGGAGGTAATCTGTATATCCAGAAAGGCAAATTATTAGGGGGATAGAGGGTGGGAGCAAACATTGCACCAGTGAAGACAAGGACATCTACTGTTATGGTAAGATTTTACACAAATGTACTATGTCCTTACATTTATTGCTGCAGTATTCTAATATATGGGATAGTGCCAAACCTCAAGAGGAAACTTAGTAGGGAAGGAGCAGAAGACTTCCCTAAAAAGCCTTGAAGACCGGCACTAGCAAAACCAGCCCTTGGTCTATAGATAACACCCAAATTGTAGTGCTGGTAAAGTTATGCACACAAGTCCAGATAGATGTTTCAAGAATCAAATTAGCATCTAAGCCCTTGAAAAAACACAAGAAGAAGCCACAGCTAGTAGAATGACCACTAAGTGATGAAGGAAGGCTCTTGCCATGAAAAGTGCAACAAACAGAAATTGCCATAGAAATCGAAGAACAAATAGTGCCAAAGATCTTGGATGAAAAGAAAAAAAATAAATGGTCATATTTTCTATTAGCCTTAGTGTTATCCAAATAAACCCTGAGTTGCATATGCATGTCCAAAGTATTCAGTCCCCTCTCACTGTCAGCTTTTGGAGAGGGGAAAAAGTAGGCAGATTAATAGACTGGTTAAGTGATAGCTCATTAATCACCAGGCATAAAAGAAGGGTTAGTGAGCAAGGGCACTCTGTCCTCATGAAAGATCAAAGGGTGAGATGCCATAAGGGCCTGCAAATCAGACACCCATCTGGCATAAGGAATAGCTAGCAAAATAACAGTTTTCCAAGAACAACATTGCAAGGAAGCTAAAGCAACAGGCTCAAATGGAGCCTGAGTCAACTTCTCCGAAACAAAATTAAGATCCTAGGGAGGAGGAAAAGGCTTCTTGGGAGGTGTAATGTTAAGGATGCCTTTAAGAAATTGTTATACCTCAAATCTAGATGCTAAAGGAGGAGAAAAAGTCAGAGAAGCAGAGATAGCTGATAAGTGGGCTTTAATAGAAGAATAGGCCAAACCAGCATTGAGCAACTCACACAAGTAAGAGAGAACCAAAGAAACATCCACAGTAAGTGGGCCCAGGACACCAAATGGAAAACCTCTTCCATTTTGATAAGTAGGATCTCCTATTAGTATGTTTCCTGGTCTTCTGCAGGATTTTCAGGACATCCTCAGACAAAATGTGTCTATCAGGAATCAAAATCCTATCACCCACAATGTCAGGTGAAGTGTGGACAGGTGGAGATGAATGAGAGATCCCTTGTCTTGTGTGATTAGATCCACCCAGTGAGGTAAATTGTGATGATTGTCCCTGGCTAGATGCAGAAGTAAAGGGAACTAGTGCTGTCACACTGCCACAGCCCAAATTTATTTATTTATGATTTATTTCAGTTTGATGACCGGGGAAGTCCACTGGGCCAAGAAGAGCCCGTTTTTAGTGGAGGCTCGGGGAGAAAAGCTCCAAGGACAGTTACAAACCTACATAAAGTTACACACATAAGTAAAATATTCAGTTTACAAACATTTGATGTTGTATAGTTATATACAAAAAGCTGAGAATACAGTAAAAATGCATATGAGGTATATTACAGTTGTACAGTGAAATACAGAATATTATCAAATGTAAGAAATACAAATAGGAAGTCCCCAAAAGGGAGTCAGCGACAAGATTTTGGGAGCATCCTGTTGAATTTTGACCAGGACTTTGGGAATGAGAGGAAGTGGATGGAATGCATAAAGAAACATCCCCTTCCAAGAAAATGAGAGGGCATCCACCTTCCAAGCCAGATGATCTAGGACTCTGGCACAAAATGGAGGAAGTTGTCTGTTCAGAGGGAAGGCAACAAGATCAACTTGAGGAGTACCCCCAATGGTGGATAATGTCCACAAACACATCCCTGTAAAGCAACCGGGACTGAGATAGGAACCAGCTCAGAGTGTCTGCCATAATGTTCTGACCAGAAGGGATATAAATTGCCTGAAGTCACTTGACACTTGATGGCAATATCCCATAGCAGAAGTTCCAACTGGCAAATATGATAAAATCTTGTTCCACCCTGTTTGTTTATATACCACATTACTGTGGTATTGTATGTGAACACCTTGAGAGGCCCTGGAGAGAGAAGAGAGGATGAAGGGCCTGTAGAGCCACCCATCAAGGAACCAATACATAAACCAACATATGCAGAAGTCCTCTCTAAAAACCAGCCCAAAGCATGGCGACCTCCCAAACACAAGCATACCACACATAGCTTTCTTGCAGATGAACACAGGGTGTATCAAAACTCACATGACATTGTCTCACCAAGTAAGCCCCTAAGGTGTAACACTAAACCAATTACACTAGTCATAGGTGACTCAATCATGAGACACACTGATGTGCCACTCACCAGGTTGGATAAGGAGAAGGGCACTGTCAGTTCTATGTCTGGTGCCAGGATCCACAATCACTCATGCACTTATGTCTCTCAGCAGCAGGCACTGGTATGACCCTGTCATAGTATGTGTTGGTGTGAGCAATTTGAGAAATACCTCTCTGGACTATATGAAGAGAGACATGATTGATTATGTGTCCTAGGCAGGTATGCCCTTACTGAAATGGTTTCCTGCCCGTACGGCAACTGCACGGCTCAAAACAAAATCCAAAAAACAAAACTCAGCCAGCAGATCATGGCAAGCTGTATTAATTTATTAGCTTGTTTAAAGCACAACAAACAGACCGGTTTTGGCTCAGTTAAGTATTAGCCTTCTTCAGTGTTAAAATAAAATGAAAAATGTAGTGCCTTATATAATGAACACATAAATCAGTGCTGAGGCATGATTGGTTCCTTACAAATGTGCATTCAATCCAGGTGCAAATAATGCCCCTAACTTAATTATCCATTTCTTTTCCTTTGAATCCAAAAGGCTATGCCATCCAGCTTTGTTAGCCCTGTTTCCCATGATTTTGTCAATTACTGTGAATCTAAATGTAGCATTAGGATGTTTAGTGGTATGCTTGTATAATGCATTATTGGGTTTTTTATTTCTTATCCCACTGAAATGTTCTGAGATCCAGATCCTGAGGGGTCTGGACATCTGTCCAACATAGAAGGCATGACAACTGTAGGTTGCTAAATAAATAATGCAATCTGTCCCACAATTCACACAAAAATGGAATCTGGAAAACATTACCAGTATTGCTACTGGAAAAATCCTTAGTTATATTCATAGCCTTACAGTGGTACAGTGGCCACAAGGTACACAACCTGTTAGTAAGTCCCCAACCATAGTCTGTTGTCTAGAAACCCTCGAAGAGTGGTTGATATGTTTGCAATGGCTCAGCTGGGACCCAATGTTTCTCCCCCTGCAGAATGAGAATGAACACCTGTCCCCCAGAATGGTAGAAAAATTGTAATCTGCTCTTAATATGTTCCAATGTCTCTGAACAATATTAAGTAAAGTATTCATATTCCTAC
>NC_056743.1:1868018209-1868150881 GCF_019279795.1 Protopterus annectens | reverse complement strand
CTGAAGAGACCTAGGCCTGAGGGAGCATGAGAGGAAACAGAATCTGAAGGGAAAACATCCAAAAGGAAGACACTTAAAGTGTTTAGAGGAGAGAGGTCTAGATTAGGTATCCAAGTACCCTCTTTTCCGGGCACTAGAAACAGTTTGGAGGAGAACCCTTTCCCCCTTTAGGACACAAGCATCTCTTCAACAGAACCATGAAACAAGAGATTTTGAAAAACCTCTGGGTGAAAGGGAAGTTGTTCCAAGCAGGCTGCAGAATGCTCATAAAAGAATTAAGGGATTCAGCACTTTGAAGTACCCCTTATGAATGATTGACAGAACGCAAGCATCCTGAGTGATCTGAGGCCAAACAGGAAGAGAGAAAGGAAAATGAAGAGAAAGAGGAATGTTGCTGGGAAGATATGGATAGTCATACAGCACCTGGATTGTCTGGAAAAGAGGCTTTGGAGTCCCTGAAAACTGATCATCTTTACCAGAAGGAGCCTATTTGCCACTCTTCTTACCTTTAGTCGAAGGGTGTGATTGCCTGCGAACACAGGCTGGCTTAGCAGGGTATTTTATCTGAAATGTAGGCACAGGAGAAACAGACACATGTTTAAGCTCCTGTAAGGCCTTACCCTTATCCTGAAGGACTTAAACAAACAGCAGCAGCTACCCCAATAAAGTGTAGAATCCAGGGGAGCATCCATTAACTTAGCTGTAATATCATCAGTTAGAGGCAGAAGGCTAAGCCAAGAATACCTCCTCATCACTGAACCAAAAACAGCAGCCCTAGAAAAAGCATCTACTGCATCATAACTACATATAATATAATGATGAATGACTTGAGAGGAAGTCCCTAGCAAGGAAATAACAGATGTTTTACCCTCAGAGTCTGGAAATCAGAAGTAAGTTGACTGGCCTGAGAAAGAAGATCCAAACACATACCTAGATATATGTGTTTGATAATTAATAGCCCTAAACATTAGGGTAGCAGAAGTGTAAACACCCAGCCTTTCCATAGTTCTGCTGTACTTGCCAGCAGACAATAACTTGGCCAATGGAAGCAATTGACATGGCTTATTAGAGGCTACAGACACTACAGATGGGTCAGCAGCAGAACATTTATATAAAAAGCAATAATCCTCAGGGACCCTCTAAAACCTGGCAGGCTTCTTGGGAGCAGGGGCAGAAAATTAGGTACATGAGAGGCCTTGGAAGAAGCATCCAGCAAAGCAAGCCAAACAGGAGGAATAGCCACAGGTTGAGGAGATTCCAACTGCAGCAACCAATACTATCTGTTATTGATATCAGAGAACCATGCACAATCATACTTAAAAAATCCAACATCCTAGAAAGTGTGTCCCCAAAGGAAATTTCCTCAAAAGAAACATCAAGACTAATATAATCCTCCTCCTCTGACCCATAGTCCAAAGAAGAAGGACTTTGAGAAGAATAACTCAAGGAATCATTATCTGAATGCAATTTATCTTCAAAAGAATCTTGTTCTCAAGAACTTTTAGGGAGTAGAGGACCAAGGAGGACCAAGAGCTGAAACCCCTTGAGGATGTTCTAAGGAGAGTAAAGCATTGAATAACCTCAGTTTGAAGTCCTGCCACCCACTTTGTGGATCCTAGGAGCAGAAGAAACATGTTTAATTTGTTGCTTTCCTTTTAAGAAGATGTCTCCACCAAAAAAATTGAGAAGCTAAGACCCAAGGCGATAGTCAAGGACAATAGTAGGGACTTCTTCCCCAACTAAAAAAAGAAACTCCCCTAGGCCCCTAAGAAAAACAAAAACAAACATGGTTCCCCCTAAATGTGCAAGACAGACACCTGCAAAGCCTCTGTGTATGTGCTAACAATTGGATCCTCCCTGGCCTCCAACACAGTTGCAGTGGAGAAATCCAACAACACAGCCAGGCAAGCTTCTGGATTTACAATGATCTTGGTGGAAACACCTGGCAGAGGTTGGACAGCAGAAGATTCCAACTGTCCCTTTTTCACCCTCTTCTTCCCTAATGGCTAACACTCAGGGCAGGAGATTCCATCCATTGTAATGATAGCTAAAAGTTTAAGACACTGGTTCTCAAGATAAAAGGAAAGTGGGAAAATCTCTACTGCAAAGGGTTTTCTGGATGAATGCCTGACAAATAGAGCAAGACATATGGTCATGGGACGCTCTTAGGCAAAAAAGACACTTACCATGGCAGTCTTTATTGTGAATCTGTCTCCTACACTAGCATTTCCCTTCTAGGATGACATTAACCCCAAGGTTTGATAAAGTCTCCTGAATTGTATAATTGGGTTTGATAAAGTCTCCTGAATTGTATAATTGGATACAAAAGTGCTTATTATTTTACGTTGGTGAATACTGATAATCATTTTTGTTCTAATAAAGGACCGTTTTTACCATTCTGCATTGGTATATACTTGCCAGTGGACTCCATTCTGTTTTTTGGATTTACTTATTAACCCCAATGAGCACAAAAAAACAAGAAACAATAATCCCCAACAGGGCACTTAACTGCAACTGGAAAGAAGTCGGCAAACACACGTAGGTAGTCACTGTAGAATGAAAATGAGTTCAAGTGGCAGGAAATGGATGCAGGTAAACAGACTGATGGTGAAAGCACACAGTCAGATTTATGGCAAAGAAGTTCTGTTTTGGTAGGCCTGAAAGTCATCTTTATACCCCACTCCACTACACAAGCAGCATTTGGGTGATGCTCTTTGTACCTATAAAGCAACAGGAGTCTTTGGTAGACTGGCCTGACAGGGAAATCTATATGTTAGGGCAACTCAGTGGTGCAGCAGTTTGCATTGTTGACTCACAGCTAGCGGTTCTTCAGTTCGATTCTCAGCTGAGATGCTGTCTGTGTGCAGTCTGCATGTCCTCCCTGTGCTCTCAAGGGTTTCCTCACACATTCAAAAGACATGAGTTTGAAGTATTTCTCCCTTGGCTTTCCAGAAAATTGTCTTTGTCCAAGTAGGACTTTCATGGTAAAAAAAGTATTAAATAAAAAATAAAAAAATAAAATAGAATAGTGCACCAGTGAATGTACGGGCATTCACAGGTACACCTCTGTCATACTCCATATTGGAATACCTTGCTTGGGACATAACTCACTAGATTATATGAAGAGAGATATGACTAAACTCTCAGATTATATGTCCTAGACAAGTATGTCCATAGGGCAAAGCAGCATTCTCCCTTCACTCGGGATGATGCCTCAGTACAAACAAATGAATTATTGACTTCAGCAATTGGCTTAGCTGCTGGTGTCACTCCAGGGGGATCCAGTAGTTGTCAGGCTGGGATGATATGGTCGGCAGACCATGCTGTTTTGCCAAGGATGGCCTTCATCTGTCACCTCTTGCTTTTTGGTTACTGGACAAGGTACTTGCCTCACCCATAGTGAATTTTTAGGCAATGTCATAAGAACAAACTTCCTGACATGAAAATATCTTCAAAAGACAAACTCGAGGTTATGCTGCTTAATGTTGGGAGTCTAAATCAACAACTATAGTCAATGGAGGCACTTCTTACTTGGAAAACTGATTATATTTGTGCAGCCACAGAGACATGGTTTAAGGCCACAGAGAGTACTCTTGCCATGAAATGGTATAATGCCTTTCACACATTCAGGCAGCAAAAGGAATGTGAAAGAACCAAAGGAGAAGGTGTATACATCTTCATAAAACAGAAGTACACCTCAAGAATGGTTGAGCAGTAAGACTGTCTAGAGTTACTACAAGTACAATTAACTGGAGGAGAAACACCCCTTCACATCATTCTAAGCCACTGGTCCACCAACAAGAACCATGAAAACCAAGCAGTGCCTTCATGGGCTTACTTGTTTCAAGTCATAATATAGCCAAACACCCTAGCCATGAGTCATTGTAACAATCCTTCCATTGACTGAGATACATGTATGTGCTCAACCACTCTTGCCCTAAGGATCCTGCACATTGTAAAGACAAAGGCTTTGAAACAGTTAGTCTGCACACTGACAAGGGCCTCAAATGCCCTTGACCTAGAACACATCAATATGGAAGATCGCTGCACCACCCCATTTGTGAGAATCTCACTGGTAATGTCTGACCATAAATCAATCACGTTCAATGTAGCAGTTGTACCTGACCCCTCCCCAAGGATCAAAAAGGTGGAAAATTTTCTTCAAAGCAAACTATAGCCTCCTAAGTGATGACATATTTAGTTTCAAACTTATTGCCACCACTGACTCTAAAGACTCTTATACAGAGGTGTACACAAACGGACTGTATAAACAGCTTTACAAGTGTATAACCTTAGCTGTACCAGAATTAATCAAAACTTGCTCACAGAAAAAAGTCACTATGGTAGACATCTAGCATAAATAGATTATACAATATGAGAAAAAAACTGATGTCCAGAAAGAACAGGTAACAGTATCAGCAGAACAACATCCTCCATAGCTTGAACAAGCAACATTGACATCTTGTAAAGTGCTCTAAATTTAATTATGAAACTAAATTATTATCCATAGCTAAGGAAAATCACAAGGAATTCTTTAGCTAAGGTTGTAACGTAAAATGGAAGGCCCAGAATTACACCAAATTCAGAGTGGACAGTACCACTCATACTGAAACGGAGGACACAGCCAACTTGTTAGCACACAGGTTTGGCAACAATTTCACACCCCTGTCTCCACCAATCATACCCCGCAGCATACCTGTAAGCAGCTCTTTGCATATTATCTCTAAATAACTCGTCCTAACAACAGTTGTCAATGCCAAAAACACAGCCTGTATGGGACTGGATAACATCCCAGGCTGCTTACTAAACAGTGTAAAGCAAAAGTTAGCAGAAGCACTGGGTACTCTGTTCAACCACAGTATAAGTACTGGATTTTTCCCAGAAGAGGGGAAACAGCAACCATAATACCCTTGCACAGAAGGGGTCCCTCAACCGACCCAAGGATACTATACACCTATAGGCCTGACCACACTTGTCTCTAAGGCCATGGAGAGAATCATTTTGGAACTTATAAACAAAGACATTGGCGACCTTCAAACTCTTTACCTGACCCACCTTGGGTTTGACAAGGGAAGAGCATGCCTGCTAAACCTAGTGGAATTCTTCGATACTATCACCAAAGCCCTGGATTAAGGCAAATCATTACATGTTGCCTAGCTTGATCTGTACATGGGCTTGGACACAATCCCCTATGGAGGCACTGCAGATCTCACTCACCTGGGGATAAACACATACATCATTAGAAGGGTAGCCAACTGGCTCACCAACAGAATGCATACAGTCATAGGTGGGGATTCAACCTCTACCAACAGACCTGTTAACAGTGGTGTCCCATGAGGGTCTGTGCTAGGTCCCCTACTGTTTGGAATGTATTCCTCAGAAAATAAAGGGAATAAAGATAGCCTGTGGCTCAACAAGCTTGCTGATGATGACAAACTCAGGGCAATCATTGAATTCCCACACAATGTCAACATAATACAAAATGTGCTTACATACATAAATGATTGTTGTCAAAGCCACAGACTTAACGTTTGCCCAAATGAATGCACCATTATCCCTTTCGGCAAAGGAGAAATCCATGCTAGTTACACTATTAAAAATGTCCCCCCATGTTCTAACCCAGTGGTGATATATTTGGGAATGCATGCTGTTGGCAACCTCACCTTTGATTATCAAGTGTTCACAGTGGTAATGAAGGCCCTTTACATTGCACATCTCATAAGTGACGGAATGGCATCCAAGACAAAGGATGTTATAACCCCACTGTACTCGTCCTCAGACCAGTAATGCAGTACAGTGCTCCCTTTAGCATGCACCTCACCAGACACCTGCAGCAACTGGAGACATCCCAGAGTTTTCTCACTAAGAAAACCCAGGGCCTCCAAAACAAGACCTACATGGAAAGACTGAAACCCTGTGAATGTACTCTGTATCCTAAAAGTTGCTGAGAGATGACTTGTGGCTGGCCTAGAGAGCTGCCTCAAAAACTGCCTTTAAGGAAATACTGCACTATCCCAACTCACATGGGACAACAGTCATTCACTCTAGGGACCTTAACCTAGCCTGTGACATCAGCAGGACATGCTGAAAAGACAGACATATCTACCACAGATTGCCACTTCTATGGAACAAGCTCCCAATTCACAAGGAATTGAGATCCTCAATGACCCTGTTTAAGGGTAACTGGGACAATTGCATTGGAAATTGTAAATTCACCTATGTCACTCTAAGACATGGTCATCCAGTGCTGATCATGGCTTTGCAAATATGGACTACATGTCTTGATCTATAAGGGAACAATGTTATAACTTCGGTAGGCTACACAAGGTCTCAGGGCCATTAGCATAGTAACCCCTTATGAACCTATGAACCTATGACCATTATGGTAGTAGCCTCACATGAACTTAGGAAGCTATGAACCTATGCAGGCCTGCCATCATCTTGTCTCACACATGGGCTGCTGATGTAATGAACTATAAGTTCAGCTGCAGTCTTGCAAGAATCAGACTTATGCCAATGCAGTTGCATTAGGTACTGTTTTCTGTAGTCTGTACACTTAGGTAGGGGTTCTATTGTCAAGTAAGTGTGTGCATGTGTGTGTGTGTGTGTGTGTGTGTGTGTGTGTGTGTGTGTGTGTGTGTGTGTGTGTGTGTGTGTGTGTGTGTGTGTTTGTGCTTGACGTTACAGACAGCTTTTTACCGCAGCATGTGGAACACTGTTATTACCATATTCTCAAAAGACACAGCTTATGTCATCAGCTATATCAGATGGCTGTATATGCAGACATTCCACCAGGACATGGCCAGACACTGCCATGGAGGTCAGTCAGATGTCACCTCATTCTATACCAGACAGATGATAGTGACATGTCTTGTACTCTATCCACATACATCATGACTAGATTTGTAGGCCCAGTGTTGTCTTCCTGAGAAAGCCCTGTGGTCTCTCCAGCTACTGCATGTGTCTGTAGAGGTGCATGCAAAAGAGAGCATTATACTGTATTACTTTTCTGGTGAGGTTTGCCTCCAGTGCTGTCATACATTCCTAAGATCTGAATATGATGGCATGACTTATGATTTGCACTATACATTTGCCCTGGAAGATCATTAAAGAGAAAATTTAGAAAGTAATGACATGCATTGCAGTTTCTGACATCAACACCCTTACAAAAGCATTCACTATAACATTGTGAAAGTCTGATGCTACCAACTGTCTAAATTTCAAAGGCCAATATAAGTGAAAGGTACAATGAGCAGTTCAACAACAGAAATGCAGATATACTAAGCAGTATGTCAGCAATGCACCCTGAGCATCAGACTTAGCTTTTGCATCCCTGACTCCAAATATCAAAAATAGGGATATGGCACAATTATCATCACTTATACAGGGTGTTGTGGGGGAGGAGGGTCAGGAAGCCTAGGCTGACACTGAAGGTCAGTGAGTGTGTATGACTAAGAAGAAGAAAAAGCCAGATATTGGAATAAAACAACAAATGGCCAGTGGGACAAACTGAGTAAGTGTGTGTGTGTGTGTGTGTGTGTGTGTGTGTGTGTGTGTGTGTGTGTGTGTGTGTGTGTGTGTGTGTGTGTGTGTGTGTGTGTGTGTGTGTGTGTCTGTAGGAGTCCTCCAGGTGAAACTGGTGTGTATGTATGTCTGCATGAACACAACCAGTCTCTGTGCTAGCTCTGCGACTTTATCTGTTGGACAGGTGTGGTTGTGCATTGTAGAGGTGGCAGTTCTTTGTTCTCATCCCCAACAATGAGAAATGGCTCTGCCAGGAGTTGACTGGCACATTCACACCCATGGTCAGATGCATTGCTGCTACCTGAAATTGAATGATGGCTGCTGGATGAGCTCCCTACAAGGGAAAAAACACAAGACCAGAACCCCAGGTCCTGCCATGTCTGGGTGGGGAAGGTAGACTCATGGATGGAGCCATGGAACTACTGCCACTATGGGAGATTGATCAGTCACTCCCACATTGGCTGACAGCAGATGATGTTGCAGACCTATGGCCATGAGGATGCCATTCCACTCACAGCAGATGTTCCATCACAGACACTGCTCATTCCATGACAGTCACCCTTCGGTCCATCACAGACACCCCTTGTTCAATATGTCATTCACCCGATTCAGTGGATCGGCAACACAGTGAAGACAATCGCACATGTCAGACTGTGCCACATACAGACCCTCAGCATTTGTTTCTGGCAGCTATGGGATCATGCCTGTGCCCCCATGATGGCCCTAAATATACATTGAGTGGCACAGCAGATGGCACTTGCACCAGGTGGAGGAGGACAGCAAGCCTTCTGCAAGCACCCCTGTCAATCCTCCTGTGTGACACCTTGCCCATGCTTTGGCTATGGACAGACTCAGCAGGCAATGAATTCACAGTAACCTCACTTCCATGATCAATCTGTTCACCCTCCACCTGTCCAATATCTGTGGCCTCAGTGGACTGGGTTGTTGGAGGCCTACTGACTGTGTCTGATGGAAATGTAGGGGATGACTGTATGTCAACCGCTGTGTCAAAATCAACCTCTGCACCCCCCAAATATTCCTCAATTTGTCCACCATCATCATCAGAGTCTGTGGATCCACTGTCATTGGGTGGCACAGGACCCACATTCCAACTCTCATGATCCCTTGTGGTAAACAGCATGAAACACAGGGATACATTAACACTTGTAATACTATAGTGCAATATATGCTAACAAACTAATAGTGCTGCTACTATTACAGAAAGCACAGCAATACGCACAATAAGTCTCGGAACAAAATCATGAACTACAATATTTCTTTCAATTGCTCAGCACTACTGACATAAAAATATTTGTCTTTCCATCTGCAGAAGACATACTACACTGTACTCCAGATGATCTGGGAAGATGTTAAGGAAGAGGTAAGGGCAACATCATCACAATTAACAGTAACACAGGGGGTAATACCTTTATGCCTGTATATGTGCATTAATGGTACTTTGAACAAGAACATGGCTGATATCTCCAAATTAAAGTTATAACTGTCATAGTCCTCAATTCCATACCCAAAACAAGACATGTTGATACAGAATTCACTTATTCATTTCAATTGTTGTACTAAACAACAGTATTCAATTGTTGAGATATCAAAGCTTACATGGAAACATCTCCTGGGATGTGCTTGCTATTTCAGAAGGTGTTGCTCCCACATCCAGGACATGCTATACTACATGGTCCTGGGATCTGTCTGAATCTGCCAGATTGGCCAGCAGCTCTTCAATGGGGGATAGTGGTGGTTTCCAAGCAGGCCCTACACTGGGAACCATTTGGTCATGGATCGCCGCAACTGCTCACCTCCTTGCAGATGTTATCATGTCAGTGGCCCTGTGGTGCACCTGTTCATATGTTCTGCCATGGCCACCCATGGCACTGACATCATGAACAATCGTTTGACATATTTGCATTCTATAGGCCATATCTCTCTGTCCCCTTTCCAGGAGAAAATCAACATGTTGCCAAAGCCCATCAACAATGACTTGATTTTCAGCATCCTTAAAGGGGGGGGACTCCC
Source organism: Protopterus annectens (assembly GCF_019279795.1). Classification (NCBI taxonomy): domain Eukaryota; kingdom Metazoa; phylum Chordata; order Ceratodontiformes; family Protopteridae; genus Protopterus; species Protopterus annectens. The sequence continues at coordinate 1,868,141,326 of NC_056743.1, read as the reverse complement.
TAAATTTACACACCTAAGTGATATACTTGTAGGTGTCCTAAAACACAACAGAGGTATAATACACATACTTATCACATAACTACAGAAGAACTGTTTCCAGATCAAACAGAAATGGCATTACCCCCTGGAGAAACATAAAACAGTCCACATATGTGACATACTAACAACATAAAACAGTCCACAGATGTGAAACAGTCACAACAGGCCGGATGTAGAACAAGGAGAGTAACAAGAGCAACATGTCCTTGTTTGTGCCGGAACAGTAAAGTCACTTCGGCTCCCAAAAAACAGTCCATTCTTATTTGTGCCACAACAATAAGTCATCATTGCCACCCCCAAAAAAAAGAACAAGCAAATGACCCATTTTGTTAACAAGGCATCTTTAGAATGCTAAACGTGCTATCAGTGGACTTTTCCCTGATACATTTGTACATATTTATCAAACAGAATTCCATTTTCATGTGTTGTCAATCATGCCTACCTCTGAAATGGCTTGACAGACAGGCCCATGACATCAGTACACTTCTAAGGCATACAGATAAAGGTATAAAGCCTTTGTTTCACACAAGTCTTACATACATTCTAGCATATGTAGTATGTATATGGAGTATGTAGGTGACAAAAGGGGCTCAAACCTACTGAGGATCGGTACTCCTCTGTACAGATATATTTAGAAGAAAAAGCACTTTTGCAGTCTTCCAAACATATACAACTCTCCTCACCATAATTTTAGCTAGCTACATGTTTTGTTTTTATAACGGTGTACATTATTAATGGATTGTACCTGTCTTTGTCTGTGTTCCAAAGATGCACATCACAGCACAAGCAGCTGAATTGCATGCTAAACAACCAATCCAACACAGTGGAGCAATTCAACACATTATAAGGCATCCATGTAGACTCCATGCTGGTTTCTTTGGCAGTTGTCAAAACTTTTGGAGGTCAGACACAGAAAGTCTGCATGTACAGAATATTATGGCCTGTTGCTGCTTTAATCCACTTGTATGTCCAAGATGCTAAAGCCAATGCTATTTCTGTTGCCAACAGGCCTAGGCCAATAAGTAGCAGAGTTGTCAGGCCATGTTTAAATTATCATACCCTACATGACATGGACATTGTAGAGCACTACAGGCTGGACAGAGACATAGTACAAGAACTCTGCAATATCTGGCACACTCAAATCAGAGAGAGAGAGACAACCATGGAGAACCCATCCCAGTGGAGACTGAGGTATGTGTAGCCCTTAGAATATTAGCTATGGGTACTTTTCAGAGACCTACAGGGGACATGCTGGGGGTATCAGAGACATTGACATAGGGTATCCTCCATCAGTTCCAGGATGGTATGCTCCAGCATGCCAGTAAGTACATATATTTCCCCATAGTTCTGAGGAGAGCAGCAGAGAAATGCAACAGTTATAGCAGGTAATGCACTACCCTGCAGTACTGGGTGCCATATATTGCACTCATGTAGAAATGAAGGCATCACCTGGGGAACAGGTTAGGCTCAACATTAACAGAAATGGCTACTAGTCTATCAATTGGCAAGCTGTGTTTAATGCCAAGGCAATCATGTTGAATGTGTGTGCTGGCAACCCTGGCAGTTACCATGACTCACATATCTGGCACACCTCTCAACTCTCCCAGATGTTTGAGATATCCCACAGTGTCATCTACTGCATGATGTAGGCTATGCACTAGAACCGTGGCTGATGACATTCATCAGAAATGCACACACATGCATGGGAGTACACCATAATGCTGCACATGCTCAAACCAGGAATGTCATACAGTGCGTATTTTGCCTGGTGAAGTGACAGTTCTAGAGCCTAGAAACATCTGGGGCAGCCCTGCAGTACAATCCACAGACATGTACAGAAATTTTCACCATATGTGCCATGCTACACAACATAACTCTGAGGGAACAGCTGCAGCAGCTTCAGCAAGGAGAAGGGGCACACATCCCACCACCAATGTCAAGGTCACCACAGCCACAGGCAGATGAGGAGTCAGAGGGGGATCCCCCAGCTGTTGTGGGTGTAGGCAGACATAGGCATGCACAGTATGAGAAAATGCATAGCACATTCACTCACCACCAGGCAATAAACCATCCTCCTACTCACATACACAGAGTAACATTGATACCAGGCAACTCACACAACCTTTACCTCCCCATGTGTACTGCTTGCATCAGACAGAGTCACCGCTGGACTAACAGTGTGGCAACTTCTACATTTACATGGTAAGCCCTGAACCTTTACTGTATTGTTTAATAACATTATGGCATACTGTTGGATTTCATCAGCTATTACAGTAAGCAGGTAAAAGGTGGGAGATTTATACAAACATTACTGTAACATGTGACAGCACAGAGATGTATATGTGTCCATTAGCAAGTAGTAGGCCTCAAGCATTAAAGATTCACACAGTCATACCTCTCAAAATGAATGATGATTACTGCATGCTCTCAGTTTAGCACCACACATTTGTAGTACAACATCATTGAAGAGACACGTTTGATAGTAATGACACACATTGCAGTTTCTAACCTCACAACCCTCACATGATCAAACAACAGGCAGTATGCAAAACAAGAAGAGAAACAAGAGCAGAATGTTTTTGTTTGTGGCATCACAGCAAATCTCCTTTGCATGCAGCCAAACAACAGTCTGTGATTGTATATGCCATAACAGTAACTCAGATTTGTTTCCCCCTCAACATAACAGTTGTACCTTGTATGTGGCATAAGTGTGACTCACTTTTGCCCTCCCCAAAAGAACAGTCTATGGTTGCTTGTGTCATCCATCCTGGCCTTCAGCTGTTGGCAAATGCATATCATATCACTGCCAGTTAACATTCCTCACACATTTTAAGGCCAATGATATGGCATGGCTTACTGACTGCATCTCTCAGGGTACTAAGCAAATAATGATAAATGGCCAGGAAGAATGGACAGGAAAGACAGAGCTATAAATATGACAGTGATAAGCAAAATAGGTTGTCTGCTCACTAAGTGCACTTACATCAAAATACAATAAAGTTTGAAAATAACAGTTCTATGGTTTGACACCAGTGTACATTCTGTTATAGCTGGTTGTGTGAAGAATAACATTGGTCTTTTGCTGCACAGCTATTTGTGTGGCAAAGACGATAAGGCACACATCCTGTTTTTCTGAAGGTGCATTGGAGTGACAGTTGAAATGCAGACCTATGTAGACATATCTCCTATGTACTAACATTTTCTACTGTGTATATGTCATAGATTGCTTTTCCTCATTTCAAATAATTTTCCTTTTTTATTTCTTTTGTTTTCTTTTATAATAAATAATAGTAGAAACCTGTCAGAGAAAACACAATTTGCGACAAATGAAAACGAGGTTGGATGTTAATGAAACAGAAGCCTATTGTGCACTGCTTCCTTGCATTTAAAAACCTGACAGACCTAAATGTAACAGTTTATGTCTAACCTGACACACATACCTGATGTAATCATTCACATTTGCCAACCTTCTATGACCCACCTGATGTAAGCATTCACAGCTGCCATCCTTCTAACCTGACACACCCAGCTGATGTAAGCAATCACAGTTAACATACCTGTATCCTGGCACACCTACCTGATGCAACCAATCACAGTTGCCATCCCTCTAACCTGCAGCACCCACTGGATGTAAACAAGCACAGTTGCCATCTCAACAACACAAACACAGAGGGAGTGTGTACATGATGTGAACATTCCTACAGGGAGCCAATGATTTGGGATTCAGCAATTCTAATGAGTTCAGACCTCATTTGCATCTTCACTGTGTTGAAACCCTGGAAACTACACACACCTCTACACCAAAAGGCAACTGTGTAGCTTGGGAAGCTGAAGGGCAACTGAATGTTGCACAAAGAATGGATATTACTTTGCTGCAAACCTCTGGGTCTATCAATTTTCTAAGTTTGCCAGAGCAATGCTTTCAACAGTTAGACCAATTATTGCCCTTCTCTCCCCATTATTTATGCCTTTGTCCAGATATCTTGCTCTAAGAAGTTGAGATGTCTTCTAGACTTTGGTTGTGTAGCGTTCCATGGGGGCATGGCAGCAAAACTGTTTTCTGCAAAGCCGGTGTCCTCTTATTCTTCTAAGTTTGTAGGTGCAATATTTACAAAGTATGCCTAGTTTTGGCCCCTTTTCCCACCCCATTACTTATGGATTTCTCCAGATTTCCTGCTCTATGAGGTTGAGAAATCTGCTACATTTACAATGTGTACTGTGCCTTGGGGCATGGCAGCTCAGCTGCTTTCTGCAAAGCTGGTGTCTGCTCAATGTTCTCAGTATGTAGGTGCAATATTTAAAAATGATCCCTAGATATATCCCCTTTTCCCACCTCATTACTGATGGCTTTTTCCAGATTTCTTGCTCCGAGGTTGAGAGGTATGCCCTGTAGTGCAGTTCCATGCATACCTCTCAACTGTCCAGATATATTTTTGCAATACGTTTTTGGTGTGTTCTTCAAGAAATATGTGATTTCATAGTAAATCACTGGGATAATCCGAGGATATAAGTCACTAAATAATGACATACATATGAGTTTCCGACTTCATGTCCTTCATACATAACACCTTGTTCTAGAAGCTTTGTAAGTTTATCTGAACAATATTTAATATTTGTTCCTATTTGTATGCCTCCCCCACTTCTTTTGTCAGGCTGTGTCCAGGGATTTTAGCTGAGACAGGGTTGTGAGACATTGTTCCGTGGCTGTATTTGGAAAGTTCTTGAATACAGCTGGAACAGCAGCATAGAGCCTGCACTGTTAATTTCTACTGTGCTGAATCATGCCAGCCACTTTCCCTGCTTCATTTGCATGCTAATCAGCTGCTTATGCAGCCAGTTAGCATGCCACAATGTTTACATAGTGTCTGCATGGTCACCATGGTTTCCCTGGGGGTGGGGGGGGGCACACTTCTACAAGGTACTTACTGAATTTCAGATCTCCTGCTCTGTGATGCAGACACAGGAAACTGCACCTTGTTAGAGTTACTGAATTACCCCCAATGTGAATAATTATCATTGACTATTTATTTCCTCTATCTATAGTTAATTGAAAATCCCTGTCTTCCTTGTCAATCCTAGCATCTAGAAAGATCATTAATTTTTCATTCACTGAATACAACTCCAAAAAATGAGTGGTGCATTATATGTACTTTATAAAATTATTTAAATCTAGATGTGACATAAATAACTTTTACTGAATGCTTCTTTCTTTCTTATATGTAGATGATTGAAACCCCCCATCTTTATGATAAATCCCACCATCTAGAAAGTTCATTGTCTTTTCTTTCACTGAATAAGTGAACTCCAAAAATGAGTAGTTCATTGTATGTAATCTATAAAATTATTTAAATCTAGAAGTGATGTAGTCCACAAGATGAAAATATCACCCAAAACTCTCGCATAGAGATTGCACCATTTATAAACATCAGAATGAAACATACATTTTAATTTCCAGGAGTACATAACCAAGATAGCAAATATTGGGGCACAAGCTGCACCCATAACTACTCCTCTAGTGTATTTGTATATCTCTCCTTCAAAAAATATAAAGTTGTTATTTAAAATAATCTCCATGCAGTCCATCATAACCTTAATTTCACTATTAGAAATATCAAGGTGGTTAAAGTTTCAAAAAGCAAATCTAGTCCCTCCATAGAAAGGATAGTAGTGAACAAGTCTACCACATCAGTAGTTACAAATAAAGAATTTTCAGTATACAACTCACTTTTAATTCATCCTAGGAAATCCCAAGAGTCCTTCAATAAATGATTAACTATCAAATAATGGCTTACGTACGCTCTCTATGAATATTGCCAAAAGGTGGGTTTTAGAGTAGTTTGTCACAGCAATTGGTCTAGACTACATTCTGAATGTTTTAAAGTATTTGTAGTATCCCAAAAAATTGTGGGAATAATGGGATGTGGATTCTTTAAAAATTCCCATGAATTTTTAAATATAACTCCTTGATATAACCATTTATCCAGACATAAATCTATATTCTTAGAACAAATGTTAATTTAATTTCTAGAAATGCAACTATATGTGTTCTTGTCACTTAAAATTTGAAACATGGTACAAATATAATCAATGGCATCAAAAATGGCAATGCCCCCAGCTTTATCAGGTTTCATCATTCTAAGGGACTTGTCACGTGTTAAAGTTTTTAATAAACTAATTTCTTGGAGTTTCAGGTTACTATGACTTCAAATTTACTTCCTGTTTTTGATAATATACAAATCATTGATACGTGCTTTTTTAAACTCTGTAATGACCAGGTTCACAGGGAGATTAAACAAACTCCTTTTCTTTACAGACTTCCTATTTCATTGTAACCTGTGATCTTGCTCAGTAAACATCAAAGCCAAGCTTATTCTCCTGGTAAACAATTTTAATTATAATATCAAATCCACAACATCATAAGTTTTCATGGGCACAAACGTGAACCCTTTCTCAAACAATGAGAAATGTTCATGAGTGATGTCAATGTGAGTATAATTAAAATGTTAAAACCTCTGTATTTAGCCAAAATGTTATGTTCAAAAAGTAATGATTCATCTTCCCTACTACATACAGCCCCAGATGTAGGTGTCCCTGTACTGGTAGTCAATTCATTCTCTACACATTCTCTTTCTTCTTGTTATTTTTCCCCTGTTGGTACCATTGCTGCTGCATCTCCTTTAGTTACCCCAGAACTGAGCACTGGCTGTGTTCTGATGTATACATTGATTGCCAACCTCTCTGATCTGTGGAGGGGTATTCTAAAGGATGTACTGTAGGTTCCACTGCATACAAATCCCGAGGCCTTGTCCCTGCCTACATCACATGATGAACTGTACTCATCATTGGGACCCACTTCTTTGGTGTTGCCATTCTTTTTATTCCTGTTTGAGGTGGCACATTTAGAACTTTTAAACTCAAGAAATGCTACCTTGTCTTTGTATTCAAACTTGCACCACACCACATGGAACACATAGCCCTCCAGAACACACACCAGCACTGTCTTCACATAAAAGCACAAACCACACACCCACCTTCGCTGAGGCTCTCAATAGAAATCTACCCAAACAGCAGAGACCTCCAAGGCAGAAACACACTCAACCACAACACAACACTAATCACGAGACGGATAACTCTCTTAAACAGCGTGCCACTCAACCAAAGCCCCTAAGGCAAAACAGCATGCCCAACACACTAGTCATAGGTGTCTCGATAGTGAGACACACTGATGTCCCACTCACTAGGTTGAATAAGGAGAAAATCACAGTCAGCTGCCTGTCAGGCGCCAGGATCCGCCACGTAACACACACATTCAGGTCCCTCCACAACAGGGACAAATATGACTCTGTCACTGTACATGAGGGCATGAATGACCTAAGACGTACCTCCCTGGACTACATGAAAAGAGACATGGAGGAGCTCTCGGATTATGTAGCCCAAGTGGGTATGACCCTAGTCCTGAGCAGCATGCAACCATCATCCAGAATGATACCAGAGTACAAGCAGAAAATGATTGATTTCAACAACTGGCTAAGTTTCTGGTGTCATTCTAAGGGGATCCAGTATCTATTGGCCTGGGATGACATGATTGGCAGACCTCAATGCTTTGCCAGAGATAGCCTGCATCTGCCACCCTGGGCTTCTTGATACTAGCTAAGGCTCTTGCCACCTCTATAGTGCCTTTTTAGGTGGTGATCCAAAGACCAAATTACCACTGTAACAGCTCCAAACAAATGCAATCTGATGGTCATGCTGCTCAATGCTAGAAGTCTAAATCTCAAAATGTAACCACTCAAAGCACTCCTTAAAATGGAGAACATCAACATTTGTAGTGTAACAGAGACCTGGCTCAAGGCAGCAAAAAGCACCCCTGCACTACCAAGCTATGACTCATTTCACACCTTTTGGCCCAGAACTTGGACTGAAGCTCCAAAGGTGGTGGTGTTTCCATATTCATAAAGGATGCACATACCTCCAGACTGGTATTCCAACATAACACATCTGAGATACTTCAGGTGCAGCTAACATTGGGTAAGACAGTGATTCAGGTCGTAGACTGCTATAGGTCCCCAACCATGTCCTAAGACTCACACACCACGTTCCTAAGCACCCTGGAGAATATTCGAGTCCAACCTAACACTCTCATACTGGGAACTTCAACTACCCCTCCATTAACTGGGAAAACTACTCCTGTACCAGTGCACTAGCCAAACACTTTCTGGAATTCATTAATTCCAATGCCATGGACCAGCTCGTTCTTTCCCCCACTATAGGTAGCAACATCCTTGACCTGGTCATTAATAACATGGGTGACCGTTGCTCTACACCAATAGTAAACTCCTCCCTAGTTAGATCTGACTACAAACTAATCACCTTGGAAATCCCCCCCCCCCAAAAAAAAGGTAACCACCATGAAAAACTTCTCCAAAGCCAACTTTGGGCTCCTAAAAACAGAGGTGGCTAACTTCACGGCACCCATGCAAATGGAGAATAGTTTCATGGCAGCTAAATCATACATCAATGCACTGTACAAACACGCACACAAATGCATGGATCTTGCCATACCCAATATAACCAAGATGCTCTCCTCAAAAAAAAAAAAGGAAGCCAATCTGGTGGTCCCCTGCCATAAACAAACTTTACAACAGAAGGGGGAAACTGATGCAGAATAAGGTGAAGTCCTAAGTCTGAAAAAACTCCCTTATCAGCCTCAAAAAAAGAGTGAGATCCCTCATCAAATCCTATAAAGCTAGCTATGAAAACAGAATTCCAGCAGATAGTAAAGACAACCATAAGGCCTTCTATAGTTATGTAAAAAATCTCCACAACAATACCCAGATTTGCTCTGAGCTGCTGCACAATGGTACCTCCTATACAGAGCCAACAGATATTGCCAATACTGGCTGACAGATTCAGTGCCAACTTTACCCCTCTCTACCCCCCACAGGACCCATTAGATTGCCAGCACCCAGTATTACTACCACACAATTTAAAAATGCACTGTCCAAGGCCAATAATACAGCTTCTATGGGACCTGACAATATCCCCGGCTGTGTTCTATGTGAACTACAGAGTGAACTGGCACCTCACCTGTTTCCCCTTTTCAATCACAGCCTCACCTCAGGCTTTGTCCCTACTGAATGGCGCACTGCTACAGTCATCCCTCTCCACAAAGGAGGAATGACTACAGACCCTGGGAACTATTGTCCCATTAGCCTGACGAGTTTGATATGCAAAGCTATGGAATGCATCATCATGGACCTAATAAGCAAGGATATAGGGAATCTCCAAACTCTGGATCATACACAGTTTGGTTTTGTGAAAGGTAGATCATGCCTGGTCAACTTGGTCAACTTCTTTGAGTCAGTCACCAGAGCTGTTTATGAAGGCAAGTTCATACAGCCTACCTTCATCTGGCCAAGGCCTTTGATACCATTCCCCACTCATAAATCATAGAAAAACTCACTAAGCTAGGCAGCACCCCTATATCACTAGGTGGGTTGCAAACTGGCTCACAGATAGAACCCACAGTGTGAAAGTAGCTGACTCCAAGTCAGACTGTCGACCAGTCATGAGAGGAGTCCCACAGGGTTTGGTCCTGGGTCCTCTCCTGTTTGGTATCTACTTCTCTGAAGTCCAGGCCAACACAAAGTGACTCTGGCTGATGAAGTCCACAGATGATTGCAAGTTGGTAGCTATTATTAACTCCCTAAGTGATGTTGACATCCTACAGAAATGCCTAAATGAGAACAATGACTGGTGCCAGAACCATGGCCTTAAGCTCAATGCCAAAAAATGTGTTGTCATCCCCTTTGGGAAAAAACAGTTCCCTTGAATTACCACATCAATGGTAGTCCACTGAACACAGAAGGTGTTATAAGAGATCTAGGAACATAGGTTGACAGTAACCTCTCTTTTGACCACCACATTGCCACTGTGGTCAGAAAGTCCTTCTTTGTGGCACATCTCATTAATAAGGGTTTTGCATCTGGGAAGAAAGAGGTCATTGTCTCCCTCTACTCTTCCCTCATTAGGCCAATCATCAAGTACAATCCTCTGTTTGGAATGTACCTCACTAGACACCTGCAACAACTGTAGAGGCCGCAAAAGTACATTACAAAGAAGATTCTAGGCCTTAAACACTTGTCCTATAGGGATAGACTCAGAAAACTCCAACTATTCTTTATCTCATATCACCTACTTAGAGATGCTCTCTGCTTGACTTACAAAGGCATGTGTGATCCAGCTTTGTTAGGAATGCTACATCTAAAGAAATCCCAATCCCTCTGCACCACATGCTCCAGAGACCTCAACCTCATTACCACAATCAACAGAACATGCTGGAGGGACAGTTTCATAACCCAGAGACTGCCCATGCTATGGAATAGACTTTCCATACATGTCAAGCAGAGCACCTCACTGGCCCTCTTCAAGAGGAATCTTGATGAGTGGATGAAAAATAGAAAATTCAACCCAGGATCACTCCAGTGGCTCTACTTGACAGAGGCTCTAGTAACTAAGGTTGGGTGGCATGATGCCAGGATAGTCCTATGGGCTAGGCTTGTAAAGGCTCCAGGGCCATTAGCCTAGTACACAGCTATGAACCTAAGAAGTCCTATACAGCATTTAAAGAATGAAAGCACTTAATTATGTTTGTATTTTATTACAAATTATTGTGTGATAATTTCTGTGTCTCATATTTGGGTTGGCTTCAAGGATGTACCAGACTAAGCAAACTTTTTGATTTTCAATAATAACCTTCACACTGCATCTTGTCAAAGCTCTCCAGTGCATTATGCAGATAACTTTATTATTATTTGATCCTCAAAAAACAAAAAAATAAACTACCTCACCTTCTTCAAATAACTCAAGAAGCTTTCCCTTCCTTGTAAACCTGACTTGGCAAGTCTCATATGTTACTCTCATCTGTCTCCCTTATCCTACCCCCATTCCCACCCATCCCCACATCTTCTTCAAATAACTCAAGAAGCTTTCCCTTCCTTGTAATCCTGGCTTGGCAATGCTCATCTGTTACTATCATCTGGCTCCCTACCCCCATTCCCACCCACCTCCACATCGATCTGATTTATAGTTACAAACCACGCCTCTCAATTACCACTCTGTACTTCCCACCAACCTAATTATCCTATCACACTTCAGTACAACTTCAACAACACAATAGCAACCACACCTCACCCTCGCTCTAACAAATCTTATCAGATACACTTACTGAAATACTCCACTTGCTCCATCTACTCACTCTCATACAGGGAACAATGTTCCATAGCCTACATAATCACACACTAAAATCCCTATTCTATACAGTCACAACTATCATACTGCTCCAACTGTCAGCCCTCACCACTTACCCCACTCAACTGGAAAACAACATCTCCTCTCCATGGCATACTGCAAGTATTGGATATCAATTTATACCACCCAACATTCACAAAGCTCTATACATCCTTAGACCCTACCAACCGACTATTACCACATAAAATGTGGTCAGTTAAATACAAATCCCATACCTCCCTAAAATATTGTATGGTACTCTATAAGTTTAGTAAACTCTACTTACATATGCTAAATAAATGAACATGAGGTGGTGACATACACCCCAACCCTGGTCCCAACACTCTACCCAACCCGGATCCTGATCACCTTACCTCTCTTATCTATAGACACAAAGCCTCTCTCCTCTTTCTTAATCTTAATGTGAAAAGTATCTTAAATAAAATTCACGAACTTCATGCCCTATTAGCTCTATATAAACCTGAAATTGTATTGCTGACAAAACGCTGGCTAAAACCAGAAATCAATAACAATGAAATAATTGCATGCGGAGACCAAAAAGGCAAAAGGGGTGATGGTAGCACTCTTATCTTAGAATAACCTTATGCTAATATTCTAGACATAAATAATGCAGTAGTCATCCTTACAAGATTAAAACTGAACCCCAATATCACAGCCTGCTATTTTCCATCAGGTAACAACATTAGTAGTATGGAAAACCTACTAGAATGGATCTCAAACTCCCTTCCTCAAGAAAATATTTTGTTAGGAGATTTTAATATTGACTGGCACAACTGCTCTGACCACAATCCATCTACCCACATTAACCTCCATGGGTTTACCCAGCTTATTTCATTCCCTACTAGAACTAATAAAACATTCAAATGTCAGTCCATTCTGGTCTGGATTCTTATATCGCATCCCTCACTCACATCCCAAGCAGGCTGTGTGCCTGACAGCCCTAGTGACCATCAGCCTACCTACCTTCTGAGAATTAGAACTCACCAAATTAACCAGACAACCTTTAGAATAGTCAGAAACAAAAAGAACTTTACGCCAGACCACTTTATAACCACCCTAAAATGCTGCAATTGGAAACCACTAACACAACTCTCTCTAGATGAGGCAGTACACTACTTTAACTCAACTTTCTTACAAATATTAAAAAAACATCATGCACCCACCAGAACCATTAGAATAAAAGCAAAGTATGCTCCCTGGCTAACTAAGGTAACTAAATCCATTCTCAAAGGGTCAAAGCATGGATACAGTTTCACAGAAACAGAACCCAATCAACAAAACAAAACTACTCAGAACTCTGTAATAAAGCCAAAAAACTCATTAAACTAGACAAAATTAGCTACTACCAAAACCTCCAGGAAAAACATACTCACAACCCTCAAAACATCTGGGGCACTATAAATTCTATATTTCAGCCAGGTAAATCTGCTACCCCTACTGCAGCAACGGTAAACAGCCATGATAATATCCCCACTCAGTTCAATAGATATTTCACTGAAACAGTTAGGCCCTTGCAGTAACCCAAAGTAATAGTAGTTCCCCTGTCGTACCGTCCACACAAATTAGTACAAACACACAAGATAATATCTCCCACTTTAGCTTGCACCCAGTGTCAATCAAATCCATTTTAAATCTCCTCCACAAGCTTAACAAACACTAACCACCCTAGCCGCAGGTAATTTACCAGCAGAATTCCTACGACTAGCTGCAGAAGCTGTAGCCTATTGTGTTGCTATTCTAATTAATAGATCAATATCAGAGTGTAAAGCACCTACTATATGGAAGATGTCCCACATAATACCACTACACAAGGGTGGCAACTCCTTAGAAATCAGTAACTACCCACCAATTGCTATTTTATCACCCTCATCAAAAATTCTAGAAAGAGTTGTTCACACTCACTTAATGGACAACCTTCTAAAAGCAATCTTCTATCTAAATATCAGCACGGCTTTAGACATGTCCATAGCATCACCACAGCTCTAATGTACTTTTCCAACACAGTTAACCACCACAGAAACAAGGGACAACTAGTTTCTGCCATTTTTCTAGACCTGTTCAAAGCTTTCAACATGGTCAGCCATAATAGACTCCTTAATACACTATCCACCCTAAACATCCGCACCCCCTCTATATCATGGTTTAAAAGCTATCTACCTGCATGCCAACAAGCTGTTAAATGGCAGAATCAACTATTCTTTCTCTTTCCAGTATCAGTATTGTTAGGAGTCCAAGGCCTCCATACTTGGCCCACTAATCTACAATCTATTTAACAATCAGCTCTCATCCTCCACACCCAATGCCTCTGTAAAACAATATGCTGATGGCACCATCCTCATATGTGCAGCCCACACATTAGATGACTTTCACTCCCTAACCCAAAACTGCTTCTCATTAGCCGAGACCTGGTTCACTAACTCCAAGCTTATCCTAAACCCAAATAAAACAAAACTCCTTCTTTTCAGCCCTTGTAGATCCCCACCCCATGTGACAACCTTACCATTATGTCCAATAACAAAACCATAATCACCCCTACTTCCCACACTAAAATGTTAGCTATAGAAATAGAGAACAACCTAAGATTTGACATTCATATAGCCCAAGCTATCAAGAAAGTTCATAAAAAACTAGGACTCCTCTGTCAGAACAAGCAATTTCTCACTAAACAAACTAAAACCACTATAGCCAGGGCACATCTGTTTTCTACCCTCCTCTACACGTCCCCAGTACTAACTTTCATAAAGCCATCCTAAGCAAATTGGAATCTTGTTATAACAAGATTGCTAGATTTGCTACTGAGATCCCATATAGGACCCATCACTGTGTAGCTCTCAAGCGACTAAACTGGCTAGAGCTATCTCAGCTACTGAAACTCAGTCATCATTAGCACACAAATTATAACACTACCCTGCTAAAACTCCAGTACTCCAGAATCTAATTCTACCTTATTTTACAACAAGAACCTTAAGATCTAGTACCCAAAACCACCTGGATTTCATCAAACATAATAATGAAGCTAAAAAATCTCTATTCAGCTACTCTATTTGTAAAGCCTGGACTACCTTACCTAGCCACCTGACTTCCATTAGCTCCATCACAAAATTAAAAAATCTTCTTAAAGCATACTGTATGAATACCTGGTTATGTTGCTGTGACTCCCCAAGATAAACACTTACTTAACAATCTATTCACCATCTCAACCCAATAAGCCTTACAGTTGTTGTTGTATCTTTCGGTTCTATATTTACAGAACTAACCCATCTGTATTCTTGTTTTGATCCACAAATCTTGATTTTATTTCCCCTTGTATTCATCCAGAAATCTTGATTTTATTTTGCCCCTCTAAACATTATGTTCACTAATCAATTCTGTTTTACGTTTCCATCTCATAGTGCTCAGTACTTAGATGTCCTTTGTGTTTCACTGTTGCAGTCATTACATTTGGGTAATCTGCTGGCATGTTGCCCTCAGTCGACCTGAATTCCAAAGTCTTGGGTCCTGCGTCAGTTGCTTTCTCCTCTTCCATGACGTCAGGTTGTCAGGGGTATAAAACAGGCAGCCAATGCCATTTTCTTTAGTCTTTCGTGTCGTGCGGTGCCCGAAGCAGAAGCAGTTCACAAGTGCCGGTCGGCCGACTCCTGAAATTTTCGAATTCGAGTTTCAGAACCGAAGTCTTCACTAAAACTAAGTACCCAGTTGGGGAAACTTTTTCTTGCTCCATACCGATGTCAGTAAAAGTAAATAATTGCATTACTTGTGGGAAGCAAATACCTCATAAGGATTTCCATTTATACTGTATTCCTTGCCTAGGCCCTGATCATAATGTGCCTAGCTGTCGGTTTTGTGCAAGATTTAACCAACGCACTATTAAGCGTCAGTATATTTTTGCTTCAAAATATTTTGGAAACAGCTTTAACTATCCTGAAATGTCATTGGATAGCAATCCAACTACCGGAGTTGACAAAAAACTCAAAGGAAAGGACGGAGACAGACCGTCG
The DNA here is from genome assembly GCF_019279795.1 of Protopterus annectens. NCBI lineage: Eukaryota > Metazoa > Chordata > Ceratodontiformes > Protopteridae > Protopterus > Protopterus annectens. The sequence goes on along the minus strand of NC_056743.1, from coordinate 1,868,125,979 downwards.
AGGTCCATAACCGACGACAAAGCTTCTCCTAAGCCAGTTTCCGGTTCACCAGTACTCAGTGAGGCACTTTTGCAGCTCCTGAAACCCTCTACTTTCGAGTCGCAGGCCTCTACCAAGACCCATGTGGAGTGCGGCATGCAGCGAGATTCTCAAAGTATTGTACCCGCGGATGTCTCTCCCTTGGATGGGTCTGGAGCTGCTGAGCAGGTACCGGCTTCTGAGGGTGTATTCAGACCACAGCATTTTTATATAAAACCAATGCCAGCTTCAAAATCAAAGACAAAAGCAACTTCTAAAGCTAAAAAAATGAAGCATGAGCCACGTGCACAGGCCTCTATGCCCAAAAAGCAGATGATCAAACTGGCTGAAGACCTAATTACCTTGATCAGGGGTTCCCAAGCCCCTCCTGATAAGAGGCCTAGGTAAGACACTGATTATGAATCTTCAGATCAGGTTTCTATTTCTTCTGATTCCTCTTCTGATCAGGAATTATCTATACCACCCTATGAGAATTCTGATGCAGAGGAATCTATTCCATCTGCATCTCCTCCTGAAGATTATTTCCTGACTCACACAAATTTTTATTTAGAAACCTTGCTGCTGACCCTAAAACTATTTCACAGGGTCATAAAGGTGTTAAGGCCTCAACAGCAAAAAATCCTACCCCCGTTTGACAAAGATTCCAGGGCACTGGATAGATGGGGAAAGAAGGTTTATACATCTGCAACCTTGGCAATTAGGGCCTTAAACTGCCAGTTTCATATGCTCAAGTATCAACAACATGTTATGGGATTACTGAAACAGAAAATGATGTTGATTTCTGAATGTGCAGAAAATAAAGAATTGCAGGAATTATTGCATACAGCAGAACAAGTTGAAAAGCATACTTTGCAATGTGGTTTTGATTCCTTAGAGGCCTCCTGCAGGGCCGCAGTTACTGGATCTGTGATTAGGAGGTATGCCTGGCTAAAATAGCAAAATTTGCCTGATCATGTGAAAGCTAAATTGCTGGATGCACCTTTACAGCATGATACTCTGGTATTAAGGCAAAAGAGGCTTTAAAGAAAATGGAAGACAAAGCTAAGTCTATGCAAACTGTAAAAGACTTCTTACAAGTGCAGCCACCAAGATTCAGTAGACACTGGCCTACAAAAAAATTGGTCCTTTCCTGTGTCCGACAGAGCTCCATGGGGCAAATCCAGGTGCCTACCAGTCACAGTATTCTTACAGGTCAAAGCAATGGGGTGCTTCCACCTCCAAATCTGGATGAAATAAAGCGCAACCCTACAGTAAACCATCTCAATGACTTCTCTCTGCCATCACCAAGCACTTATCTTTTGGCAGCACCTTTAGGGGGAAAATTAGCACTTTATGCTCATAATTGGCAGTTAATAACACAGGACAAGTGGGTGTTAAACATAGTATCTCAGGGATACAGATTCCCCTTCCACACTCTGCCAATTGCAAACGGTTGGCCAGATCTGCCAAAAAATCAATGGGCAGAGGCTCAGAAACAAGTTATGTCCCTCATGGATATGGGGGCTATTCAGCCAGTGCCAGAATAGGAAAAAGGACAAGGGTTTTATTCTAGACTGTTCTTGGTACCCAGAAAAGACAAGGCCTGGCACCCAATACTGGATTTATCAATTTTGAACACATTCCTGGACATTCCAAAATTCAAAATGCTAACTTTGCAGCAGCTTCTGCCCATGCTGGGCAAGAACGCTTGGCTGGTGACATTAGACTTAAAGAGGCATACCTGCATATCCCAATAAGGAAATCGTGCAGAAGATACCTCCGTTTCAAAGCTGGCTTTATGCATTACCAATTCTCTGCCCTGCCCTTTGGCTTATCTACTGCACCCAGGGTCTTTACAAAGTGCTTGGCACCAGTAATTGCATTTTACAGACAAAGACATATACAAATCTATCCTTACTTGGACGACTGTCTCATTCAAGCAGAGAACAAGGACATTCTTCTTCAGCATCTGGCATTTGTGAAAAGGCTTCTAACATGCCTAGGGTACACAATAAATGAAAAGAAATCACAACTGGTACCTTCTCAAAAGATAAAATTCCTGTGTGCAAGCTTGAATACAACTGCCCAGATGGCTTTCCTCATGCCAGACAAACAAAGGCAACTGACTACTTACTTCAAACAGATGGCAACCAAAACCCAGTTATCTGCAAGACAAACTCTGCGGGCTTTGGGGTTCATGGCATCCTGCATTCTACTGATTCCATATGCAAGACTGTATGAGGAAACTACAGTGGTACCTAAAAAGTTAATGGAGTCAACATTGTCACAGTCTGGAAACAATTATTCCTCTCATTCCCTGCCTACAACAGGAATTTCTTTGCTGGGAAAAGGCATGTCACCAAAACATGGGACGAGCTTTCATGCTACCCTCTGCCAGCCAAACCTTGACAGCAGATGCATCAGACTATACATGGGGGGGCCACCTGGCAGGAAGATGCATTCAGGGCATATGGGCCCCAAAACAAATGCATCTGCATATCAACCAAAAAGAGATGTTAGCTGTTCAAAATGCCCTGACAGTCTTCAAGGACTTACTTCATCCATGACAACCACTGATAAAGACTGACAACACCATGGTTATGTGGTACATAAACAAGCAGGGGGGCACGCACTCATACCCCCTTTGCAGACTAGCCATGGTACTGTGGGACACAGCCTTGACTTACCAAGTGCATCTTCAAGCTTAATTCCTGCCAGGAAAACAAAATACTCTGGCAGACGATTTAAGCAGAAACCTTATGGACCCTCATGAGTGGAAGCTAAATCCACAAGTCTTCAGCGTGATAACAAAGAAATGGGGGAATCTGGACATAGACCTATTTGCCTCTCCTCAGAATTATCAACTGGACAAATTCTGCACAAGGACTTATCACAGACAAGCATGGAAAGTGGATGCCCTATCCTTCAGTTGGAAAAACCTATCAGTTTACGCCTTTCCTCCTCTGCCTCTTCTTACCAAGGTTCTACTAAAGGTCAGACAAGAAAAAGCAAAGATGATACTAATTGCCCCAGACTGGCCCCACCAATACTGGTACCCAGTCCTAAAGAATATGTCTCAGTTCCCCGCTTGGTACTTGCCTCAAATACCTCACTTACTTTCTCAGCAAAACAATCAGATCCTGCACAATCAGCTCCAAACAATGAACCTGGCAGCATGGCTGATCGTGTAGTTATTCAAACCACACCTCTCAGTAAGTTTGTGATGGATGTCATTTTGGAAGCCAGAAGGCCTAGTACTAGAAAATCTTATGCTGATAAATGGAAGAGATTCTGTGCTTGGAACCAAGCACAAGGAACTGACACAGCAGAGCCAAATATTCCTCAGATTTTACAATACTTGACTGAGATGCTTGACAAAGGCCTATCTTTTTCAACAATAAAAATCCATGCCTCTGCCATCTCAGCTCATTACAACACAGAGCCACCAATCTTTTCTCATCCTTTGCTAAAGCAGTATCTTAGAGTGGCCAAAAATGTAAGGCCTCCCAGAAGATCACCAATTCCTGCATATGACCTCAATTATGTGATGGAAAAGCTCACCCTGCCTCCATTTGAACCAGCTGCTAAAGCAAATCTAAAGTTCTTATCATGGAAAACAGCTTTGCTCCTGGCAATTACTTCAGCAAGAAGGTTTTCAGAGCTACAGGCCCTCATGGCTGTGGAGCCTTTTATCATATTTTACCCAGACAGGGTGTCCCTCAGGAACAATCCTTCCTTTATGCCTAAGGTGGTTTCCACTGTGGCTCTTAACCAAACTATTCATCTGCCAACTTTTTATCCAAATCCACAGAACAAGGGGGAGCAGATTCTGCATTCCTTGGACATACACAGACAACAAAGATTCTACTTGAGCAGGACTAAAGCTCTAAGAAAAATTGAGCAGCTACTAGTGGCATTTGCTGCAGGATCAGAGGGAAAGGCTATTTCAAAGCAGACTATTTCAAAGTGGATAAGCCACTGCATTCATTTCTGTACTTACACCATGGTAAACCGGTGCCCAAGGGCATTAGGTCTCATTCCACCAGGGCTGCAGCTACATCAGCAGCTTTTCTCAGAGAGGTACCAACCAAAGAAATCCTAGAGGCTGCTATTTGGAGTTCTGTTCACACTTTTACAAAGCAGTATCATTTGCCGCTCTACTCTAAGTCCAGGGCAGGCTTTGCCACTGCAGTTCTGCAGGGCCTTATAGCCACCCATAATGCAGTTTAGCTCCAGCCTCCCATCCATAGCTTTGGGATTCTACCCAAATGTAAGGACTGCAACAGTGAAACACTAAGAACATAGTACAGTTGTGTACACTTACCATAAATGTAGATGTTCGAGTGTATTCACTGTTGCAGTCCAGGTTACCCGCCCGCCATCCCCCTTTTATTCTGGAGTTTCTCTTTCCTTCACTATTTTCTACAGCCTTTGTGGTGTATTTGCTTGTAGATGAAGGTAAAGTTTATTTTGTTGCATGTATATATAGTTTATATATATTTTTTCTACCTATTTGGGGGGCACCTGACATCTGGGGCAAGAAAAACTAAAGAAAATGGCGTCGGCTGCCTGTTTTATACCACTGACGACCTGACATCATGGAAGAGGAGACAGCAACCGATGCAGGACCCAAGACTTTGGAATTCAGGCTGACTGAGGGCAACCTGCCAGCAGATAACCCAAATGTAATGACTGCAACAGTGAATACACTCGAACATCTACATTTATGGTAAGTGTACACAACTGTACTTTACGCTGCTTCACCCCTACTGCTTAGTAACAACTTGACTAGCACATCTCCGCTGTTACACTGTCTCACTACTTTTACTTAGTAACATTTCGTGACTAACTTCAGCATCCCACACCACCACAATGAGTATAACATATTATGTACCCCATCTATAATACTGTGATGAGTGATGACTCTTCTAAGTGTGATGTCTATAGTAGTATCATCAACATTATTGTAAAGAATGTGTATTGTTTTTACTATGTACTACATGAAATTATGTTCTAAAGTTTCTCGTCTTTATTGCTATATGGTAGTTTAGGACATTTAGTATGTAAGAACTTAATATCCATAGTCTAAGTGTTTGTTGATTTCTTCCTGTTTGATTTATGTATTTTTATCTGGAGCTTTTCTCCCTGGGCCTCCGCTGAAAATAGACCTATGTCCAGTTGGACTTTCCTGGTAAACAAATGTAAAATAAAAATAAGATAAAATAAATAAAATCTGTTACTCAGTCCCTCAAAACATAAACATGCGGATTCAGTAAACTTTGTGTAGGCTTCGTGCAGAGCCTACATGGAGTTTACATGTTACAGTGACAGTGCTCAGCAAGCGCCAGCATGCAATGCATATTAATGAGGGACAGCATGCCTAAACTAGGTTTCATAGCTCGCAACAGTATTGCTGGCTGCAAAACCTTGTAAGGGAATGCGGATATCAATTTCATGTAAAGGAGAGCACATACGGTCCACGGATTTGAGCAGAATGCCACAATGATCGCCAGAGCTGTACACAAACTTCTCAAACTCTTAGAGCAATAAATATGGACAAAAGCCATAAATAATATGGGGACAAAGGATGAAAACAAGGGACACACATTAAATATTGCTCTTACAAACTTAGAAAGTTGATAGAATGACACGTTTTGCATTCACATGAATTTTCTAAAGGATATGAAGTCTGAGACTCAAATGTCTGCCACTATTTTCTGATGTCAACCCTCAATAATTTATCAGTGATATGCCAGAAAAACAGAACTGTATGAGAAATAGACAAAAAATATGAAGCAAAATCTGGACATTCTGAAAATATCTGTACAGTTGAGAGGCATGGCTTTACGAATATCTGTCGTTCTGTTAGTGGAACATATCTGCACAGAGAACAACTTAATGAGAGGGCAAATGACCAGTAATAGGGCCACATATGACATAGATGTCACATGGGAATGTGTTTGAATGTAACACTCTCAACCTGTTAGAGTGAGAAATATGATCAAAGTGATAAAAATGAGGGGAGAAAGGGCCAGAAATATGGACGGATTGTTAATATTCCACATCCAGACTTATGAATTTGATAGAATATATTGGTTGTACATTAGCATGAACTTTCTGAAGAGCTTGGAGTTTGAAACTCAAATGTCAGTCATCAGTTACTGACTGCACTCTGCAATGACATGCCAATGATTTGCCAGGAAAACAAACAAGTTATGAGGAAAAGATCACAAATATGAGACAAAAACTGTACATTCTGCACATATCAGGACAGTTGAGAGGTATGCACCCAAATATCTTAATATTGAACCATATCAATCCAGAGATCTCCACAGTGATATGGCAGAAAGCCACATATTTGAAAAGGACAGCATCTGGACATCCTGGGAATATCTTGACATTTGAGATGTATAAATGTGAAGGATATGATCCAAACACAGTACAGCACAGTGATAACAGATGAGCAGGCACACACACTGGACAACTAGTATGATACATACACACTCTATGAGGGTAACCACACACACTGTCCTGGTACTGTAATATTTGCAGGAGGTTTTATGAGTGCCACTGCTATACCCGTATGTGACGGTATGGGCACTATAGGCTAGTTGGCTTGTATTCATGACATATATCTATGGCACAATTCATGCTGTTACAAGTGATATACATGCCATTAATGTTGTCAAACACCTATGTATGCAGTGAATGCATAAATGGAACAGGTAGCACACATGCATCTGGTGTAACAACTTGATTGGTGTGCTGTACCATCAGATAGTCATTTATATTCCCCGGAAAGAATACCAAGCTTTGAACAATAAGCTGTGTGACAGGGCAGTGTGACAAAAAATGGTATACAGGTTGCACATCAATGGAACATGTGTAGGAGTGTACATACAGAAGGGTGCATTGTACTCAGTTATTGGTCTGATGAAGGCTGGTAGCCATGATGTTAGTATGCTCTCTGGACCTTCCACTTACCATCTACCCCTGGACATGGGTCACATACCCATTGGTTTGATTATCGAGTGTGATGACCACATTATACTTGGGTGGTGTGTTTGTTTCCTGATGCAACACATCCCTCCATGTGACTCATCAATGCAGTTATTGTCATGGCTGGAGGAGCAGTCCCTTGTATGTGTATATTATGTTAATATCACACCTGTAGTCAATGATTGCTCACAAGCTGTAGTCCTTCAGGCATTTGTTTGGACACAGCATGTGCATGTCATCTGTGATGTCCATCACTTAACTAAGGGGTAGACAAAGGCCTAGCAGACATCCCTGATGTACTGACCTGATCACTGGACCTGAGATATATGTCATATCACACACTGCAACATAGTGGGATGCCACGTATGTCATACACTGGTATAACCATTTGGTGATATAGCTGTTTATGGCCACATGTGACAGTGTTGATTGAATATCACAGTGTGACTTTTTGTCTTAACCTGTTCAAGTTCCATAAGATGATACTGCTGTCATCAGGCATACCCTCATTGACCTCTTTGAGGACATCTATCAGATGTAATGGACCTGATGTAGCACTAACAACTCACACAGGTCCGTTGCATACACCTGGAATATTACTAGTATACATGTAGAAGAGGTCCATGATGACATGTTGGTCTACTTCACAGCTGAGGAGAGTCAGGATGTCTCCACACATGCATACATCAGGTGCTGCTCCCCCCAACTCAGATGGATGCATGTTGATGTACACCCTTGTATAGGAACATAGGACATGTGGATTGTATCTTGAACTGTGTATTCCACCATATCAGGAAGGTGTATGTGCAGGGACATGCCATAGGTGATCTGTGATGTTGTCACAATGCATTGATTCCATGTGATAGGCCTAGAGGAAGGTAACCCAGTGCATATTGCCTATTGTGATTGCCTTAGGGTTTTGACACAATCACACATGCAGGTATCATTGAGAAAATCCCCAAGCTGTGGCTTAAAACGTATGTCAGGTGATGGATAAATAATAATTTTCTGTTGAACTACTTGTTTTTGTTATTAAGGAATGAAAGCGCTCAAAAGTACAAACTGTGTGTGCAGTCTTGTGGTTGGTAGAATTTTAATCAGTTACTAAGTTTGGTTTGTGTTCTACTATGCTTTTGGTTTTCTGGGTAAACAGTTGGCTCACTGACAGAACACATCATGTGACAGTTGGTGAATCAACCTGTACCAGCAGAGGTATCACCATTGGCAAACAAGGATCTGTGCTTGGCCCTTCACTGTTTGAACTGTATTTCTCGACAGTTTAGACTAAAGTATATGGCCTTTGGCTTACCAGGTTTGCTGATTCTTGCATATTGTGTGTAATCATTGAATCCACAATAGTGATAACATGGTACAGAAGGAGCTGAAACAGACAACTGAATGGTGACAAGGGCACATGATCTACAAATAAATGCTGAAATGTGCTGTTGTAATGTTGTCCATCTGAAAAGTGGAGTTCCATGTTAATCACAGCATTGACAATTGTCCTGCTTTGCAGAAACCCAGTGATACAAGCACTTCAAACACATTTAGATTGCAATGTGAACTTTGACCACCAAATGTCCACACCACTATTGAAAGTTTATGTTATGTGCATCATAAGTTATGCCATCATATTGACATCTTAGGACTATATAACAGCAGTGTATTCAAACCTCATTACAGTCAGCCATCATATTGACATCGTAGGACTATATAACAGCAGTGTATTCAAACCTCATTACAGTCAGCCATCATATTGACATCGTAGGACTATATAACAGCAGTGTATTCAAACCTCATTACAGTCAGCCATCATATTGACATCGTATGACTATATAACAGCAGTGTATTCAAACCTCATTACAGTCAGCCATCATATTGACATGGTAGGACTATATAACAGCAGTGTATTCAAACCTCATTACAGTCAGCCATCATATTGACATCGTAGGACTATATAACAGCAGTGTATTCAAACCTCATTACAGTCAGCCATCATATTGACATGGTAGGACTATATAACAGCAGTGTATTCAAACCTCATTACAGTCAGCCATCATATTGACATGGTATGACTATATAACAGCAGTGTATTCAAACCTCATTACAGTCAGCCATCATATTGACATCGTAGGACTATATAACAGCAGTGTATTCAAACCTCATTACAGTCAGCCATCATATTGACATGGTAGGACTATATAACAGCAGTGTATTCAAACCTCATTACAGTCAGCCATCATATTGACATGGTATGACTATATAACAGCAGTGTATTCAAACCTCATTACAGTCAGCCATCATATTGACATCTTAGGACTATATAACAGCAGTGTATTCAAACCTCATTACAGTCAGCCATCATATTGACATCGTAGGACTATATAACAGCAGTGTATTCAAACCTCAGTACAGCCAGCCATCATATTGACATCGTAGGACTATATAACAGCAGTGTATTCAAACCTCATTACAGTCAGCCATCATATTGACATCGTATGACTATATAACAGCAGTGTATTCAAACCTCATTACAGTCAGCCATCATATTGACATCGTATGACTATATAATAGCAGTGTATTCAAACCTCATTACAGTCAGCCATCATATTGACATCGTATGACTATATAACAGCAGTGTATTCAAACCTCATTACAGCAGCCAGCCATATTGACATGGTAGGACTATATAACAGCAGTGTATTCAAACCTCATTACAGTCAGCCATCATATTGACATCGTAGGACTATATAACAGCAGTGTATTCAAATCTCATTACAGTCAGCCATCATATTGACATCGTATGACTATATAACAGCAGTGTATTCAAACCTCATTACAGTCAGCCATCATATTGACATGGTAGGACTATATAACAGCAGTGTATTCAAACCTCATTACAGTCAGCCATCATATTGACATGGTAGGACTATATAACAGCAGTGTATTCAAACCTCATTACAGTCAGCCATCATATTGACATCGTATGACTATATAACAGCAGTGTATTCAAACCTCATTACAGTCAGCCATCATATGACATCGTAGGACTATATAACAGCAGTGTATTCAAACCTCATTACAGTCAGCCATCATATTGACATGGTAGGACTATATAACAGCAGTGTATTCAAACCTCATTACAGTCAGCCATCATATTGACATTGTAGGACTATATAACAGCAGTGTATTCAAACCTCATTACAGTCAGCCATCATATTGACATGGTAGGACTATATAACAGCAGTGTATTCAAACCTCATTACAGTCAGCCATCATATTGACATGGTATGACTATATAACAGCAGTGTATTCAAACCTCATTACAGTCAGCCATCATATTGACATGGTATGACTATATAACAGCAGTGTATTCAAACCTCATTACAGTCAGCCATCATATTGACATGGTAGGACTATATAACAGCAGTGTATTCAAACCTCATTACAGTCAGCCATCATATTGACATGGTAGGACTATATAACAGCAGTGTATTCAAACCTCATTACAGCACTAACAATTTTTCAACTACTATTTGGATTGCTTGTGTGTGTTTCTAATAAAGAAGATTCAGGTTGAACTAGCTTGTGCTTTCCTACTTTCATTAGTGGATTTATACTTTGGAAAGTTTTTTAAAGAAAGTAGTTCTACCACCTGTTATTAGGTGGGATATTCAGAGTAAAGTTTTTATTAGGTGCCCAAACTCTAAGGAGCTCTAGGGAATCTTAAATCTTCCACACAGAGAAGTTTCCACATTATTTGTTGTTGGACTCAGTATATTGACATACTGGGTTTGTGAGACTTTGAGGGACACCATGGGGACTGTTTGTTTCATTTTTTGTGGCACTAGCTGCCATATAATGTATGTGCAGGGCTATTGTGGAGGCACAGGTCAGTGCATGCAGACATATGGAAGTGTAGGAGCCAAATTAATGACTTGGTGGATGGAGTAAGTCTCACATTGGAACGTGCAGTATTTACTCTCGGTCAACTGTCAGGGGCAAGCTGCTGACTTTCTTGGATGTTAGTCAGCCTGACCATGGATGAGTGGCATCCCACTTTCACAGCGTTAGCATGTCCACTTCAACTTTGCTTTCAAATGTGTCTACACCCAAGAGAGGCAGTGTCAGTGGTTGTTTTCTTCATCATGCTGGCATATTCTACAGCAGACATCAGTCACGGTCAGGTAACACACCAACATCTAGCCAGGGTTGTGAGACAGTCAGTGCAACTCTTAGCATAGCCAGCAATTGTGGGTGGGGGTGCATGTGAAGTGGACCCCTCTGTCTTGCATGACCTGGACTTGTCAAGTAGAGTCCCTGCAGACACACACAGACACCACCACAACCCCAGCACATCCCAGACAATCACTGACCCTGTCCCTTCCTAACATGAGCCCCCTTATAGAACTTCTGACCCTTTCCTTAAAGGCATGGTTTCTTTTTATACCCCATCAGTGCTCTCATTCATATACTTCTCTGTGAAAGTTATGCACTCTTGCACTGCCTTCCCCACCTGTAAAAAGGATGATAACTGTGCCCTGCCTTTTGTACATTACTATTGGGATGCTTAAGTATGATATACAGTGTGACCAGCCTGTGCATGGGTAAGCCTGGTCTGGTGTTCTTGCATTCGTTAGATTTACTCTAGATCTACTTGGGCATTGTATAGTTATTGACCCCTCACAAACTGTTGATAGAGGTCAAGTGTGTGCCATATGTGGAAGTCATGGAAACTGCCTGGGTGGCTTACACATGCATTGTAGATGATCCCCACTGCATTACAGAACCCCTGACAGTTTATGTTTGATACCCTATGTAGTTCACAAATCTTCCAAGTTCATTGGGTGGGTCTTTATTTTCTAGGGAAGATATTGCACTGAAGCCCCACATTATGTTTATTCTCTCCTCTGAGGAATGTAGGAACCACAAACATTCCCTCCAGGGAACTGGTGGAGTATTCTTGAAGCAGATTGCTGCAACACCGCCACTATGTCCCCTGTAGGTTGCTGAAAGGTCCCTGTAGCTAATATATGTAAAGCCACACATACCTTTGTAGTCACTGGGATGATTACTCCATGACTTCAATGGTACTGCAGATGGAGTAGATATTTGTCCACTATCTACTGCATGATGTCCTGTTCTCATGGTAATGGTCCCCTATGTCACTGTCATGGATGGCATGAAAATTTAATCATGGTAGTAAGTCCCTGTGGGGGTGATGTCATGCATTTTTGGCAGCAGCAGTTGTTATAAGAACCTCTTGCAGATACAAGGTAATAATAGTTGTAGCAATCCCTAACATTCTTCAGTTGTTTGCATTGATTGAGCATGACTATCTGCCCATGTACAAATCTACAGTGGGTGTAACATCACTATGCAATGTTTAAACATTCATGAATAGTGCCAACATCTTGTTTTGCCTCATTACCATATGGTGCACTTCATTTTACAGTCATTAGCATATAGTAGGTCAGACTTCAGAATCTGGCCTGTCTGCGTCACATAGCTGTGTTTTCTAAATTGCACACAACCTCAGCATGACCACTAGTTGTGTAAATTCACTTAGAATGATATGGCCAATGTTTATCAATCCAGCCCTACATATTTTATTGTGTAAGAGTTTTCAGACCTCATTAAAGGCACGTGTCACACAATTTCTGGAAAACACTATCCTCTTGTACAAGATAGGCTGCTGTGGTGCAGTGGTTAGCATTGTCACCTCACAGCAAGAGGCTCTTCGGTTCTATTCTCAGCTGGAGTGCCTTCTGTGCAGAGTCTGCATGTCCTTCCCTTGGTCGGTTGAACATCCAAGACATGCAGGTAGGTGTGTGAGTGCGTGTGTGCCTTCTGTGAAGGTTGGGCATCAGGCTAGCAACTCGGCACCATAAAACTCCACTGCCAATCATGAGCAGACCAGTGATCTGCTGTGGTGTCCCCTGACCAGGATAAGCCAAAAGACAGCAACAACAACTACCCTATTCTACAGGGATTTATATTGAGTTTGACCAGTTTGCCAATGATGCCAGAGTGGCATACAGTGTCAAAAGCCTCAGCTAAATTAAGGTATGATATGTTTAGAGTTATCTTCTTCTAATGCTCCTGCAGTTCTTCCAAGGAAATTAACTAGGTTTACTAGGCATGATCTGCCTTTTACAAGTCCTAATTGGCTTGGATGTAGAGACTGTAGACTCCGTATATCCCTGTTTATGATATCCATTATGATCCATCACCATCAAATAATGCTAGTGAGGCTTTGTGTCACACGTAAAAGCCAGCTGGAATGCTTTCTGAAGAATGAGAAGATTTCCACCTGGTCCTGAAGAGAGACAAAATATGCTAAACAGGCTTATAAGACCAGCGGGCAAAAAAAAAAAAAAAAACAATCTTTCTCTCTTTCTTTTTCTCTCCTCAAGCCTTTACCTGCCTCCTGGTCTCCTGATGCCCTTCTCTATTCCCTTCATATGCCCCTCTCTTGTCTTTAGCCACATTCTCCAGGAGAGCTTAGGTAGGTAACAAAATCTGAATCAGCATGATATTTCTCTTTCTGCATCCTTTACATGCAATCTGATATCATTTTCTCCTTCCCTTACCTGTGCCTTACTTGTTACAACCATTCTGTCAGCAACTGATAAGCCAACCCTTCATAATCATGGGAAAAAAGAGTTATCAGTGCCAGTGATGTGCGTGTGCTGACAGAATTCAGTAACAGCTAAGGAAAATCATGTTTCTATAGCAATCAAAATAAATGTAAAATAAGGTGCTACAGCCTGGCCATACTTCTCATCTTGTTTGGTCAAGAAGTCTTGGTGGAGCCAAAGGCTAAAAATCAGGAACAACTATTTATTATTTATTTATTTATTTATTTATTTATTTATTTATTTATTCCAGTTTGATGACCAGGGAGGTCCATTGGGCTCGGGAGCTTGTTTTCAGTGGAGGCCCAGGGAGAAAAGCTCCAACAATACATAGTTACATGAATAATTACTAAGAAACTTTGCATTACTGTCAAATGAACAGGTAGCATTCATAAAGAACTAACTCCACTCCTCGCAAGTACGGTATGCACGGCCAAACCAATATGCAGGTAAACATTAGAGGCCAGCATGAGCAGTCAGGTACTTTTATAAGAAACTGATTAAATAAGGAGATGAAATTAGTGGCAAATTTATGGAATATGGGTGTATTTTCTTTTCTTTTTTAAAAAGAAAGGTACTGTGACTTTTGTATAGAGTGATGTACTGTTGCGACTTGGAAAAAGTATTACGCTTTAGTGGTTTTCAACACAAATTACGCTTAGGAAGCCTGTATGGGACTAGCGAATCTATCCTAAGGTACTGTTTGCTGATTTTTGTGTGTTTTGCGACTTGGTAACCATTATGCTCTATCTTGGCATTCATGTGATCATCGTATAGTGGGATGTACTGTTGTGATTTGGTAAAGCATTACGCCTTATTTGATTTTCAACACAAACTACGCTTAGGGAACCTGAATAGGACTGGCAAATCTATCCTAAGGTACTGTTTGCTGATTTTGACCAAATAGTTGTGTGCATTGCGACTAAGTAACAATTACGCTCCATCGTGGCATCTATTTTTTCTGGGACTCATATACTGGAGAACTACTCAGTGTTTCATAGGGATTATTGAAGCTTTCATCGTTTTATTTTATACAAGAAACGTGGAATGTGGACTTTCTTAACACTAACTGTTTTTCGCCAATTGGCGGCCATTTTGTACTGACCAACTTGCGAATACGAACATTCAATAGTTTCTCTTTCCTTTTGTGAATGTATTTATTACTTTCTATGTGTATATAAGGATTGACTATAACTGGATCTGTTTTTGTCTGTTGTTTTATTAGCGTTTATTAGGCTTTATATTGGCACAATAGGGAGCAATAACTGCATGATTTAGGGACTTTTGAATTTTTTGATAACAGCATATTGGGAGCCTACTGTTTTCTAGAGTAAACATATGTAGGGCCTAACGTGATTCTTATGCACGTGTATGGACCTTAATATAGCTTGAATATTCAGATTCCAGTGGTGACCTACTGTTTTTATGTCACATACTAAATTGTAAAGCTTTAATTGTGGCAGATAACACAGTTTTAACATATTTTTGTATCATATAATTATATACATAATCTCTGGAAATACTAGGAAAACCAGTACCTAGGGTTGGAGATATTATATTTTTTTGGACCCTATAACTATTAGAATGGAACAGCCCAATACCAAATATTAATGATTATATGAATCTATGAACAACACTGTTTGGACCCCCTTATTGTTTATGTGTGTTTGGTGCTTTTTCTACATAGGATTAGTAATGGCAGCCATTTAATACTATTACATATGTACATTTTGTACAAAGGATTAATCTTAGTGGTATTGGTTCTAATTTTGCCGGTGGGATACTTGTATTATTTGAAACATCATTTGAGTATTTTCTGCTTCTAAGCTTGAAATTGATGCATGTTACAAAAATATTTTTTTACCAGTATTATGTTGAATGGTTTCTACCTCAATTTTTACTGTACTCTTATGCACTACCAAATAATATACCAAGAAACATACATACATCACGGTCTATTATTATAATAATCTTTCAATGACTAATCAGGCTGTGATAGGTGCATTTTTTGTGGTCCAATATAATATATGTGGGTCTGACATATCCCAGTGTCTGGCAGTTAACTTCTAAGAATAGTAATCTCAAGGATAAATCCATTGGGAACTCAAACCATCGAGTGCTTGGTGTATATTTTTTACCTTAAGAATTTTGTGTGCTGTTTAGCACGTATTGGTTCTAATTTTGCCTGTGGGATACTTGTATTATTTGAAACATCATTTGAGCAATTTCTGCTTCTAAGTTTGACAATGATGTATGGTTCAAAAATATTTTTCTTATGAGTATTATGTGGAATGGTTTCTACCACAATTTTGACTGTACTTATATGCACTACCAAATTACATACCAAAAAACATATATACATCATGGTCTATTATTATAATAATCTTTCAGTGATTAATTTGGCTGTGATAGAGTGCATTTTTGGTGGTCTAATTTAATATATATGGGTCTGACATATCCCAGTGTCTGGTAATTAACTTATGAGAACAGTAATCTCAGGGATAAATCCATTGGGAACTCAAACCATTGAGTGCTTGGTGTATAATTTTTACCTTAAGAATTTTGTGTGCTGTTTGGCACGGATCGGGACTCTCTCTGGTTCTGCTTCTAGCTTTGTGTCTTTCTTCTTTTTTATATTTGGCAGACCGGCCCATATCAGACATTTTGAAATTATCTAGGATTTGGACAACCCAAATACAAAGTTTAGTTTAGTTTTTTGAACAGTTTGGCCTATTTATATTGGCTGTTATTTATTTGTATCTCAATTATGGATCTTGATAATATATTGGATGGGTTATGTGCTGATCGAGACGATATTGGGGTGTTTGGTGTTGAACAAGTCTCAAGCAATAACTCAAATATCACAAATGTTAATAGATCAGATGGATGTGAATTGGCCTTTCAAAACCTGGGCAAGAGATTAAAAAGTCTAAGAGCCAATATTTGGCACTTAAGGCTATTTCACACATATATTCACAAGAATATAGCACCCCGAGGTCTTAGAATCAAACTTTGACCTATGGTTAGTTGATCTGAAGAGAGACTAACCACAGAATGGAATCAAGCACTACAAGAAGGTTCCATGAGTTTTGTCAAAATTCTGGCCTCATACTATGAGAGAGCTATAGATGCAAATATAACTGAGGTCAAAAGCATTAGTGCAGAATGCAAAAAGTATCATTCTCTTCCCATTTATGATAATGCGGTGGCCAGGCTGTCCAAAGAGCTAGCCTCATACGAGAAGTTAACTAAAGAAAGAAAAATCAAAAAATTCAACAGAGACATCATGGATTACAAGAGGGGACACCCTTTTGATATCCAGAGATCTGTTAGATTTGATGAAACTAATTTTGGATCGGCTGGAAACAGAACCAGAAAGAGACCCAGATCCATTCTCAAACACCCTGTTAAATCTTACACCAGCACTTCGGGGGAGGAGTCCTCTTATACTGACAGTGAGAGTGCACCTACACATGAATCCCCTATGCGTAAAAGGTCCAATACCAATATCCCTTTAGACAAAGGGGCAAGCGGCAGGGGGGGTGCAAACATAAACATAGAAACTGGTACAGAATCAATGGAAGGGCTGATAACAACACTACTCAGACAATAGTCACTAACTATTTGAATGTATTAAACCTATCTGATACTGTTTTAATGGATGAACAACAAAATTTACTAAATAAAGGACTGGGTTTTGTACCAAGCTTTTTTTGTGACGAATACAATATTGTATCGGATGTCATGAATTTTTGTCGCAATTTTAACCTGAAAATATTTTTTTCAGATGATAATTCATCTTACTCTCAAAGATCTTCTGACTTCAGATTTCACAAATCCCAGTTTCAACCACCTATGAATAAACATGTTCTATATTCTAACAGTCTGTTCTACATGACCTACATTTCCCTCAGTCTGAATCACACATCATAAAGCAGAATATTAGTATATCTGAGAGAATTGCTCTAACGGAACTCAGGAATAATCAAAATGTTGTGATATTACCTGCAGACAAGGGAGGAGCAGCGGTGATTCTTAACATGAATTATTACATTAATGAGGGCATGGAACAACTGTCAGACAGGAAGTGCTATATGCATATGGGGATTGACCCCACTAGCAATTTTAAGATAGAAATAGATTCATTTCTTAATTTGGCGGTTGAGGAGGGTATTATTACCTCAAATTCAGCCCAACACCTTACAGTGACTGATCCACAAAAACAAATCTTGTACCTACTTCCAAAAATTCATAAATCTATTTCTAACCCACCAGGCAGACCATTTGTTGCATGTATTGGCTCACTCACTGAACCACTTTCTGTGTTCTTGACAGTACAATTAAAACCACTATTGAAGGAAGTTAGAGCTAGAATACAGGACACTACAGAATTTTTAGAAATATTACAAGATACTCAATTGGAGCCACACTGGCTCATGTGTATGCTGGACGTAAAATCCCTATACACCAGTATACCCCATTGGGCGGGATTACAGGCTCTACAATATTGGTTGGAGAAGACTAATCTATATTCACCTGGCTTCAATACCCTTATTATCTGTATGGCTGAACACATACTCAATAAAAACGTGTTTTATTTTCAAGGGGAATGTTACTGGCAACTGCAAGGAACTGCCATGGGCGCATCCTTTGCTCCGATCTATGCCGATCTATTTATGGCTTATTTTGAAGAATGCATTCTATATAATCCATTACACAACATATATATAGTGGAAACTGATATATGGCGAAGATACCTAGATGATTGTTGGATGGTGTGGTGTGCTGATTCCACATACTTACTTGAATTTGTCGAGTATCTCAATGACAACATTTGGGGTATACAGTTTACAATAACATTTGATCTACAAACAATTGATTTTCTTGACGTTACAGTCTACAGAAATCATGATCACACATTGAATACTAAAATTCACAGAAAATATCCACAATACAACACTTTATTACATGCATCTAGTATGCATCCACGTCACACCATCCGCAACATACCGAAATCACAGTTTCTTAGGATTAAACGTATCAGTTCCAGTAGGTTGGATTTTGAGGAAGCCAGGGCGGATCTAGAGAATAGATTCTTGGAGAGGGGATATCATCCCTTTGATATCCATTCAGCCAGTACATGGTCAGAAAAACAAGACAGAAACACTTTACTCAAATACAAGCAGTCATCACAAATTACTGAGGAATCCACACTCAGATTTGTGACTACATATGGTAGAAATCATAATGTCATCAGGAATATTTCAGATGCCAATTGGAATATTTTGCTGGCCAATAACCAGTTAAGGCAAATATTGGGACCAAAATGTCAGTTCTTGTACAGAAGGGGTAGATCGCTGGAAGCAATATTCTCTCACTACAAACATAAGGAGAGTGGAGGGGCCAAATATAAACAGTTGACCATATTATGTGATCAACTCTTGGGTACATTTCCATGTGGCCATTGTTCATCCTGTAATCAGGTAAGCAACTTAAAACAGTTCAGTAGTGCCAACACAAGTAAAGTGTATGACCTAAGGGTTTTTGGCAATTGTTCCAGTACTTGGGTTGTTTATTTGGCCACATGCCAATGCTCGGCATTTTATGTTGGGCAAACATCACGCTCACTAAGGATTAGGATGGTGAACACAGGAGTTATATTAAAAACAAAAAGGATACCAATGCTTTGTATAGACATACTATCAAACATCCAAATGCCAAATTTATGTTCATGGTTATTGATAAAATTACTGGGGACAGGGGCAATATGCAGGGTTGGCACAGTGTCCTCAACCACAAAGAAAAATATTGGATTATTTATCTAGGGGCACTCTTTCCCCCAGGACTTAATGACCATCTCTAGAAATTTACTGCCTGGTATACACTGAAATCAACATATTAAGGATGGATTCATCCAGATAAATGTGATCCGAGTGTTAGAATATTACCTAACACGTTGTTTCATTGGAATTTACTTTGTTATTTGTTGTTGCTATGGTGTATTTTTTAATTCAATCTTTAAATTTGTTGCTATTATAAGACTAAGAAATTGTAAAATATTTTTTTCAAATGATAATAATTTTTGTGAGATTACAATACATAGATTGTGCCTTTATCTTTATCTATATGGTCAATAATTATCATATTACTTACTATGGATCTCATATGATGAATATCCCCTTGGTAATATAAGTTGGTGCATTTACCCCTGTGATCTATACCAGATACCAACAAGGGATACTTTAGTAAATATAGTCATATTAAAGTGATGCAAATACTAATATTTGGATTTCATATTTGATATCATGTCTATATACTCTTGCCTTAGGACATTCTGATGTGGTAGTTTAACAGGTAACCTTGTATTATATTTTGGATATATTTTGTCAAAATAGTTGTTTAACTATTTTTCTTTCTTATTGTGGACACACAATTTTGTTTTTTATTTAGGAGTCACACACTATGGTGTTATCTAACATAACCAGATTAATATTATTTGTTTATCTTTATATACACCCTAGTAATTATGTGGTTATAATAATGTATATTTTTCTATACTATGAACTTTGATGTGATGTGCCTGTATTTTACTATGTACTTAATATTAACTATGGGGATGGACCATACCATTGTCAGCCATCGGTTGGTGAGATATATAAATACTCATGAGTTTGCTAATTAAAATATATGTTACGTTTCACTGAAGAAGGCTGTTTAGCCGAAACCGGTTTGAAAATAAACCTATTTTGTTTTGTTTCATAGTTATTTAATCAGTTTCTTTTAAAAGTACCTGACTGCTCATGCTGGCATCTAGTGTTTACCAGCATTCATAAAGAAGCAAACAATTACAATTTTGTTTAGGTGTAAAAGACAGGCAAATGGCCTTGAGGCTAGATTTTACAGTATAGCTATTTATACATAATACAAATGAGCAAGGTTAACTAGGTGAGAGGTTAGCCAGGAGTAAAAGTGGAGGAGACCTTGAGAGGTATAGGGTGAAGAGTACAGTTGCATTTCCTGTTTGAGTAAAGGTGAGAATGAAGAAGAGTTTTAAAGTTTTCGAGGTTATCGCAGGTCCTAAGTGTGGAGGGAAGAGCATTCCATTTTTTGGCTAAGGTGAAGGAAAGAAGAAGGAGATTACTATCCACCAGGGACCCAAGGACTCCCCCCCCCCCAATCATTCAACTGTAACATCACTTCATAAGTGAAAACTGCTGTTCTCACACGTAAAGTGATAAGAGAGTATGTGCAATTTGTAAGTTTGGCTTATACCTAATTCATTACACTGCTTTAATCCTTGTTGTTAATTATTGTATGCCTCACAGCCTGAACACCCAGTAGCCACCCCCCCCTAACTCCAGTAGACTACGTATATTCCCTCTCATACTTCTAGTTTAATTAACCCTTTCATATATATTGCCTTTCTAGCCCTAGTCTAGCCTTGCCTGATTGTTTTTTCCTCACCTCTGTGGTTATAAACCTGACTGCCCACTAGGTGGCACCCTCCTATCTGCTCCTCTCTTGTTGCCCTTCATCCTCATAAGGCTGTCTTCTTTTTTACACTCCTTTTTAGCATTATTACAACTGACCCTACATATTACCTTTTCTGCTATACTTTCCCACTATCTGCCTTTAATATTCACTTATACTACATCCTACTCTTCTACACAGATCACAAACCTACTTACCCCTGCAGTCACTCCTCTACAATCAGAATTCCACTGATTGTTCACCTCGACTGTCTCACTCAACTGTCCTACCTCAGCTAGCGTATTCCCAACACACATCTTTTGCCTCACCTGAGAAATATTCCTTACATTACCTCTACTTCCCTTGTCTGTTCATAGTTCTTTCTCTCCTCATCTCCACCCCTGCTCTTATTACTTTAGGGACTTACACCCTTGCTCCCTATTCTAATCCCGCCTTTTCCTACCTGCATCAACCCCCCCACCTCACTTCCTCCCAATACCTTATATATAACACCTGTCTCCCCCGGCGCCATCTTTACTTGCTAGGATACCCCTTGGCTGCTGTGTGCTTCATGCCCCTGTGCGCTGATTTTATGTAAGTGATTGTCTCTGTTTTTAATAGCTTGCAAACTTTTACTGATATCGTTTTTTTACTATCTGAGTGCTAACTGACTGCGCTGAAAGAGTTTACAGTACTACTACGCTGTAGTTGTATTCAAGCTACTATCTCAGCGGTAGTAGCGTTTGCATTGAATTTGTTTTTTCCCTTTGGACATTCTGTATATCGAGAACCTGTTATACTGGTTTTGTCATGTTAGGAATGATTAGTCTAGCCTAAGATTCTTGTCCGCTGAAGGATATGATCTATTGCATTGGCTCACAAATTGTCGTAACTTCTTCTGTGTGCGTGGATCTCCACTTACTGATTTTGTCATGTTTTTAACAATATATGTAGCCTAGAACTCATGTCCACTGAAGGGTACAATCGTTACCTAGCCTAGACATCTTGTCCGCTGAGGGACATACTTGATTGTATAACCTTTACTAACAGCCACTACTCTTCTGAGTGCGTGGATCTCCAGTTAGATCAAAACGAGGTCATTTATCCATCTCCTCTCCCTCACTTGGACTTGCGAATACTGGTGAGAGTTTTTCTCTCCTGATATCTTGGCCAACGCTACGGATAGATTGTAGCATTTAATAAATTGCATTAATCCAGTCCTGAAAACACGCAGTGTGTGACGGGAGTTTTTTCTCTCCCGATACTACCCTATTACATCTGCAGTTATCTTGGCCAAAGCCACTTAGAGATAGTGGCATTTTTATCCTAACCACCATATTTACAAATAAACTTCTTTTTTGCAGTACCACTAACACGTGGTGCGTGGCGGGTATATTTTTTCTCTCCAGACATTACACTCCTCTAATCTGTAATTAGTTTGCCCAATGCCACTCAAAGATAGTGGCGTTTCATCCTTTTGACTGGATTTACGTATATTTTATTGGTTGTTGTTACTATGTGCTTACCCAGAGGAACGCCAAATCCTGTATAACCACCGGCATTGATTATGTACCTTTCTTAATCCAAATTGAATACTAGGTGCATCCCTTTCATCCAGAGCAGTTAATAAATACGACAAAAGGCTTAGAATATAATTTAGCTTACTTTAATCAGCTACAAAATGAGCAAGGTATACCGTACATTGCAACTGTTTGCACTTGTTTATTGTATTTAACTATCTGTTTTCTTGTTGTGTTCTTCTCACAAAGTCATACCACAAATGTTTTGCCTGTAACAGTGTTTTCACTTATACCAAGCCTATTGTATAATTGATAGATGCAAACTGTTTGTAGTAAACCATTTTCTTGTCTTTCCTAACTCTAGAGATATGGATTTGATTGCTTCTACGTGATTAACTAAGTAATTTGCCTACCATTTTGAAGTGTGCCATCTAATACTTTTTTGTCTCTCTCTTGTCTTTCTCCCCTTCTCTCTTGTTCCTGTTTTATACATATCTGCTTTCACCTCTTCAGCCTGCCTACCCTCCACTAGGAGATTACTATCCACCAGGGACCCAAGGACCCCCCAATCATTCAACTGTAACATCACTTCATAAGTGAAAACTGCTGTTCTCACACGTAAAGTGATAAGAGAGTATGTGCAATTTGTAAGTTTGGCTTATACCTAATTCATTACACTGCTTTAATCCTTGTTGTTAATTATTGTATGCCTCACAGCCTGAACACCCAGTAGCCACCCCCCCTAACTCCAGTAGACTACGTATATTCCCTCTCATACTTCTAGTTTAATTAACCCTTTCATATATATTGCCTTTCTAGCCCTAGTCTAGCCTTGCCTGATTTTTTTCCCTCACCTCTGTGGTTATAAACCTAACTGCCCATTAGGTGGCACCCTCCTATCTGCTCCTCTCTTGTTGCCCTTCATCCTCATAAGGCTGTCTTCTTTTTTAAACTCCTTTTTAGCATTATTACAACTGACCCTACATATTACCTTTTCTGCTATACTTTCCCACTATCTGCCTTTAATATTCACTTATACTACATCCTACTCTTCTACACAGATCACAAACCTACTTACCCCTGCAGTCACTCCTCTACAATCAGAATTCTACTGATTGTTCACCTCGACTGTCTCACTCAACTGTCCTACCTCAGCTAACGTATTCCCAACACACATCTTTTGCCTCACCTGAGAAATATTCCTTACATTACCTCTACTTCCCTTGTCTGTTCATAGTTCTTTCTCTCCTCATCTCCACCCCTGCTCTTATTACTTTAGGGACTTACACCCTTGCTCCCTATTCTAATCCTGCCTTTTCCTACCTGCATCAACCCCCCCCCACCTCACTTCCTCCCAATACCTTATATATAACACCTGTCTCCCCCGGCGCCATCTTTACTTGCTAGGATACCCCTTGGCTGCTGTGTGCTTCATGCCCCTGTGCGCTGATTTTATGTAAGTGATTGTCTCTGTTTTTAATAGCTTGCAAACTTTTACTGATATCGGTTTTTTACTATCTGAGTGCTAACTGACTGCACTGAAAGAGTTTACAGTACTACTACGCTGTAGTTGTATTCAAGCTACTATCTCAGCGCTAGTAGCGTTTGCATTGAATTTGTTTTTTACCTTTGGACATTCTGTATATCGAGAACCTGTTATACTGGTTTTGTCATGTTAGGAATGATTAGTCTAGCCTAAGATCTATTGCATTGGCTCTCAAATTGTCGTAACTTCTTCTGTGTGCGTGGATCTCCACTTACTGATTTTGTCATGTTTTTAACAATATATGTAGCCTAGAACTCATGTCCGCTGGAGGGTACAATCGTTACCTAGCCTAGACATCTTGTCCGCTGAGGGACATACTTGATTGTATAACCTTTACTAACAGCCACTACTCTTCTGAGTGTGTGGATCTCCAGTTAGATCAAAGCGAGGTCATTTATCCATCTGCTCTCCCTCACTTGGACTTGCGAATACTGGTGAGAGTTTTTCTCTCCTGATATCTTGGCCAACGCTACGGATAGATTGTAGCATTTAATAAATTGCATTAATCCAGTCCTGAAAATACGCAGCGTGTGGCGGGAGTTTTTTCTCTCCCGATACTACCCTATTACATCTGCAGTTATCTTGGCCAAAGCCACTCAGAGATAGTGGTGTTTTTATCCTAACCACCATATTTACAAATAAACTGCTTTTTTGCAGTACCACTAACACGTGGTGCGTGGCGGGTATATTTTTTCTCTCCAGACATTACACTCCTCTAATCTGTAATTAGTTTGCCCAACGCCACTCAAAGATAGTGGCGTTTCATCCTTTTGACTGGATTTACATATATTTTATTGGTTGTTGTTACTATGTGCTTACCCAGAGGGACGCCAAACCCTGTATAACCACCGGCATTGATTATGTACCTTTCTTAATCCAAATTGAATACTAGGTGCATCCCTTTCATCCAGAGCAGTTAATAAATATGACAAAAGGCTTAGAATATAATTTAGCTTACTTTAATCAGCTACAAAATGAGCAGGGTATATCGTACATTGCAACTGTTTGCACTTGTTTATTGCATTTAACTATCTGTTTTCTTGTTGTGTTCTTCTCACAAAGTCATACCACAAATGTTTTGCCTGTAACAGTGTTTTCACTTATACCAAGCCTATTGTATAATTGATAGATGCAAACTGTTTGTAGTAAACCATTTTCTTGTCTTTCCTAACTCTAGAGATATGGATTCGATTCCTTCTACGTGATTAACTAAGTAATTTGCCTACCATTTTGAAGTGTGCCATCTAATACTTTTTTGTCTCTCTCTTGTCTTTCTCCCCTTCTCTCTTGTTCCTGTTTTATACATATCTGCTTTCACCTCTTCAGCCTGCCTACCCTGCACTAGGAGATTACTATCCACCAGGGACCCAAGGACCCCCCCAATCATTCAACTGTAACATCACTTCATAAGTGAAAACTGCTGTTCTCACACGTAAAGTGATAAGAGAGTATGTGCAATTTGTAAGTTTGGCTTATACCTAATTCATTACACTGCTTTAATCCTTGTTGTTAATTATTGTATGCCTCACAGCCTGAACACCCAGTAGCCACCCCCCCCCTAACTCCAGTAGACTACGTATATTCCCTCTCATACTTCTAGTTTAATTAACCCTTTCATATATATTGCCTTTCTAGCCTTAGTCTAGCCTTGCCTGATTTTTTTTCCTCACATCTGTGGTTATAAACCTAACTGCCCACTAGGTGGCACCCTCCTATCTGCTCCTCTCTTGTTGCCCTTCATCCTCATAAGGCTGTCTTCTTTTTTAAACTCCTTTTTAGCATTATTACAACTGACCCTACATAGTACCTTTTCTGCTATACTTTCCCACTATCTGCCTTTAATATTCACTTATACTACATCCTACTCTTCTACACAGACCACAAACCTACTTACCCCTGCAGTCACTCCTCTACAATCAGAATTCCACTGATTGTTCACCTCGACTGTCTCACTCAACTGTCTCAACCCGCTCCGTTCGCCCTGTGGGCTCACTCCGCTCCCCTCCCTACCCCCAATTCCCACCTACCCCCAGGGGTCCTCAATATATTTTCACTAAACCACACCCCTACTTTTACCTATACCAATCAAATAGTTCTCCTTATTACCACTCCCCTCCAATACTTATTCAATTACCTCTCCTAACTAAATCTAATATCCACCCCACCCTTATAGTTTCAAAGACCCAGCTGCTATTACTACAAACCCTTATCTATCTTCTCATCTTATACCTACATCATGGCCAATGTTACCTACCTAACTCAACTAAAATGTATAGCCTTTGTTTTACTCCTACCTCCTCTAATAACTATCTACACATTAGCCTCTTATGAACGACCACTCCACCCAAACCTTCTACTGCCTTCTAGGTTCACTTCCACACCACTACTACCTATCTCTCTTTACAGCTTTAACACCACAATTTGTCCCTGCTACCTGCAAGCCAAATATCACAGACTAACCCATATAAAATATAGTACTCCCCATGCAAGAAAAACACTTTGTTTTTATTTCCTTAACGTTAACAACCCCACATATAGAATACTCCACTTAGCCCTGCTAGATGGAGACATTCATCCTAATCCTGGCCCAAACAATATTCCTGACACTGTACAAATCACCTCCAACATTACTCTTCCACATACACCTAATAAGCCTCCAAACTCTCTTTCAATAGCTCATCTTAACATTCGAAGCATTAAAAAGAAAACTACTCATCTTCATGCCCTACTAGAATTCTACCAATTTGATTTCCTATGTCTATCAGAAACATGGCTAAAACCATCCATTAATGACAATGAACTTACCCCACCTGCCTACAGTATCCTGAGAAGGGACCATATTAACAAAAAGGGAGGGGGTGTTGCAGTCCTCTATAAAAATAATCTATAAGTCACCACATCTAACATAAATCTACCTATATTTACTAACTCAGAAATCCTAGTCACTAAACTTCAAATCAACAAATTCAAATCCATTAGCATCGCTTGTATTTACCTTCCCCCTGGTAATAACATTAATACCCTTGAAAGCATTCTTAACTGGATATCTATCAATCTTCCACAAGAAACTTTAATACTTGGGGACTTTAACATCGATTGGAAGTCCTGCAGTACCCCTCAGTCCACCACCCACATTAATCTTTATGGCTTCTCTCAAGTTATTACCTCCCCTACAAGAATTAATAAAACCAACAACAAAGAAAGTATACTAGATTGGATTCTTACAAACTCTCCACATCTTACATACAAGGCAGGAACCCTCCCTGATGATCTAAGTGATCATTTACTCACTTATATCATCAGACACAAAATTAACATACCTAACCCAACTACATATCGTACAATCAGGACTAAAAAATCCTTCAACCCTGAACTTTTCCAGCTAGAACTTAAACACTGTGATTGGTTACCACTAAAAACACTCCCCCTAGATAAAGCAGTTGACTACTTTAATTCCACATTCTTATCCATCCTTGACCAACATGCTCCTGTACGCTCTATTAGAAGTAACACTAAACCTGCCCCATGGCTCACCAAAGCAACTAGACAGAATATTCTCCTCAGAAACAAATCTTGGTCAAAATGGCACACTACCAGGAATTCAACAGACCACTAAACCTTTAGACAACTTACAAATACTACTAAAAAAGCTATCCTGCTAGATAAAAAAAACTTTTATATCCAACTACAACAAACTAACCAAAGAAATCCACAAAAAGTTTGGTCCAGCATCAACAAACTCCTACACCCAGGCCAATCTATAACACCTATCCCACAAGGCTCTAACCAAGACAACCCAACACAAACTGCCAATGCCTTTAATTCTTTCTTTACAGATACCATTCAAACACTAGCTAAGCAATTATCTCCAACTTCCACTAATCTAACCACCTCTTCAACTTACCCTATTCCATTATTTCAGCTAAAACCGGTTCCTACAGCCTTCATTTGCTCTCTTCTAGAAAAACTGAAACCTACTACCCCCTCTGCTGACCATCTACCTGCTGAGTACCTGCAAAAAGGTGCCAAAGCCATAGCCCTCCCCATTTCCATACTCATAAACAGAACTATAACCGAAGGAAATATCCCATCTATCTGGAAAATCTCACACATCATCCCCTTCATAAAGGTGGTAACTCCATTGACATCTCAAACTATAGACCAATAGCCTTACTCTCTCCACTGGCAAAAATAATGGAAAAATGTGTCCATAAGCAAGTACTCACCCATCTAATTGATAATAACTTACTTGCCAACTGTCAACATGGATTTAGACCTAACCACAGCACCACCACAGCCCTTCTCTCCTTCACAGACTGTATAAATTCTAACCGTAATAACAATACCCTTTCCTCTTCTGTCTTCATTGATTTATCTAAGGCTTTTGATATGGTTAATCACCAGCTCCTTATTGAAATACTTAAATCTCTTTCTCTTGATACTCTAGCATTACAATGGTTCAAATCCTACTTAGAAAATAGACAACAAGCAGTACTATGGGAAGGTAACCTATCTTCTCACCTCCCTATTTCCCTTGGTGTCCTCCAAGGCTCCATCTTAGGCCCACTGTTATTTTCCATTTTCATTAATGACCTCCACCTAGCAATCCCACATGCTACCTGCATTCAATATGCAGATGACTCCACTATTATGTGCTCAGCTAATACCCCTATCGAGCTACAATCCCTTACACAAAATGCATTTAACACAGTGGAACAATGGTTTTTAAACCATTGCCTTCTACTTAACCCTAAAAAAACTAAACTACTACTTTTTACTCCTACTCGTAGGTCTGCCCCTCTTCACTTTACTCTTACATCCAACAATGGGACTCTCGTATCTCCTGACACAACCACCAAACTTCTTGGAATTACCACAGATAATAATCTAAACTTTGACACTCATACTAACATCACTATAAAAACAGTAAATAATAAACTGGGATCCCTTTACAGAATCAAACCCTTCCTTACTCCCTCAACCAAAATCGCTATAGCTAGAACTCATTTAATCACTACCTTACTCTATGCCTCACCCATATACACCAATCTCACAAAAAATAACCTAAACAAACTTGCTACTGCCTATCACTCCATTGCTAGATTTGCCACAGGATCTCCTTTTAGAACACATCACTGCAACAATCTAAAACAACTAGGATGTCTAGCGTTTCATAACCAGATACTATTGCAACAACTCACTATTATCCATAAGAGCTTGTACTACCCCACCTATACACCTATACTGACTACCCTCATTACCCCCTACAACAATCTTAAGAACCTTCGCTCCTCTAATAAGCCACTTATTACTATCAACAAATCCAACAACTCAGCTGGAGATTCTTTGTTTTCTAACTCCATAGGCAAACACTGGAACAAACTTCCCTCTGAACTCCTATCTCTGACCTCCACAAGACTCTTTAAACTAAAAATAAAACAATTTCTCAGTTCTCACTGGCTTTGTCCTTGTACTAACCCTGACTAAATGTCTTCTCTGCTCCTAACAAGAGTATATTCCACCGATTTACATACTCTTGCTGCTTCCTATATATCTTCATCTCACTGTATCATATGATACATTTCTAGAATTCATCAACAGTATATACTTTCTGTTATCCTGCTTCCAATTGAAAACTACTAATTTGTTTTTATTTCTATTGCATTGCATATCACCTCAGCATGAGCTAGGTATCCT
The DNA here is from genome assembly GCF_019279795.1 of Protopterus annectens. Lineage (NCBI taxonomy): Eukaryota > Metazoa > Chordata > Ceratodontiformes > Protopteridae > Protopterus > Protopterus annectens. Next base: position 1,868,096,091 of record NC_056743.1, on the reverse strand, counting down.
TGTAATGTCAACTGTACCTAATCTGTATGTCTGTAATCTGTTTAGACCTTTTTTTAATTATCATTATAATTCTTTGAATTTGAGACAATTATTACAGTCATATATTGTGTATGTGAATGGCTGTAACTGTTTAGAGCTATTTTACTACTGTTATACTGCTTTGAACTTATTATTTTTTACTGCATAAAATTATCTGTGTTGGAGCTTTTCTCCCCGGGCCTCTACTGAAAATGGATTTTATTCCAGTTAGACTAGCCCGGTCAACAAATGTAAAATAAATAAATAAATAAATAAATAAAGTTGACATGCTAGGCGCTTTGGTTTGTGGGTGGTGATAAGGTTTTGGTGGGTAGATCTAAGTGTTCTGTGGGGAGTATATGGTTGTAGGCTATTGGATAGTGCAGGGCACTTGGTAGGTTGGAATAGAAGTTTATAGGCAGTCGTGATTTGGAGAAAGTCAAGTTGGTTATGGAGTTCAAGCCAGTTTAATGAGTGAAAGGAAGAAAAGTGATGAAAGGAAGATTTGTCTTTGGTAAGCAAATCTGGAGATTTTATTGTAACATACTTCTAGTTTGGAGGATAGTGAGGAGGCTAAATTAGTAAGCAGTGGGGCACCATACAGTAGAGAGGGAAGGAGATAAGTAGTGGCGAGAGTTAGTCTGGTAGCAGGAGAGAGGAAGTGATTGTTTCTATAAAGTAGGCTGAGTTTTATGTGGGTTCTCTTTATGTTTAGCTGGACGTGAGTATTAAATTTTAGGTGTTCATCAATGGTTACACCAAGAAGTTTGGTGGAGGGAACGACCTCTAAAATGGAGTTGTTATGGCTGGTTATTTGAAATGAGTTTTTATCAATAGAGGAGAACTTAGAAGGAGAGGATAGAAGGATTTTAGTTTTGTTAGCATTTAATGAGAGGTGATTTTGGAGCATCCAATTTTCAGTAGTTGAGAAGGCTGTTTGTGTCAGTAGTTGGAGATCTGTTAAGTTGGAGGCGCAGCAGAACAAAGTAGAATCGTCAGCATATTGAACAATTTTAGTATTGGGTATGGCCTTGTAAAGGTCGTTAATAAAGATGTTGAATAGAACTGGGCCAAGAATTGATCCTTGGGGTACTCCAGTGGGGGTAGGATGGAAGGTGGAGGTGCCCTGGCTCCATTTGACAGCCTGGGACCTATCGGAAAGATAAATGTAGAGCCAGGAGAGAGTTTTGTAGGAGAGATTGAGATTAGACAGATGATTTAGAAGGTGGGTGTGGAAGATGGTATCAAAAGCTTTGGATAAGTCCAGCAGAAGTGAGGATACTAAATTACTGGAGTCACGGGCTACATTGACAGTATGTAAGAAGGAGACAAGGGCGGTGTTGGTTCTATGACCTGGGCGGAAGCTGTGTTGGGTAGGAGAGAGTAGCTGGTGTTTGGTAAGGAATGGCAAGAGTTGAAGGTGGATTCATTTTTCAAGGAGTTTAGAGAGAGGGGAAAGGATGGCTATGGGGTGGAAATTAGATACGTTACAGTTTTTGCCACCATTGTGAAGTGGAAGAATATATGCAGAGCGCCATAGTTTGTGTACATAGGATTCAAGTAAGGATCTATTGATCAATTTTTAAGTTTCACTCTTTTACATCAACATACACTTTTTTCTGAATAATAAGAAGCTTGAAACTCCAATGTTTATCACTTTGTACAGACTGTAGTAATTGGTGATGTACCAGGAAGTCAATAACTTTACAAGACACGGGGCAAAATACGAGTCAAAAACAGGGACATTCAGCAACATTTTGGACTGTTGAGTGGTATTAGTCTGGAGAATATTAGTGTGATATGTTTTTATGTAAATTTGAATGCAAAATACAATTATATTTCTTTTTGACTAAATGAGAGCCAATGATATAATGGAAGCTCATTGTTAGGTAACATTGCTTATTGTAGATATTAAACTCAACCTTATTAATTAGTTCACATTTTTCATCAGAAGATTGAGACATTTTTCCTATTAAAGTTGTTCAGATACATTACCTGCTACAATAAATATTAACTTTGACTTCACATGGTTTGTTATAGTGCAGGGGATACAACATGCAGAGAAGATCAAGTAGAGTGCAATGATACAACCTGCAGTAACAGAGTCCTTCATTTAAACTTATCTGTCTTACATTGCCTTTACTTATTCTTAAAGCTGGGAACTGTTTTCAGTGTTGTTAACCACTAAGGTATTATATCTGAACACACAACATTTGTTATGAATCAGAATTTTGCTGTCACAGTCAATATGCAGGTAGGTCTAACATGGTTTAAACCTTTTAGCTGCTCTGTTTATTTTATTTTAGTTCCTGGCATCATATCAGACTAAGAAAATAAATTTGGTTATTTTTAGGACTAGTATGTGGATTTTTATTGTTATACAAATTGTACAAAGTCCCAAAGTATGCATCTGGGGGCTGATGGTATCACAATGAGACAGCTATAGACTAATTCATGTGTCACTCATTGCATTTATCCATTAAATGGCCCAGAAAGTACAGTTACATGTATTTAGTGTACAACTGACAACAGACAGTATGCTGAGTATAGTTTTTGTCTGACCATTTCAGAGTGGACCTCACCTCACCTTCTCCGGCATCATATCCTCACATCATTACTGAAGGTGATGTCTTGATTACTGAGTGACTCATAAAGAATGTTACAGCATTTTTATCAAGGGGAAACTTTGCGTCCAAACTACAAACTTGATTTTTTTCTTTCAGGAACTTATGGACTGACAATATACCAGATCCCATCTGTTACTGTCAGAGAACAGGGCACTGCAGTAATGAACTGCACTGTGTCAAATGAAACCACAGGACCTGTCCGATGGTACAAGGGAGAGGATATGAAGCAGCTGCTGTATACACAGTCTACATCTGATAATCCAGACCCACGAGTGAGTAGGGCTGTAAACGAAGGCCCTACAAGAGAGACCGATCTTTCCATTACATTTACACATATTCGCTTGGAAGATGCCGGGGTGTATTACTGTGTGAAGTTCAAATCTGACAAGGTGACTGTGGCTTCAACAGGATCAGGAACCCACCTTTATGTGAACAGTAAGTACAAAACTATTAATGAAGGAATTACAAATTACAGAGATACAAAAAAAGTCTATAAGTGCACTATCAAAAAAGGTTAATAATCTCTGAGAATGTAACTTTACAATGTAAGTGTACAAATTTGTGTAATTGTGAAAGTTTATTACTCATCACTTTTTTCTACATAATGTGCTTTATTATTAATATGTTTCTATATACAAAAATGAAAAAGAAACACAGCATTTACACAATACAACAATATAAGATGCCAGCACAGCCCTGCACAAAATAAGATAGTCTGACCACCCTTGGCATGTTTGTATATGACAGTACAGCAACAAGCGATGTGGGTGTGCCTTTCGTGGTAAGTATCTAACACTTACTAATAATGACAATACAAATGGTGCTGCTCAGCATGACAGTGGCAGCTGAAAGGGTGGCAGCTGCAAAACAGGAAAATAGCAGCACTGAAAGAAAAAGAAAAAACAGGCCTGTATCAGCATAGGATGTTATGAAATGGTGATCCTGGGTCTTCATCTCTATCAGTGAAGAAGAGGACATGATGCCAGTCACCTGCCACAAACAAGCAAAATGAAAATCCTACTGGCAACATTGTATCAGCAAGAATATAAATTCACTTGGGTCCTACACCCCCCAAGAGGTTTGCAGCAATATGATTAGTAAGTGTCTTGGCTCTAACCTGCCTGAGATATCCTATGACTGACCAGGGAAAGAACAAGAAATTGAAACAAAATCAAATTCTCATGAGTGGAAACATTTGTACAAACACAAAATATTAATTGAACTTCCTTTTGCACAACTTTTAACTGGGACTTTTTGCACTGTAACAACTAATGACGGGAGAAGCAAACATCTTTATGACAAATCATTGCAATACATTGACGCCACAGATCCTGCTAACTTAGGCCTGTCTGTGTCACAAACCAGAAGACTTAAGTATCCCACACATTATACAAAAAGATTAACATAAATCTGAAGCTCAGATATGTTGTGCATCAAACATTCAAATTGACCAGAAAGGAAGAATTTGTAAAACTGACAGCATTTTTTATGTTTGGACTTCTAAGATGGCTGCACACCGAATAAATGCTTAATTACATCTCTCCTGGTGTGAAAACAGAAACCCAGAAAAGAGAGCCAGTGCATTTGTCTTTCTGGGCAAATTTTAGTTACTTGCTAGTAAGTGCACTACCTTAATGCTAGTAACGAAGAAATGTATAGAAGCTAAAAGAAAATCAAGCACAAAAGGTATGGAGAAAGCACTACCGGGGAAGAATTCTGCAGCTGTTCAGTAAAAGCAGTTCATACTCCAGCTTTGGTGAAAGATATGACTTACAGTATAAGTCAAATGTGCACAGCGCTGACAAATAAAACACTGAAGGAGTATACCAACTCAAATAACAAAAGGCTGGAAAAAATGGAGGGAGCTTTAAACAGATATTCAGATGAGCTGATAACACTGCAAAAAAATTAAAGGTTGAAAGGAAAAAAAGGTTGGCTGTGTAAGAGACTGCTCAAGAAGAGATATTTAAAAAAATGGTAGAATTATAGCACAGAACAAGTAGGGAAAACATGAAATTTTCTGCTGTACCAGAGAAACTGGAAAGAACAGACTGCATTAATTTTAGGAAAGCACAAATAAGTAACTGGACTGATATTCCACAGCAGGAGCATTTAACTGAAAGGGCACATTGTGTGTATGCTACACATCTGTCCAAGAGAAAGCAGCTAAGACTTATAATAATAAAGATGCAATCCCACTAGCAGAAAGATATTATTCTGAAAATTTTTTTGCAGTAGGAGAAAGTACTAAACATTGAAGAAAGAAGAGTGTTTGTGGAAAATGATTACTCACTGTACACCAGACAGAAGAGGAGTAAATTTATTTTAACAATCATGAAATCTTGAGAAGCAGGTATGGGATTCAAGGTGCTGTATCCAGTTATCTGCAGAATATTTTTCCTGGAGAGTCAAAATCAGAACACGCTAAGGAGGAAATACAAAAGTTTGTATAACAAACAGTGAGCTATCAAACAGAAGGTGATTCAGTTTTTTATTCTTCTGATAATAAAGCTCATAGAGAGACTATGCCAATGAAACCTTTTCCAGTGTTTCAAAGGAAAATTCTAAAGAGACAAGGAAAATGCTTAAGAGACAGAAAAAAAAACAGGACTTGACTAGAAGAACCAGGACTACATTAGAAATGAACCAGAGACTGAAGCTGAGAGATGGGGATCAACAGTAAAAAAAACAGCAACTCAGAAATTAATAAATAAATGTAGGATTAAAAAGCATCAGTCATATCTGTGAAATATGGTGGAACAAAGAAACCTGGAAATATTGGAGTTTTTTGACTTTGCTAAACTTGTAGGGGACTGCAGAGCATATACTCTACTTCATTTCATTAATGTTTAGAGAAACGTTAAGGAGGGAGAAGAAGAAGGAAAAGGTAACTGTAAGTAGATCAATTTTTGTTCTTACAGTATTTTTATAAAACATAACATATACTGCCTGGGGTCTATATCACGTTGTCAAACTGTTACAAAGTACGAATGTCATATGGTCAACACCATATGATCGAACTTTTTAAAAGTTCAAACGTTTCAGTGGTGATCTCTGTACAGTGCAGAATAGGAAGATTTCCCTTTTTTGCACTGTAGTGTGATCTCGGAGTTGGTATATTTAAAGAGCAGGGGGGCACAGCTCCCCACGTGGGGCATGCAGGGGGGCTTGCCCCCCCCTGTTTAAACCATTCAGGTAGGTTTTTTCCTTTGGTTTATTTTTTTTATTACATTTTTGAACTTTTAAAAGTTTGATAATATGGTGTCAACCATATGATGTTCGAAATTTTAAAAGTTTGATTATGTAATGTAGACGCACTGCCTGTCATATAGTAAAGCATTTTCTTTCTTAATTATTGTGCAGTTTTAATAAATGTAGGCACTGCAGTGTTAAAAGAGAATAAAGCCTGGGCAAAGGAGCATGATACAAGTAAAAGTGATATGCTTTTTCCTTACTTTTGCTTAGGGGAAGAACTAGATTAAGGCCCTTGGTTTGAACTAACACCAGGTTTTAAGTGGAAGTAAATAAAAGAACACTGAATGTCATTAGTTAGTGCAACATGTCTATACAAAGACCAACTTAATGAGAAGAAAAAAAAAAGAGTAATAGGGCATGTTTGACATAGATGCCACATGGAAATGTATTGGATGCAACATTCTCAATCTCCTAGAGTAAGAAATGTGGACAAAGCCATGAAAATGTGGGGAAGGGTCAGAAATATGGACAGATTGTTAATATTCCACACCCAAACTTATGAAGTTGATAGAATATATAGGTTGTACATTAGCATAAACTTTCTGAAGAGCATGAAGTTTGAAACTCAGATATCAATCATCAGTTACTGCCTATACTCTGCAATGACATGCCAATGATTTGCCAGGAAAATAAACATATTATGAGGAAAATACCAGAAATATGAGACAAAAACTGTACATTCTGCACAGATCAGGGATGCTGAGAGGTATGCACCCAAATGCCTGTAATATTGAATTATATCAGTCCAGAGATCATCCCAGTGATATGGCAGAAAACTAAATATTTGATAAGGAAAACATATGGGCATCCTGAGAGTATTTGTTTTCCTGTCAAATTAATGTATATATTTGTAAAGTCACCTGATTTTTTTTTCTGTGTCTGGAGCTTTTCTCCCCAGGCCTCTGCTGAAAATGGACTTGTGCCAGTCAGACTTATTCCCAGCTGACAAATGTCAAATAAATAAATAAATCAATGAATCTGGACAGTTGAGAGGATAAATGTGAAGTATATGGTCCAAACACAGTACAGGATAGGGCACCTACAGTGCAGAGAATTGTGATATCCCATTCCTGGAATTCTGTACTGAAACTGTGTTAATGATCTGTGACAGAACATGGGACTGTCATGGAAAATTATCACTTAGGCAAAGTGTGTGTATTGAATTGGGACACACAGATGAATTGAAGGAATGAATACAGGGAAAGACTACAGGTGAAACTTACACATGTACAGCAGACAATGACATGTCAATGGAAGATGGTTATAGCAGCAACAACAAACACATATCTGTAAGGCACAGTACGGACTTTACAGTGAAAATATGCTGTCTGTGACTGTCACACAAGATGATATAACAATGGGGAGGATGTGTGTGTGTGTGTGTGTGAGATAAGCATCCTTACATGAATAATGCAGAAGACATCTATCAGGGATCTGACATACAATTTAAGTAGGGTGCATATTGGGAAGCTGTGCAAACTGATATACCTGAATATGAGTGTACTCCCAGCAGAGGTCTCCAGCATGGTGCCCACAGATAAAGAAGCATGGCAAACATTACAAGAACCAACCACAATCATGGACAATATCTGAATAATGCCACCATTAATTCCATGCTGCTGACATAGCATACATGATGTGGAGTGATAACAGATGAGCCTGCACACCCACTGGACAACTAGTATGATACAGCCATACTCTGACAGGGTAACTATGCACACTTTCCTGGTACTGCAATATCTGCAGGAGATGTTAGGAGGGACACACTACTACACATGTATGTGACAGTATGGGCACTACAGGCTAGTTTCCTTGTGTGCATGACATGTATCTATGGCACAATTCATCACAAATGACAAACATGCCACTAATGGCATCAAACACCTATTTATGCAGTGTGTGTGTAAGGTGAACAGGTAGCACACATGCATCTTTTGTAAAAAAGTTGATTGGTGCTCCACACCATCATACAGTCCTGTATATTCCCCAGAAAGAATACCTAGGGATGGATAATAAGCTGTGTGGCAGCACACTGTGACAAAGGTGGAACACTTCAGTTACACATCACTGGAACATGTGTAGGGAGGTACATGGAAAATGGTGCATTGTACTCAGTTATTGGTATGATGAAGGCTGGGAACCATGACATTACTATGCCCTCTGATGTGCATGTCTTTCACATATGCAGTACTTGTCTTACAGTCAAGGAAGTGGTCAGCACTGTGACCATATGCTGGTGGTTGTACCACTTACCCTCTTCCGCAGGACACAGGTCACATACCTATTGGTCTGATTATAGGGTGTGATGTCCACACTATACTTGAGCAAATAATAATGTTTAATGTTTCCTGGTGCAACATATCCCTCCATGTGTCTCATCAATGCAGGTGTTGTAATGGCTGTGGAAGCAGTCTCTGGCATGTGTTGATACTGTGTGAATTATACTAATATCACAGTTGGAGACAATGATTGCCCACAAGCTGTAGTCCTTCAGGCAGCTGTTTGGACATAGTATGTGTATGTCATCTGTGGTGTCCATCACTTAACTAAGGGGCAGGCAATGGCCTAGCAGTCACCCCTGATGTACTGACATGATTACTCGACCCAAGATACATATCACAAGATACATTTCCCACACCCAAAGTGACTCAGGGTAAAATATACATCCTAGCTAACGTTTCCTAGTCTGTAAGCGTTCCGTTGGCAGGAATCAGACAGTATCTGCTCTAAAAATCAGGCTCTGTTATCATACTGCTAATTCTATGTCCAGCAAAAATGGCAAGCTGATACTATAGACGGTTACCTTTAAGACCCAGGAAAACTCCTCGTGGTGTAGTCCCCGCTCGGGCTTGCTCCACGCCTCACCCTGCCCTTTTATCCCACCCGCCCCCACTACCTCTGCATTTATTAGGTCACCTAGCTCATCCCACTTGCCACCGACCAATCACAACTGTCCCTCACTCTGACAATTCTCCCTCCCATTTTTCTGTCTACCAAGGTTACTCTCCTTGTCCGCCCACCCACTAACCTCTCTCCATTAACACTCTGTCACTCCCCCTCCCACATCCTACCCACCCATTCTACCAAGGAAATTCTCCTAGTCCTTTACACCCACCAGCCTCTCACCACACCATGGATAGAAACTCACATGCTATCCTCCCCTTCATAGCACTACTCCTTCTTATTCCCTATCTTCTAACCAGATATGAAACTCCAGCCCTGTCATGAGCCTACCTCCCCAGGGGTCACACCTCCCTGCATTCTTACCACCCCTCTAATCTTATCCCTCCCTCTCTTTACCCTGCCAATAACCCGATCTCCAAGAGAATACATCCTACCCTCTGCCACCCTAAAGCAACCATAACTAAAGCCAATCTTAAATTACTTATTAAACTCCAAAAACTACTAGATCACTTGAAAAAATCTATCACAAAAGATGGCGATATCCACCCCAACCCAGGTCCTAACACTGTCCCAGGCCCTAACTCCCTGAAATCCGCCGGAAGCCCTGCGGGCTACCTCCTTATGTTCCACCTCAATTTAAGAAGCATTAATAACAAGGTTCACAACTTACATGCTATGCTAGCTACCCATTCCCCTGACATCATGTGTCTATCAGAAACATGGCTCAAACCTAGCACTAAGGATGAAGAAATTATCCCACCTGGGTATAACATCCTTAGGGCCAATCAGACAACTAGAAAGGGTGGGGGAATAGATGTCATGTTCAAGAATACATTGAATATCATAATGAATCCACTCCAACCTCCCAAAGTCTCTAACCTAGAAATGATTGCCCTAAAGCTATGCCTAAACAGCCAAAAAAGTATCAATCTAATAGTAATTTATATACCACCAGGCAAAAACTTAGAAAACCTAGAACAAACTCTTAGCTGGTTTGCCACCAACTACCCTCAAGAAACCATAGTACTAGGGGACTTCAACATTGACTGGTCTCTCTGCTCCGTGCACTCAAATCCTCACCCCATCAACCTACATGGTTTCTCCCAAAATATTCTATCTCCCATTAGAATTGGAAATGCTCAACAAAAAAAGAGTATCATTGACTGGATTCTTACTAACAAGGGTACAAATAACTATACCACAGGGACCCTTCCCAATGACCTTAGTGACCATCTTATTACCTTTATTATAAAACATAAATGTCCACCTACTAACCCCCCCCCAACCAGACTAGTTAGAAATAGTAAGAAATCTGTCCCAGACCAATTTCTTGCAGACCTCAAATCATGTAATTGGTCCATCCTAAAAACCTTACCGTTAGATGAGAGTGTGTCATACTTCAATGACACATTCCTCAAGATACTTGACTCCCATGCCCCAAAGCGACTTATCAGAACTAAGGAACGAATCACACCTTGGCTAACAAGAGATACTAAAACCAAAATTAAACTCCGAAACCAGGCCTGGAACAAATGGAGAACTACTAAAACCCCCCTAGATCGCACCAAGTTCCTACAGCTCAGAAACTCAACCAAAGCAGCCATTACTTCAGATAAAAAACAATATTTCTGTCACCTCCAGGATAAACACCAGCATAACCCTAAAAAATTTTGGGCTGGATTCAATAACCTCCTTCATCCAGGTAAATCTACCACCCCACCCCTGAGAAACTCTTAGGTAAAGATCCAGGAGAAATAGCCAACACTTTTAACTCTTTTTTTTACCGAGACCATTCAGTCCCTAGCCAGTCAGCTTACTTCTTCTCCCTCACCTGTAACCTTAACTAAAGACCCAAACCACCCCTCCTTTAACCTATAACCAACATCTACCACCTATATACGTACTGTCTTGAAAAAACTCAAACCAACCACCCTAGCAGCTGACCTACTCCCAGCCAAATACTTACAAATAGCATCTGATGTCATAGCATATCCCGTTTTAATCTTGATTAACCGAACCATTACTGAAGCTTCCATTCCCTCAATTTGGAAAATCTCTTATATCATCCCTCTCCACAAAGGAGGGACCTCCACAGACACATCTAACTATAGACCCATAGCAATACTGTCTCCATTAGCCAAAATTATGGAACGCTGTGTTCACAAACAACTCATAAGCCACCTTACCCTTGATAGCCTCCTATCTAACACCCAGCACGGTTTTCACCCCCATCACAGCACAACCACTGCTCTCCTCTCCTTTGTTGACTCAGTCAATTACAACCGCAATAATAATTAATATCCTCCGCTCTCTTTCTTGACCTATCAAAAGCCTTCGACATGGTCAATCACCAGCAGCTGCTCCATACCCTGGAAAACTTTCACCTTAGCAAAGTAACCATAAGTTGGTTTACTGCCTACCTCTCTGGTAGAAAACAAGCTGTACAGTGGCAAAACAGGCTATCAGACCTACTCCCCAATAATATTGGTGTTCCCCAGGGCTCTATTCTCGGTCCCCTTCTCTTTTCCGTATTTATAAATGATCTTCACTCAGTCATTCCCAAAGCCACCTGCATTCAATATGCAGATGACTCCACCCTGATCTGCTCTGACGTCTCTCTCGCCAAACTCCAAGTCACAACCCAAAAATGCTTTACCATAGTCGAAAAATGGTTCTCAGAATTAAAACTCTTACTTAACCCAACCAAAACCAAGTTACTTCTATTTTTCCCCACTCTAACTACCTCCCAAGGAAAAGAACCTCCAAATGCCAATAACCCAATCTTCCATGTGTCCTCCACCAATGGCACCATTATCAAACCTGTCTCCCACACCAAACTACTAGGAGTGACCATTGACCACAAGCTTAAATTTGATATGCACGTTAGCCTGACCATTAAGTCAGTAAACAAGAAACTCGGGTCCATGTATAGAATAAAGAACTTAACCCCACACACCAAACTAACTATCGCTCGCACCCACCTCCTCTCCACCCTCCTTTACGCCTCCCTGATTCTTTCCTTCCTTAACAAGAGAGAGCTCAATAAACTCTCTACAGCCCATAACCATGTAGCCAGATTCATAACGGGAATGCCTTATCATACCCACCACTGCCTAAACCTAAGGACACTTGAATGGTCAGAATTGCCCAATATTCTCAAACTCAATCAACTCACTGAGGCATTTAAAATAATCAACCAACCAGACAAAACCCCCTCACTGAGTAATATACTTACCCCCTACTCCAACCTTACGTCCCTCAGATCATCTAAAAGTCTCCAAGTGCAGACCATCAAATCTAACAACTCGGGAGGTGAAGCTCTCTATGCCAATTCCATTGGAAAATCCTGGAATTCCCTCCCAAACAACCTAAGACTCATGACCTCTCTTAATCAATTCAAAAATCACCTCAAAGAATTCCTTAAGTCCCACTGGCTATGCCCCTGTTCTAAACCAGACTAACAGCAAAGGTCTAGGCCCACCTAACTCTCTACCCATCCCGAATCCTTAAGGTTTCACAATGTAGCCATGTCAGACTATCTACATAAGTTTTGTACCTGCTTTAAACAGTATGTAAAGCCAATTGTTTTTTTATATTCTTATGTTAATAATATTTACTTGTGCTGTTTATTATATGTACCTTCTTTTCTTCTGGAGCTTTTCTCCCCGGGCCTCTACTGAAAATGGACATGTATCCAGTTAGACTAGCCCGGTCAACAAATGTAAAATAAATAAATATAAATAAATAAATTTCAACATAGTGAGATGCCACATAAGTCATACACTGGTATAACCATTTGGTGATTCATGGCCACATGTGACAATGTTGATTGAATACCACAGTGTGACTTTTTGTCAAATGCCTTTACCTGTTCACACTCTACAGGATGATATTGTTGTCATCACACGTGCCCTCAATGACTTCTTTGAGGACATCTATCAGATGTAATGGACCTGATGTAGCATTAACAACTTACAAGGTCTGTTGCATATACCTGGAATATTACTAGTATACATGTAGAAGAGGCCCATGATGACATGTTAGTGTACCTCACAGTCAAGGAGAATCAGGCTGTCTCTATACATGCATGCATCAGGTGCTGTCCCTCCAACTCAGGTGGATGCATGTTGATGTACACCCTTGTACGGGAGCATAGGCCATGTGCAGGGTGTGTTGAATTATTGTATTCCACCATATCAGAAGGGTGTATTTGCTTGGTCATGCCACAGGTGATCTGTGATGTTGTCACAGCACATTGATTCCATGTGATAGACCTGGAGGAAGATAAAACAGTGCATATTGCCTAATGTAATCTAGTCTAGGGTTTTGACACAATCACAGACATAGGTATCATTTGAAAAATCCCCAAGCTGGGGATTAAACCTTATGTCAGGTGATGGGTAAACAACTGGCTCACTGACAGAACACATCAAGTGACAGCCAGTGAATCAACTTGTACCAGTAGACCTGTCACTACTGGAAAACCCCAGGAGTCTTTGCTTGCCCTTTCACTGTTAGAACTGTATTTCTCAAGAGTTCAGGCTAAAGTATTTGGCCTTTGGCTTACCAAGTTTGCTTATTTTTGCATACTGTGTGCAATCGTTGAATCCACCAAAGGTGATAACATAGTACAGAAAGAGATAACACACACAACTGAATGGTGACAAAGGCACACAATCTACAAATAAATGCAGAAATGTGTGTTTGTAATGTTGTTCATCTAAAACATGAAGTTTCTTGTTAATCACAGCATTGTCAACAATCTTCCTAGTGATGCAAGCACTAGGAAGACATTTAGATAGCAATCTGAACTTTGACCACCAAATGTCCACATTGCTATTGAAAGCCCATGCTGTGTACATCAGAAGTCATGCCATCATATTGACATCTTAGGATTGTGTGACACCACTGTAGTCAGAAGTCATTATAGCACTAATAGACTATAATGCTCTTTTTACATGTACCTCACCAGGCACATGAAGCAGTTGGAGAGACCACAGAGCTTTCTCAGCAAGAAAACACAGGGCTTGCACACCATGCCATGGTTTATGTGGATAGATTAAAAGCCATGCCACTGTAAACTTGATTGTATAGGATGACGTGACTTCTGTCTGGCCTCCAGGCCAGTCTCTGACCCTGCCCTGGTGGAAGTACCGCACATCCAAATATGCAGTATAGGTGATAACTTCAGCAGTGTCTGTTGAGGAGAAGATAACAGTGTCACACATGCTGGTGTAAAATTCTCTCTGTAATGTCAAGTAACAGCTCACACACATACACACACACACACACACACACACACACACACACACACACACACACACACACACACACACACACACACAGTTGACTGCAGTAAGAATAGAACCCTTACCTATCCAAATACACAGACTGCAGAACACATCACTTTATACAAGAACCACAGTTCAAGTCCACGTTGGAGTGTGTCAGAAAACACTTTATAGCTGATGACATCATCAGTGTCTAGTGAGGAGAATATGGTAATAATAGTGCTGGTGTAAAAGGCCCTTTGTAATGTCAAGCAAGAGCACAAATGCCCTCCCAGTTGACTGCAGTTAGAATAGAACCCCTACCTAAGTACACAGACTACAGAACACAGTACTTAACACAAGCACCACAGCTCAAGCCTGATTTATATAGGACTGCAGGTGAATTTATAGTAGAGGACATCAGCAGGCTATGTGAGAAACAAGATGTTCAGAGACCTGTATGAAATGGATGTGTAGGCATGAGCAAGTGTCAAAATACTATCATTGCATGGCAATGAAGAAGTAACTGTAGGATACACACATCTGCTCTGATGTCCCAACACAGACTAACACACCCCAGCACCCAGTGGACTGTAGTGTCAACAGAACCCCTTCCTATCTAACTACACAGACTAGTTGGAGGTTGGCATAATGGTTAAAGTGTTTACCTTACAGACATATGGTGCACGCTTTAATTCTTACATGAGATAATTGGCTAGGCTTAAAATGGCCCACAAAAGCAGTTAGCCTAGTACTAACCTATGAACATATAAACACGGTACTTAAAGCACACCCCACAGTTCAAGTTTGCAGTGCAGGTGAACTTATAGTAGATGAAATCAGCAGACCATGTGGGGGATAACAGGTTGGGAGGCCTGCATAGGCACATAGCTTCATAGGTTCATATGAGGCTACTAGCCTAATAGCTTTAGGGTGTGTAAAAGCCTAGCTGTGGATAAACACAAGTATCCTTATTAAGTACAGTTGGATGTCTGTTTTTAGCAGAGTGTGTTTGTGAGCAGCATGAGAGACATAGGTGCTAGCTCTGAGGTGACTGTACACTAACCCAACCAGTAGTCAAGGTTGCGATTGTACAGGGTTATTGAGGAGCACTGCTTCACACACAGTGGGAGCCTATTACAGCCTCTGGGATGGCCCCTACATCCCTCATAGACAGGCCCAGTTGTTGCTGCTCACAAAAGTGTTCTGCTAACAACAACTATCTAAATATGCTTTATAAGGATACTTATGTTTTTCCACTGCTAGGTTTCTATTGTCTCATGTATGGTGATAACCATGTACTCCTAAAACTTACCAATACAATATGTGAGAGATGCAAGCATACCATGAATCTAGAATAACTGCTGTCTCTGGTAACATCAAACCAAATGTCAAACAGGTTGTCAACACACACATACACTTCACCTCCTCAACTAACCAAGTGCACAACACATAAACCCACATATGCAGAGGAACTCATTAGAATCTTACCAAAAGAGCAGAGACCTTGCAAATGCAAACCTTCTACACACATGACAGTCCCAAAGGAACCAACTACACATAAAAACAAACAGATCAGTTTTTCACTTATTAAGCCCTTAAGGCAAAACACCTGAAAACCAAATGTCTTGGTCATAGGCAAATCCATACTGAGATACACAGATGTTGCCCTCACCAGGCTGTACAAGGAGAAAGTCACTGTTCAGGTGCCCGGATCTGCAAAGTCTCACACACACACACACACACACACACACACACACACACACACACACACACACACACACACACACACACACACACACACACACACACACACACACGCAGGTCTCTCAACAGCAAGCACAGTTATACCTCTGTCATACTCCATGTTGGAGTAAATGACTTCAGATGTACCTCAATGGACTATATGAAGAGAGAGATATGATTGAGCTGTCAGATTGTGTCCCAAACAGTTATATCTATAGCCGTAAGCAGCATTCTACCTTCACCCAGGATGATGCCTCAATACAGACAAAAGAATTATTAACTTCAACAATTGGCTTAGCTACTGGCATCAATCCAGGATATCCAGTATTTGTCAGCATGGGATGATATGGACGATAGTCCACACTGCTTTGCCAGTGATGGTCTTCACCTGTCACCTCTTGATTTTCAGTTACTGGCAAAGGTACTTGCTTCCCCATTGTGGCTTTTTTTAGGAATGTCATAAGAACAAAATTCCTGACATAAACATATCCTCAAAAGACAAACTCAGGGTTATGCTGCTTAATGCTAGGACTCTAAATCAGAAACTACACTCATTGGAGGCCATACTTACTTGGGAAGATGTTGATGTTTGTGCAGTCACAGAGACATGGCTTAGGGCAGTAGGGAGTACTCCAACCATGAAAGGCTATGATGCCTTCCAGACATTCAGGCCACAAAATGAGCATGACTGTACCAAATGAGTAGGTGTATTCATCTTCATAAAAGACAAATACATCTCAAGACTGATTAAGCAGCAGAATTTCCTAGAGTTACTCCAAGTCTAACTAACTGTAGAAGGACCCCCCCCTCCATGTCATTGTTAGGTACATGTCCACCAACATGAATCATGAAAACCACACAGTGCATTCCTGAACCTACTTGATTCACTCATAATATAGCCAAACACCCTAGGCTTGGGTGACTTTAACTATCCTTCCATTAATTGGGATACATACATGAGCTCAAAGATGCTTGCCATAATGTTCCTGCACTTTGTAAACACAAGCATTCTGGAACAGTTAGTCCACGCCCCCACAAGGGGCTCAAATGTACTTGAGCTAGTACTCACCAATATGGGAGATTACTACACCACCACATGTGTGACACCCTGCCTATTAAGGTCTGATCATAAATCAGTCACATTCAATGTAACAATTGTACCTGACCCTCCATCAGGAACTAAAAGTTGAAATGTTTGTCTAAAACAAACTATAGTTTCCTATGCAATGGCATAAATAGTTTAAAAACTTCTGACACCATAGCCAGTAAAGACTCCTATACAGATCTGTACACAAATGTTCTGTATAAACACTTTTACAAGTGTATAGACTAAGCCGTACGACAATGGAGCAAAACTTGCTCATGAAAAAACAAGCCACCTTGGTGGACATCTAGCATAAATAGATTATACAACAAGAGAAAGAAACTGATGTCCAGGAATCAGAGGGAACAGTCTGAGCCAAAGAGTACCCTCCATAGCTTGGACAAGCAAATCAGACATCTTGTTAAGTAATCTAAAGCTAATTATGAAACTAAATTAGCACTCATAGCTAAGGATAATCAAAAGGCATTATTTACCTATGCCTGTAATATAAAAGAGAAGGACCATCTTTGCACCAAATTTGTAGTGGATGTTACCACTCATACTGAACCTGAGAACATAGCTAACCTGTTAGCAGACAGGTTTGGCAACAATTTCACAGCCCTGTCTCCCCTGATCATACCCCACAGCATACCTGTCAACAGTTCTCTACCTGCTATCTCCAAATAACAGGTCATAACCGGACTCATCAATGCCAAAAACACAGGCTCTATGGGACCAGATAACATCCTAGGCTACTTACTAAACAGTCTAAAGCAAAAGTTAGCAGAACCACTGGGTACTCCCATCAACCATAATCTAAGTACTAGTTTTGTCCCGGCAGAGTGGAAAACAGCAACCATAATACCCTTTTACAGAGGGGGTTCCTCAACCGACGCAGGCAACTATACACTCATAAGCCTGACCAGCCTTGTCTGTAAGCCCATGGAGATAATTATCTTGGACTTATCAACAAGGACATTGGTGACCTTCAAACTCTTCACCTGACCCAGTTTGGCTTTATCAAGTACAGATTATGCCTGTTAAACCTAGTGGAATTCTTGGAGAATGTCACCAAAGCCCTGGATGAAGGCAAATGAGTACATATTACCTATAACAATGTAATAACAACTATGAATGCAAAATGTTGCTGTGATGTAATTTATATAGATTTAACTTCAGCACTTGACAGGGTCATACACAAAACACTGATCAATAAATTTGAACAACTAGGTATTGATGTACTGTTGATAAGATGGATAGCTGCATGGCTTACAAATAGGGCATGGCAAGTATCATGCAGTAACTGGACAGGTGAAATTCTTGGTTACAGTCAGGGTGTCCCACAGGGCTCTGTCCTAGGCCATTACTTGTTTAGATTGTATCTTTCAGATCTAACTTTTTCATCTGAGGTGTTCTACAGTCTATATGTAGACAACCTGAAATTGGGTAAACTGATTACATGTGTTACAGATAAGGCACATCTACAAAATAACTTGACTAATTTGACCATTTGGGCACAAGATAATGATATGCTGATAGAAGCATCAAAAACTAAGCATGTGAGATTCGGGAGACATACACTGAAAGGTGAATACTTAATACAGCACACAGTGATTGAAATTGTAGACTCATTTAAGGACTTGGGTATGTGGGTAGATCTAGCTATGAGTTTTTCTAATCATATCAACCAAATGGTTAATAGTAGTTATAGAACTATAGGTTGTATAAGAACATTTATAAAGTCTAGGAAATCAAAAAATATGAAGTCATTGTTTGTTAGTTGCATTACACCCAAACTTGAGTATGGAATTACAGTATAGAAACCCTATAAGAAAACAAGCATGAAGTAAACTGGAAAGAATACAGCAGAAATATTCCAGGAGCATCCATGGATGTGAACATTTAAGTTATTATGAAAGACTAAAATATCTGAACTTGTACAGTGTCTCTTACAGATATCTAAAGAGGAGATCTTATTCAAGTATATAAGGCATTTACAGACAACTACCTCTGGGAATGTTTAGGGTTATCAAAAAGTACTAGAGAATCATCAGACAACCTATGTAGAAGATTCTATAGGAATAAGAAGTGTACTAATTGGTTCTCTGACAGAGTAGCTGATGCATGGAACAGACTACCAAATTACATTAAAGCAAGTACTAGTTTAGATATTTTTAAGAACAGACTGGACACTTATGTGAACACGTGTTTTGGTATATTGGCAAGCTACAAAGGTATTAATGCCCGTGCTTGAAATATTATAATGTATGTATGTATGTATCTCGATTTGGCCAAGGGCTTTGACACAATCCCCCACTGAGCAATCATTGCACTACACACCCACCCAGGGATTAACCCATACGTCATTTGATGGGTAGCTAACTGGCTTATCAACAGAACGCATGCAGTCATAGGTGGAGATTCCTAGCAGCAGACCTGTTACCAGTGGTGCCCAATGAGGGTTTGTGCTGGGCTCCCTACTGTTTGGCATGTATTTATCAGAAAATCAAGTGAAAAAGAATGGCATGTGGCTCAACAAGTTCACTAATGGCTGGAAAATGGGTGTAATCACTGAATCTACAGACAATGTGAACATACTACAAAATGTACTTACATACATAAATAATTTCTGCCAAAGCCACAGACTTAAAGTTAACTCAAAATAATACACTATTATCCATTCTGGCAAAGGAGAAGTCTATGCAAATTACAGTATTAATAATAATCCTCTATGTTCTAACCCAATGATGAGAATTTGAGAATGTAGGCTGATGGTGGCAACCTCACCTTTGATTATCATGTGTCCACAGTGGTAATGAAGGCCCTTTACATTACACATTACACAGCTCATAAGTGACGGCATAACATCCAATACTAAAGATGTTATAACTCCACTGTATTTGTCCCTCATCAGACTAACAATAGAGTACAATGTTCCATTTTGCATGTACCTCACAAGACACCTGCAGCAGCAGCTGGAGAGAACTCAGAGGTTCCTCACTAAGAAAATCCAGGGACTTCCAACACATTACCTAGATGGACAGACTGAAGACCCTGTCACTGTACTCTATATCATATAGACTGCTGAGAAGTGACTTGTGGCTGGCCTACAAAGCAGTCTCAAACCCTGCCTTACTTTATTTATTTATTTATTTATTTAATGACATCTGTTGACTGGGGAAATCCACTAAGTCAGAAACCCATTTTTATTGCAGCCCCGGGGAGAAAAGCAGGAGAGAGGAAGTTATACAGTTTTAGAAAGAAACACTTTAAACTATATAAAAACATATAGACAACAAATATAGAAATGCTGAACCTCTGCAAATCACATGCGACAAGACTCACTTGGTGTAGGGACCTTAAGCTAGCCTAGGACATCAACAAGATATACTGGAGAGACAGATTTGTCTCCCATAGATTTCTGCTCCTATGGAACAAACTCCCAAATCACTTGAAACTGAGCTCCTTACTGACCTTGTTTAAGCATAACTGGGAAAAATGGATGGGAATAGATTTACCCCAGGGGTTTCACCTATGTCACTTTTAGACAGGATCAACCGGTGCTGATCATGGATTTGCAAATAGGGACTACATATCTTGGTCTATAAGGGAAAAATGGGCAACTTGGGTAGGCATGACATGGCCTAGGACCTAGGGCCATTAGTCTAGTAACCTTCTATGAATGTATGAACCTAAGGCCATTATGGTAGTAGCCTTGTATAAACATATGAAGCTATGAAGCTATGAACCTATGCAGGCCTGCCAACATCTTGTGTCACACATGGGTTGCTGATGTAACATACTATAAGTTCACCTGCAGTCTTCCAAAAGTCAGACTTGTGCTGTGGTGGTTGCATTATATACTGTGTTCTGTAGTCTGTGCACTCAGGTAGGGATTCTATTCTCACTGCAGTCAGCTTTGTGGTGTGTGTGTGTGTGTGTGTGTGTGTGTGTGTGTGTGTGTGTGTGTGTGTGTGTGTGTGTGTGTGTGTGTGCCCTTGGTTGACATTGCAGCGAACCTTTTACTGCAGCATGTGGGACACTGTTACCATATTCTCAATGGACACTGCTGATGTCATCAGCTATATCAGATATTTGGATATGTAGTCATCCCATCAGACCTTGGTCAGACACTGGCCTGGAGGTCAGGCAGATGACACCTCATCCTGTACTAGACAGATGACAGTGACATGTCTTTTAATCTATCCATATATGTCACGGCATGGTTTGTAGGCCCTGTGTTATCTTCCTGAAAAAGCCCTTTGGTCTGTCCAGCTGCTGTATGTGTCTGTAGAGATACAGGCAAAAGAGATCATTATACTGCATTACTTTTCTGATGAGGTTTGACTACGGTGCTGTCATACAATCCTAAGATCTGAATATGATGGAGTGACTTATGATGTGCACTATATATCTGAAAGTAATGATACACATTGCAGTCTCTGATATAAGCACACTTACAAGAGCATTCACTATTATGATGTGAAATTTTGATACTATCAGCTGTCTAACTTTCCAAGGCCAATATAAGTTACAGGTACAATGACCAGTTCAACCTCACAAATGCAGGTAAACTAAGCACTAAGTTAGCTATGCACTCTGAGCATCAGACACATCATTGTATCCCAGAATCCAAAATATAGAAAAGATGGATATGGCACAGTTATCATCAATTGCACAGGGTGTTGTGTATGAGGGGGCAGGAAGCCTAGGATGACACAGAAGGTCGGTGAGTGTGTGTGGTAGGAAAGCGAAGAAAGCAGACATTGGGATAAAGCAACAAATGGCCAGTGAGACAAACTGACTAACTGTTGTGTGTGTATGTGTCTGTAAGGGTCCTCCATGTTACATTGGTGTGTGAGTGCCTGCATGAACACAGCTAACCTCTATGCTAGCTCTACATCTTGGTCTGTCAAACAGGTGTGAGCCATGCATGGTAGATGTGGCAGTTCATCAGTGTCATCCCTGACCATAAGAACTGCCTCTGCCAGGAATTGCATTGGCATTTCCATGGCTGTGGTCAGATGCAGTGGTAATACCTGAATGTGATTGATGCCTGATAGATGACCTCTCTTCACAGAGATGCCCAGGTCCATGACCCCATGGCCTGCCACATCAGGGTGTGAACAATAGACTCACTGACAGAGCAGTGGAACAACTGCCACTGTGGGATCATTATCAGTCATGACCATGTTGGCTGACAGAAGACTATGTGGCTGACCTACACTGATGAGGATGCCATTCCTCTCCCATCAGATGTTCCATCACAGACACTGCTCATTCCATGACAGACACCCCGCAGTCCATCACAGACACCACTCGTTCCACCATGTCATTCATCTGATCCAGTGAATCGGCAACACAGTGGAGGCAGCCACTCATGTCAGAGTGTAACATATCCACAACCCTGAGCATTTGAAGCAACTATGGGAACATGCCTGTGATTCCTTGATGGCTCTAAACATATGTTGATTGGCATGGGAAGTGACACCTGTACCAGATGGAGGGGGGACAGCAGGCCCCCTCTGAACACCCCTATCAATCCTTCTGTGTGGTACCTCACCCACAGTTTGCCTACAAACAGACCCAACAGGCACAGAAGACACTGTGGCCACAATTCCCTGATCAATGTCCTTGCCTCTACCTGTCCTATATCTGTGGGCTTACTGAACTGAGTAGGCATAGATCTACTGGCTGTGTCTGATGGAAATGCAGAAATACATGGGATGGCTGTTTGCCAACCTCTGTGTCAGATTAAACTTCTGCACCCCCTGACTGTGTCTCAGTTTGGCCACCATCATCATCAGAGTCTGCAGATACACTGACATAGGGTGGTACAGGCCCACAGTATCACTCGCAGGATCACCTGTGATAAAAAGCAAGAAACACAGGAATACATTAATATCTGCACTACTATACTGTAATATATACTAACAAACTAACAGTGCTACTACTATTACAGACCTTACAGCAATACACACAACAGGCCTGAGATCAATATCACAAACTACAATATTTCTTTAAATTGTTCAGCAGTACTGACATAAAAATATTTGGTTTACTATCTGCAGAAGACATACTGCACTGTGCTGTAGACAGTCCTTGAAGAAGTTAATCATGACTTATGGGCAACATTATCACAATTAACAGTAACACAATGGGTAATATATGTATCTCTGTATATGTGCATTAATGGTACATTGAACAAAAATGCAGCTGACAACTCCAAAGTAAGCTTATAACTGTAGCAATCTTCAACCTTCTAAAAAGGAGATGTGATGCAGAATTAACTTATTCATTTCAATTGTTTTACTATACAACAGTATTAAATTGCTGAGACATCAAAGCTTACCTGGAAGCTCCTCTTGGGATATGTTTACAGTCTCAGAAGGTGTTGCACCCACATCCAGGACATGCTGTACTGCACTCTCCTGGCAGCTGTCTGGATCTCTCAGGTTGGCCAGGAACTCTTTATTGTGGGATAGTGGTGGTTCCCTAACAGCCCCCCCCCAGTAACCATTTGGTCACTGATCATTGCAGCTGTTCACCTCCTTGCAGATGTTGTCATGTCAGTGGCCCTGTGACACACATATTCCTATGTTCTGTGGTGGCCACCCATGGCACTGACATCATGAACAATCTGCTGCCATATTCACAACGTATGGGCCATATCTGCCCATCTCCTTTTCAGGGGAAAAGCAACATGTTGCCGAATCCCATTGACTATGACTTGGTTTTCAGTATCAGTGAAGGAGAATCTGCATGAACTGACATGCCTGAGTGACATACTTGTAGGTGTTCAAAAAGAAAGCAGAAGTGTAATACACATAAATATCACATAACTACAAAATAACTGTTTCTGGATAAAATAGAAAAGGTAGGCAGTCGGTATTACCCACTGGAAAATATAAAACAGTCTAGAGATGTGAAATAGTAACAACAGGCCGGATGCAAAATAAGGAGAGTAACAACAGCAACATATTCTTGTTTGTGCCAGAACAGTAAGACACCTTTGCTCCCCCCAAAAGAACAGTCCAGTCTTGTTTGTGCCATAACTGTAACTCATCCTTGCTCCTTCCCCGCAACAAAAGAACAGGCAAATGACCCATTTTGCTAACAAAACCTCTTTAAAATGCTGAAAGTGCTGTCAAAGGACCTGTCCCTGACACATTTGTACATATTTTTCATACAGTATTCCATTTTTATGAATTATCAATCACGTGTACCTCTGAAATTACTTGACAAACAAGCCCATACCATTAGTACATTTCTTACTAATGAATACAGGCAAAAAGTGTAAATGCCTTTACTTCGCACTATTCTTAAATACATTTCAGCATATTCAGTATGTAGGTGACAAAATAGGAGCATACGTGCTGAAGTTCAGTACTCCTCTGTACAGATATATCCTGAAGAAAAAGTATTTTTGCAGTCTTCCAAACATATACAACTCTCCTCACCATCAGTTTGGCTAGCTAAATGTTTGCCTTTTTATAATGGTGTAGATTATTAAAGATTACATCTGTCTTTGTCTGTGTTTCATAGATGTGAATTATAGCATAAGCAGCTGAAATGCATGCTAATCAACCAATCCAACTCAGTGGAGCTATTCAACAAGCTATAAAGCATGCATGTAGACTTCATGCTGCTTGTTCTTGGGGCTGTGAAAACTTGGAGTGCAGACATGGAAAGTCTACATAGACAGAATGTTAGGGGCTGCTGCAGCTTTAATTTTTATTTAACATTTGCTTACCAGGAAAATCTGACTTGGAACAAGCCAATTTTCAGTGGAGACCTGGGGAGAACCACTCCAGTCACATGTCTTTGTAACGTGAGATGAAACTGGAGCACTCAGAGAAAACAAACACGAACACAGGGAGGACATTCAGGCTCAGCACAGAAGGCACCCTAGCCAAGAATCAAATTGGAGAACCTCTGGCTGTGAGGTGATAACACAAACTGCTGCATCACTGCGCTGTCATTTGTATGTGCTAGAGGCTGAAGCCAATGCTGCTGCTCCTGCCAATTGGCCTAGGCTAAGAAGGAGAAGAGTTTTCAGGTCACATTTAACTTATCACAACCTACATGATATGGAAATTGTAGAGTGCTATAGGGTGACAAAGACACACTACAGGAACTGTGCGACCTCTGCCACTCTCAACTCAGAGCCAGAGCCAATCAAGGGGAGTGCATCCTAGTGGAAATAAAGGTATGTTGAGCCCTTAGAATATTAGCTACAGGTACCTTTCAGATACCAATAGGGGACATGCTGGGAGTGTCACAGGCATCAGCATCCTTGATCCTCCACAACGTCCTGGATGCTATGCTCCAACATGCCAGTGAGCACATATATTTCCCCATAGCTTTGAGGAGATGACCAGAGATATCTAACAGTTCTATCAGGTAGCACACTATCCTGCAGTAATGGGTGCCATATATTGCACTCATGTAGAAATGAAAGCACCACCTGGAGAAGAGGGTAGGCTCGACATTAGCAGAAAGGGCTATCACTCTATCCACTGCCAAGTCATGTGTAATGCCAAGGGAATCATCTTGAATGAGTGTGCTGGCACCCCTGCCAGTTACCATGACTCACATATCTCGCACATCTCCCAACTGTACCTGGTGTTTGCCTCAGAGGATATCCCACAGAGTCATCTACTGGGGAATGCAGGCTATACACTGGAACCATGGCTGATGACACCCATCAAAAATTCACACACACCCACAAAAGAACGCCATAATGAGGCACATGCTCAAAGCAGAAATGTCATACAGTGTGTGTTTTGGCTGATAAAGTGACAGTTCTGTTGCCTAGATACATCTGGGAGGCCTGCAGTACAATCTACAGACATGTACAGAAATCTTCACAGTATGTGCCATGCTACACAACATAATCCTGAGGAAACAGCTGCAGCAGGATCAGCAATAAAAAGAGGCACACATCCCACCACCAATGCCAAGGTCACCACAGCCACCGGCAGATGAAGAGTCAAAGGGGAAAACACCAGATGCTGTGGGTGTAGGAAGACATAGGCATGCTCAGTATGCCTTTGCATTTGCTAAGAAACAAAGCATAGCACACTCACTTACCACCTAGGAGCCTAAAACCTTCCTCCTACTCACATACATATAGTAGCATTAATGCCAGGTAACTCACACAACATTTACCTCCCCAAGTATTGTTTGTGTACTGCTTGCATTAGGTAAAGTCCACCCTGGACTAACACTGTGGCAACTGCTGCATTTACAAGTTAAGTCCTGAATCTGGAGTATATTGTTTAATAATATTATGGCATATTCTTATATTTCATCACTTGTTACAGTAAGCAACTAAAAAGTGGGAGATTTGTACAAACGTTACCATAACATGTGACACCAGACACTTATTTGACTTACATGTGCCCATTAGTAAGAAGTAGGCCTCAGGCATCAAAAATTCACACAGTCATACTTCTCAAAATGACTGATGGTCACTGCATGCCCTCAGTTTAGCAACATATGTTTGTACTGGAAAATTATTGATGAGAGAAGTTGGAAAGTGATGATACACATTGCAGTTTCTGACTTCACAACCATCACAAGATCAAACAACAGGCATGATGCAAATTAAGGAGAGTAACAAGAGCAACATATCCTTGTTTGTACCATTACTCTAACTCAGCTTTGTTTCCATCCTAACAGAACAGTTGTACACTTGTGTGTGCCACAACAGTAACTCACCTTTGCTCCCCTCCCAAAAGAACAGTCCATTTTTGTTTGTGCCATAATAGTAACTTACCTTTGTTCACCCTAACAGAACAGTCTATGCTTGTATATGCTATAATAGTAACTCCCCTTTTCTCCCCCAGAAGCACAGTCTGTGTTTGTCCGTGCCATCCAACCTGCCCTTCACTTGTTGGCAAATGCATATCATATTATTGCCAGTTAATATCCTCACACGTTTTAAGGACAATGATATAACATGGCTTATAGACTGCATATCTCAGAGAACTGGTCAGATAACTAATGACTGACCAGGAAACACAGAAAGGTAAGAGAGATCTTTATGTTTGCAAGCAATAATCATAACAAATTGTGTCATCACTAAGTGAACTACATCCAAATATAATAATAAATGTGAAAATAACATTTTATGGTTTCGTATCAATGTGCATTCTGCTGCAATTGGTTTTGTGAAGAATGGCTTCAGTTCTTTGCTGCAAAGTTGTTTGTGTGGTAAAGATGGATAAGACTCCCATCCTGTTTTCTGAAGGTTTTTCTTTTCTTTTATACTAAATAATACTAAAATCCTGACAGAGAAAACAGAATTTGCTAACAAATTAAGAGGAGGTTGGATGTTAATGAAACAGAACCTGTGAATTGTGCACTGCTTACTTGCATTTTCAACCTTGACAGACCTACATCTAACACTTTGTAAGTCTAACCTGACACACCCAACTGATGTAAGCATTCACAGTTGCCATCCCATAAACACAAACACTGAGGGAGTGTTTGCAGTATGTTTATATCCCTGCATGGATCCAATCTTTTGAGATTCAGCAATTCTAATGAGTTCAGACCTCACTGGCATCTTCACTGTGCTGACAGCCCTGAATCTACACTGCTGGCAACCTTTTAGCTAGGGAAACCGAAGGGAAACTGAATGTTGAACAGAGAAGGGAGGATATTACTTTGGGATAGATCTGCACAGAGGAGTATTGCTCTTTAGATGGCAATGCCTGCATTTCATCAGCTATATATTGCATATGCTGACATGTAACTATGAATAGTCTATTTAATATTTTTTATATTTATTTTGATTAGCACATACTTACACCTTTAGCTGTCTGCATCACACCTCTCAACTGTACAGATTTTTGCAGAATGTCCAGATTTTTGTTTAATGTTTTTGGTTCATTTTTCATAAAGCTGTTATAACCTGGAAAAACATTATCCATAAAAGCCAAATCACCAGACCAAAAACTACTGAACAAAGTAACAAACCAATGAACCACCAAACACAAGGAGAAACAATTTATTGGACAAGCACTTTCATTCATTCAGAACTTTATCAGAACAATAAAATCTTAACCACACCCTTAAGTGCCCCTCAGTGTGTGTCACATAATTATACATAGCCAATAATAACAAAATTATGTTGACAATAAAAACTTAATATGATCATTCATATATATATATATATATATATATATATATATATATATATATATATATATATATATATATACATAAATATAAAAACTTTATATAAAAAATGTTACCAAGTCATTATTCCTAACTAGCACCATAAAACTTCAATTTTAACAAAAAAACTAATAAAGCAAGAATCATTGAGCCCTAGATAATTAGTGGCATCCAATATTAATTGCCATCTAAGCTTATTCTTATTCAGGTGTTCATCAATAATCCACCCCTATGGGCCTTTTTTTAAATTGCTCAATTACAAGAAAATTTAAACTGTGGGTACCATATTTCTCAATATGTCTGTATAGAGCATTAGTGGATTTCTTATTCCTTATATCCAAGACATGCTCATATACACACGTTTTGAACTACGTACTAGTTTTCCCAGTGTAAAATGTGGAGCATTGATTACATTGGGCTAGATATGCCACATTAGACGTATTACAAGAAAAACACCCTTTAATATTATACTTCTTGTTGTTAATTTAAAAAAAAAACTATCAGCAACATTTATATAATGACTACAAGAACAACTTCCACACTTTTAGTACCACATGGAATCCTTTCATTTTTCAACACATCTCTGTACTTCCTTTCCATACAGGTTTGTAATGATTTGTCCTTTTTATATACCACTGCGGTTTGTTCACCCAATTTTTCAACCATATCTACACCCTCATAAACAATTCCCAATTTTTGTGCATACACTCAAACATAGATCGATTCTCCAAAGTATAAGTTGTAATAAAATACCTAAACATACCATATTGATTAGCCAATTGATGTCCAGTATTCATACTAGTAAGCTAAAAATCAGCAAACCTTGAGTCCTAGAATTCTTCACAAAAACTTTAATAAACGTAAACCAGACCACAAACGGAAAAAGGACAATATGCTCCACAATCCAGAATAGTAAGCGCTTTCACCCACTCAAATGGGGCATCATCAGAGTACAAAATACATTGCTTTGTCATCCCTTATGTACTGCATTCAAAATTCAATTAACAATCAATCAGTCAATTAGCCATAGTTAAAAGGTCAGTAATCATAATCTTAAAGGTAAAATGAACAATTCAATATTATTTGAACAAGACTTGTGGAGACAAAAATTATTGTAACCAATAATAAATGTAAAAACCAGCTATAAATGTAAATATAATATTTAAAAGTGCTCTCAGTGATGTAAATATAAAAATATATAAAATGTAAAATGTAAAATATTGAATGTTCTGAATTAAACTCTGAAAGGTAGTGTGTAGATAAAATAGAATACAGTTAGTTAAAATATGTGTAATTATTATATTAATTCAATATCATAAGATAAATAAATAAATAAATATAATTAAATACAAATAATCTAATGTATAAATGTATATATAATTGTATATAAATATAAAAATAAAAATGACAATTTGTAATATAAGTATTGATACATATACATATGGATAATGAATATAAATAGTGATGTTAAATATGACCATCCCCGGGATTCATGAACCTTGTGCCAGGCGCACGCATAGCGTAGGCATTACAATGCCAAATATGGCCGCCGAGCGATTCAGGTACGACCCAATCCCACGTGCACTACCGGCGTGCACCGGATCTGCACCGCCCCGGCGTAGGTATGCTAAACACCCCATGTGCGGTGTTGCACCATGCAAATGAAGGCATATAGCGATCCACAAAGTGGCGCAGGTGTAGCATAAGGCCACGGCAATGTAAACCAAAAAAAATGGTTTACATTTTCCCAAACATAACATAGGAGTAACGGAAGGCTGTCAGCGTCAGGTATCACACTGTTGCCAGATGCCAATGGCGAAATACACAGAGAATGTCAAAAGAAAACATGCACAACATGTAAATAATAACATAAATGGTATGTCCACAGAAACTCACAGCAGAACCCCAGGACATGTTTGCGGAAGGTGCAAAACAATGAAATAATATGACAATGTTATAAAACAGCAGTGTAATACACATCAGCTTCACAGCCACAATACACCATGGTATGCATGGAAAGCCACAACCACGGTGCAAGGGTTGCCAAGGACTCGTGGCAGTGTTCGGTGTGGTAACTATGAATTAGTAGTCAATGCCATGCAAATGAGGCAGATAATACTGAATCGCAAAACCCCCGCTGGCGTAAGGCTGTACCAAACGGTGCAGCAGTAATACACCGAGGAGTGGCTCAGAGGGAATACATGTCACCTGCAGAGGGGTGTGCCACTGTAGGAGGAAGCACATTGGAGCTCAGCAAACCTGGGCTGTACATTGCACATCACAGCTGCAGGACCGGCGTGTGGGGAAATAGTTGAGCTGAGAGCACACAATGCGCGCAGAGGTGCATGTGCACGAGGATGACTACGTTCCCTTAACCCAGTCATGTGACGCTCGCCCCGCAAATAACATCGGAAACAGGAAGGTGATGTTGAGAATATGAGGAAATGTGGAAGAAGTGTAATTGGAGTAGTAATGAGCAATCAACACTAATCAACCCATGAAGGCCAATCGGCGGCAGCTGACAACTCTGCATGCAGAAACCTGCAAAATGGGATAGGGGAGGCATATGAATGCAAAGAAAGTAGGGGAGGTAGCAGATTGCAAAGAGTGAAGACCTGACACAGCAGAGCCAAGCAGACAGGCAGCACAACGGCGGCAGCACACAAAACGCACGATATGGCATGTCCCAGAAACTACACATGACAGGGCTCTGCAGGATGCATGCCAGGAAATAGTAGGTGCAACGTGCAGAAATAGTAAGGGAAGGTCGAAAGGTAATCCATTGCAGGCAAGAGTAATGCAACACCAAAGGCAACAGCATTGCAGTGCCAATGGTAAACCACGGAAGATAATCCCCAGATACGGCCACACAGACACACCCTATGACATCACCGGGTGTACAGCACAACAGTATAAAGTGTGAATGCACACAACACACAGCCGTGTATTCCCAAACGCTGCACCATAGGTGTAAACACACAGGGAACTTTTAAAATGTACATGTTGGGTGCTGCCGTGGCCGTGATCCATCAGCATGTGTTAGAGACAGACGGTGCTGTGGAGGAGGGTGCCGACAACTACCGTAGGCCTCAGAGGAGAAGGAGAGTGTTCAGACCAAGGGTAACCTACCAGGGGCTACAAGACCTGGAGATAGTAAAGCGTTACAGGGTGGATAGGGACACGTTACAGCAAATAGTGGAGCTGTGCCGGCCATGCCTGAGAACAAGAAACAACAGAGGGGAGCCCATCCCAGTGGACACAAAGGTATGTGTAAGCTTGCAAATACTGGCCACAGGTACCTTTCAAAGGCCAACTGGGGATATAATGGGCATCTCACAGGCATCAGCATCCAGGGTACTACACCAGTTTCTGGATGCCATGTTACCACATGCCAATGAGCATATATACATCCCCAGATCTCAGGAGGAGTTGGCTAGCAATATGCGCCACTTCCACTGTGTGGCACAATACCCGGAGGTACTGGGTGCGATAGACTGTACGCACATACAAATCAAGTCACCACCTGGGGAGCAGGGCAGACGCTACATAAACCACAAGGGATTCCCCTCCATTGCCAGGTCGTGTGCAATGTGCAGGGCATTATCATGGATGTGTGTGCTGGCAGCCCTGGAAGCTACCATGACTCCCATATCTGGCATGCCTCACAGCTGTACCAGGTATTCGCCAGGGGGGACATCCCACAAGGCCACCTTGTGGGGGATGCTGGCTATGCACTGGAGCCGTGGATGATGACTCCCATCAGAAATGCACACACACACATGCAAGAACACCATAATGAGGCACACGCACAAACCAGAATAATCATAGAGCGTGTGTTTGGGATGCTGAAATCACGGTTCTGGTGCTTGGATACATCTGGTGGAGCCCTGCAGTACTCTCCAGGCACATGTGCCCACATATTCATAGTATGTGCCATGCTACATAATATGATCCTGCGAAAGCAGCTGCTGCAGGGACATAATGGTGAAGGGCCACAAAGCCCACCACAACTGCCAAGGCCAGTCCAGGCACAGAGGGTTCAGGACCATGAACACACTGTGCCAGCCCCAGTAGGCAGATGGAGGCATACCCAATATGCCTATGCCCTGGAAAAGAGGGAACGTATAGCACATACTCTGACAGCGTAGGCCCCATGGACTGACACCTCCCTACCTGCACACACAGTGAAATGGACGGCACACAAACATGACCACCCATAAAGTGTACCGTATGGGTGGCCCCATGTGTGACTCCAACATAGGCAGCCCCCAAACACTGTACACCCAACAGCCAGTGGAGCATGGAACGCCAACACCTGAACCGTACGCAGGTCCTACAGCAGATGGCGTTGCTGTATGCTGCCACGTTCGCCGCAAGGTGTATACATATAAACATGTATATATGTGCATATACATATATGTAGATAGATATAATTACATATATAGAAATATATGTACACATATACATATAAGTACTACAGTTAAGACAGGGAATCAGAGGGATGTAAGGTGACAGAGATGAAACACGTGATATCTGTACATAGTATACATAGTGAAACGACAACCTGAGCATCCGGGAGGTTTAACAGAAGAGGATACCGCTAACCATGGAAAGGGCAACATACCGAAATGCATAACAGCGAGTTGGAATGATCGCCAGGCCACAGTACAGTAACAGTACATGCGCAGGTAATAGTATGATGATAGGGGTGAGGTAGACACCGCCGCCGGTGATGCGGCCCACGCAGGTACTGTGTGCAACCGTCCCCGTGAGTGCCGTAGTATGTGTATGTGTGCGGTGAGGGTGCCGTGTGTGTCGCTGTGCGAGTGTAATGTGTGTGTCTCCGTAATATGTGTATGTTGGTGCCATGTTAGAGGCAGAGTGGAATAATATGTGTAGGCATACGGTACATTAGCCACAGGCATATGTACACCAGTAGTCCCAAAGTAGTAGTGAGAGCCCCACCCTGGCTAGGCGTGTGGCAACATAGAACGATACAAAGTGACAATGTCCCAGATTGTAGCACAGGAATATACCCCACAGGAAATGGAAAGGACGTATGTACTAATCATGCCCGTATGTATGACACCGATATGCTAATTGCAAAACGATACGTCGGCAAAGTCACACAGCAATAGGTATGTACCGCGGAAATACATATGTGCTACCCCAGTACTGACCGTGGCCACGTATCGGCCCGTAAACACCGCTGTGTGTTCTACAAGTGTCAAACAAGCAATCCCCACCTGAATAGGTGGTAACCACTGGCAAACAGGCCATCCCAAGAACAGGACCACAATGACTGTAAATATCTGGGACAGAATGACAAGGGATAGTCGTCACGTACAAACAACCGCTGATATACCACAGATGTGATGGAGGAATACATGCATGAAGCACACACGCAGGCGAGACCAACACCACATGACAACAACACAACCTACACTCCCAGACCAACAGACAATTAACTGTCAACTCTCCAGGCAGGGATGGAGCACACAGACAACCATACCGTGTATGTAGAGATGCAAGGCCCACAACCCGTATCCGTCACCTACAACCTCCGATATCCCCCATCGTACATATTAAAGGGATACAAGCTGTAATAGCAGCACAAACATACAGGCAGTCAATGACATCTGCATAACCGCAACATCTCGCGTGGGAAACACAATCAAAGGCGGATGCATACTTGCATGCGTTGTTTAAAGGAATACAACAGCCATGTTACACATCCGAATGCAAAACATCATCAACAGACGTCGTCAGGACAGGGACACCCACATGCCGAACCAAATACTATACCCAACACACACAATCCACGGCTAACACCACTGCGAAATGTACCTGTCGCCACACATAGTGGCTGCAGTTACACATAACATAACACAATACAAACCATCTCCACGAAGGTAGGGCAAATAGCCAACGCCCAGGTGAGGAATCCAACCATACCCCAGTTACGACGCGTAATGTCCGAATGGAGTAGATGCACAGGTGATATGCGCACAATCACTAACTGAGGAATATCAATTGGTGGGATGAACCCAAATGTTGCAGGTATCGACGGATATAAGGATGACTCCCAGGATATTCAAACCGTATGCTCATACCGAACCAGCAGTGTACAACCGAAAGAGTAATAAAAAGGAAAACCGATACATGGAACGAAACACAGAACGAAACACCGACAAGGTATGTAGAACACACGATATGTACGGGTGTGTAACGCATGATGTGTATGACGAAGCTGTACTGTATGGGAATGGTGTTTGTAAGTAATGACACTTGTCCATAATGCAGAGAGTGGTGAAAGGTGGTTATGTAGTGCTATCCTGCTGAGCATACCAACGACTGTGGACACCGTGTGCACAGCAGTGGGACATCATGTACACAGCCGAGACACCACAAGGGCTGCCACAGGGGGGCATTAGAGAGAACAATGCCAGACCACACACCGATGCTGGCAGTGGATGTCCAACAAGGAAGTGCCATAGCAGGGGATAGGACATGTATGTATACTGTCACAGCACACATGTGTATGGGCATATACCGTCGATGTCATACGTAATGTGCGGCTGACGTGCACGTATGCCTTGCAGTAGGGGATAATATGTCAACTATGTATAATGTAAAGCTGTCATGGTGGATATGACAGACATTATACACAGTATCACAGGCATATCATGCATAATGGAGGTATCGCCTATTGGTATGTACAATAACAGGATACATATGGCCTGTAGGTATGGGACAGAGTAGTAGCATCATAGCCATCCGAAATGGAAGGTACAGCAAGTAACCATGCCCAAAGGATCTGTTGCAGGTGCATTGTGGGCAACAATGAAGTCTGGCAGGTCCATGTGTAAACACATGTGCAGTGTACACAGTAGTGTCACCTCCCCATGGTAGTGTCCTGTGAACAGCAAAGGCGGGTGTCAACTGCATGTCTACACAGTACCGCTGCTGTGGTGGTACCATGACTACGTGTCACTCAAACAGCAAGGGCGGTATCACATGAACAGTGCCACTGTGTGTCCCTGTGGGATGTGCACAGGACCTATGTTCCACAGCATGGTGTGTGTTGTGTCTGCGGAAGTAACACAGAAGCCCAGCCCATGCTTTCCATGCATACCATGTGGCATGTGTGCACATATCCATGAGCAGTCCGTTCACACTGCCCACCGCAATTGTCATGTATGAGGAATATATGCATCAGTAATGCGGAGGACATGGTCCGTGTCAGAGCAGAAGACACCCCTGTGTATGTGGTATGCAGATGTGTACAGATGTGTTTTCCATCTGTCAGCCACATATGTAAACCATCCAAGCCTGGTACACATCGTGGCATGACAATGCTGTGCCATGTAAAGTTGTAGCCGTTGTGGAAGGTACACCATAAATGTGGTATTGTACCCTTGACCCTGTGTAGATGTGTGTATGCCACAGGTACAATGGCTACCTATGTACCAGCATCACACACAGTACAGATAGGTGTGG
Source organism: Protopterus annectens (assembly GCF_019279795.1). Classification (NCBI taxonomy): domain Eukaryota; kingdom Metazoa; phylum Chordata; order Ceratodontiformes; family Protopteridae; genus Protopterus; species Protopterus annectens. The sequence goes on along the minus strand of NC_056743.1, from coordinate 1,868,060,500 downwards.
CCCTGCAGAAGTGTATCCATGCCACAGTGGAATACGGTAACCACAGGACCGTGTGGGGCATATGTGTGTACAGCAACCATGTACAATGTGATATGTATGTATGGGGCCAGTATCCATGTGATAGTCAGTGGGTGAATGTTGCTATGCAAAGGTGATGTGCATGCACCATGTGTCATGCATCCTGATGCCATGACAACCACATGATGTATCTGCCACACTGACACCCGTATGGTCATTATCGGTATGAGCTGGTGGAGCTATAATGGCACCAGGTATGTAGGTGTGGGATATCTAGGCATGGACAGTACTCTGTGACAGCATGTTGTGTATGTAAGCAAATAGTGAACATGAGGGACCCCATGACTGAGGACTGTGTAATGCCATATGTACCTGACATGTAGTAGGTACTATGATATGCTTGCACCACTGTGTGTCCTGTCCAGGAGTCATATAGCCTAACATCCTGAGACACAGGGTATGATGTGCAGGTGGATGTGTACGTTGCCAATACCAGAACGTGGAATGGTGCTGAAGGGCAATGTGAGGACAACGTCTGATGTGTTTGCCTCTGTACCACCCCAACCGCCCATGCAACGGTACGACAGGTGGCCAGCATGTGTATGTGGCGTGCTGTGGCACAAACAAGCCCAACAAGGGTGCCAGGAAAGGCATGGAGGCCATCAATGTGTGCGTGAAGCACGTTTGTGAGGATGCGCCCCAGTGCCATTCAGAACGGTCCAGTCATGGGTGTATGAATGCAGTCCCACACGTGCAATGCAGTGCCACCCATGGGTAGTGCGAGAGATGCGGCTGTGCGGTGGTCAAGGTACACAATGTCCGACAACAGGCTAGCAGTGAATATAGTGGGCTGGTGTGGAGACACATACCAAACAGGTTGGTGGGTCATAACAGCTAGGGACATCGGAAGGTGACATCGGGACAGTGTCCCAGGACATAACGTGTGCATGTTAGTACCATGTATGTGTCCACAGGGACACTACGATGTCCATGTATGGATTGCGACCCTGTAGTGAGTGAGAGTGTGTATTGTTGGTAAGTACACCATCGCCTGGCACGTTGCCAACATTATCTCGGTCTGCAATGCCTGGGTGACTATTGTATGTGACATTGAATGTGGATGTAGCCAAACAACACAGACATACCACCACACTGCCTGAGGCCCCACACTGCAATGTGCGGCAGTCATGTGTAGGTAGCTAGCCTTAGAGCATGTGATGGACCTCGAGGACCCACCATGGCTGACAAGTGATGCACCACACACATGTGAATATACACCACCGTGCAACAGCCTGCACATGTGCCCATACATCAGATGTGCATGGAACATGACCACCACCGTGGCGTCTGTGAAAAGGTCAGTACCGCCATGTCTCTGTGTGGAATAGCATGGTCCCTACCATTGTGTACATGCTACGGAAGTGCACTGTGGTATGTGTCAGCATATGTATGTACACTGTCCATCTGCCGGGGTGTCATGCCATTAACAACTGCTGTCAGCAGACGTCAGTAGTACTGGCTGTAGTACACATGTTCCGTGTATGCTGCGATGGGTGTGTTTCCAGGGTGTGGCTAGCAGTGCCGTGAAGCATATGTGTTCATCCACCAAAGGGGGGATAACCCCAGGTGCAACACACCAGACACATGGAGGTATTGTGCATGCTGAGGGTAGTGTAGGTATGGTATGTGTTGTGTAATGTGTCAGCCAGCTGGGTGGAGTGCATGCCTCAAGCATGTGTAGGTACATGCGTGTCCATTCTAGGGAAGTGTGGGTTGCTGTCAGCACATGGCAGTATCAGCTGTCTGAGGCCCAATGTACAGTATAACAACACAGACAGCATGTAACCTGTGGTGTACAATGTCAACTCTGTTGCGTGTTACAATGTGTCTAGCGGTCACAAACATGGGTATCTGCACATTGAGCACCTATGATGCATTGTGTTCGGCAACTATCCAGGATGTGTGCAAAACACTGTGTGATGTGGGATCCCCTCACCTGTGGGTGTTGCAGTCCAGGTATGTGCCTGGGAGGTACGATCCGTGTACAATCCGTACTCGCAGGCGTGCTGTGCAGAGCATGGAGGCAGGTCCCAGTCACTGCAGATAAATGTGAGTGGTGCAATAGTGTGTGTGCCTTGCTTGTGTGCAGCACAGTGGAAGATGCAAGCATTGTCCCACATGACCCCATGCCATGCCTGCCTGTTACAGCCCTGTTGGAGACAGTTATGTGACACTGCCACAGAGGCAGTATAGCATGTGAAGATGTACATGTGTGCTCCACACCCCAGGCAGATGGCTGCAGGTCATGTGTGCCACAGCAGTGTGGTCGACCAGGACTGTCATAGCGGTCAGATACCACATGCCTGTATAAGTACAGTATGAGCATAGGCAACAGTTGCAGTGACACAGTAGGTCAATGTACAGTGTCCCTGTGTTCAGACAACTACCTACTGTACACTTGGCTAGACACACACCCAGAGGGTGAATACACCGGTGAGCCATCACATGTCCCAGTACACGTAGCCTGTGTAATGCCATCACAGGGCATTCACAATAACACGTTGTATGAGAGATATGTTGTACCAGGTGATGTGTCATGTGTGCATATGTTGAGTTGCACAGCTGTTCACACGTCCACAACATATCAGTGCATGATGCCTAGTGTAACATGATGTGTGGAACTGCACTGTGATCCACAACAGGGTCATCCAAGACAGGTGTGTTGTGAATGGTGTAACCCATGGTTCCGGGATATACACGGTGCTGTTGGCTGCCATGCTGGGTGCCACCAGTGGTGCCTACAGTGGTCATACAGACATACTGCACACATTGTTCTGGCAGGAATGTCCATTGTTGTAGATGATGTGTTACTACGTGAAGGTAGGTGTGTGTTGTGACTGTTACCCATCCAGATGTGACCATCAGGTGCAGTTATGGTTGTCGACAGCATCACACCCATCCACAGCTGTCAGCACCCTGTCCCCAGAATGGGTATCAGCCGCCCTCGTACTGTGTGACTAATGTGCAGATGGCGGAACACCTACTACTGGCTGGCTAACAGTGTCATCTAGGAAGGCTATGTGATGGCTGGAATATGCCGTTCTAATGTATAATGATGGTATCCCAATGAAGTACATGGAATCACATATAGTAAGCCATGGCTGGCATGTAGACCATGTACAACAATGACTGTGTGACAGACACAAACAATGCAGAGCCATGTTGAACATGCACCCATGAGAACACCAAATGAGGTATGTTGCACATATCGATGTACAACTGTCAGCTATGGGCACAGCATGGATGCAGACTCACATCCCCCACAGGCAGTACCACTCCATGTTGGTAGGGGGGCATTGCACGAGTACATGTGACAGTTGCTGTACCGCCACATGTACTGCATATCCATCATATAGGGGTAGCAGTGGTACATGACTGTTGGACATGCCTGTACATATGACCATGTCCCACAGGATATGTGTTACGTGTGTACAACACCTGTTGTACCATCATCAAGCTGTGAAGTGTATGGCTGCCAGTGTACCTGTGTGACATGTTGTGCAATGGGTGCAAAGGTATGCAGTAGCGCATTGCATGCCCACATGTCCCACACAGGTGCATAGCCTGAACATACAATACAAAGAGGGCGTTGGATCATAGCAACCCACAAGAGGAGATGGGTACGGGTGGCAACCCACTACCACCTGTCCGGGTAAGGTGTGCATGTCCATGACACATTAGCACCTGAGATGTTAGCAGTACAGCTGTACAGGGCGGCATGCATATTCGATCACTAATACCCCTGCGTGTTCCACCACTGGCCTGTTGACAGACAGACATCAATGTGCAGCATTGACATGTGCACAGCACATCACCGCTGGCTACAGTAGAACAGGTTTACCATGTAGACACGTGCACAGAACATCTGCACCAGCCACAGTCAAACACGGTATGTGTTGAACCCCACCATCATTGTAGCCCATGCCACAGACAGATGTTCATGCATCTGTGTATGTACGGCTGGGAATGTCCCTGGCCTAGCAGTATAGCTGTGTCAGTGTTGTGAACAACATACTGAATGGGCTGGGTGTGTGAGGTGTGCGTCATACGTGTATGGTCCGATGGATGATACCATCAGTGCCCCCGCTATGTGAACATCCCTGTCCCCATAAATGGATACCTATGCTGTGCCCAACACCACAGTCCCTGTGGGAGGGATGGTGCTGTGTGGTGCACCTGCTGACATGGCGGTGGCAGCAGGCACTGGATGTAGACATATGTGGTACCCATGTCAGGCCAGGGTACCATCCATGTGCACGGGATATCATTGTGTGGGCACATACAGCAGTGTGTTGAACAATATCACAGCACATAGCACCTGTCAGGGGTAATGTGTATGCATGGATGTGTGATACCAGCATGCACCATACACACCCCCACCAAGCAGCATGCTGCCTACCTTGCAGAAGGCCATTGTCCACACCATGATGATAGACATGCGTAATGTCCATATACACATAGCAATGACATATGGAATGGACAGCCACCCTCCCAATACCAGTACCCCCCAGGTGGGACACATCCCTGTGCCATGTATGCGACATACCCTGCCATACCATGCAGCCCTGTCCAGCAAGGCTGCACGTGCCATCACAGTCATACATGGTGCGATGGCCAAATGGCACTTGCACTATCAACCGTCCAGAGCAGTAATGTGGCACTGATGCACCTTGTGGTGTCACAGGTGCTGTGTGTTGGCGTGTACAACGTGCGCGCACATGCTATGTATGACCATCCCTGCTAATGTCATATGATTACACAATGTCCCATGTGTATCACATGTACAATACAGGTGAGCTGTGGCAGGTTGTCCAACACCTGTACAGTGCTGTGTAGATGTACATGGCACAACACATGCATGTACAGGTGTCCACATGTATGTGTGCAGTGCCACCGCTGACGTCCATAATGGCTGCGTCTGTGATGCTTAGCGACATATACACAGCATCCAGGTGAACAGTAGAACTGTGTGCACATCGGGACACATGCCAACTGGTATGAACACAGGTGCAGGCATGGTACACATGCCCACAGCAGGTTACCATCAACATGGTGTGTGTACAGTTTGATGAGTTGACACACAGATATGATATGATACCCACTGCCTAATGGTGTGACAGCAACATGTCAGCTGTGTCAGTGCCATGATGCATCGCAGAGATTACTGTGCAGATGTTGTACATGTCATAGCAATGTATGTCCAGCGGTATGCCAGTACATCAGTGTAAATGTGACCTGTCACCATCATTATGTCTTACAGATAATGCCTCATTCACGGCTGCCAGCCTTCAGCCGCCAGGAGGATGACATAATCATACCGTTGCTCCATGACAACTATGACCTGCTATTCAGCCATGTTCCACAGCAAGCGCAGCAGCGGGATGACCTGTGGCAGGATATGCGCAGGAGGGTGAACGACGTGGGTGGCAACAACCGCACCTACCAGCAGATACTCCGACATTGCACGGACCTAGTACGGCACACAAAACAGCATGCCGCAGCAATTGCCAGAGAACAAGGTGGAACAGGTGGTGGGCCACCAACCCAGCCCCCACTCACACACACGGAGGATCTCCTGGCCAGTCTGGGGACACCCAGGGAACATCATGCAGAAACACTCGCTGTCATCGTGGAGGTGGGTGTCTCCCAACCAACGAGCCTGGAGCTGCCTGGTAAGTCAGTCTTGCATATGTGTATGATATCTGCCGTAGGTGTGGGTGTCACAGTACACCACGTAATGTACCAACACATGCCAGGTATATGGCCACACAAGCCGCATACTACAGTATGCTACGTTGTGTTTGCAGACGTGTGCATACCACATGCTATCACACAGGTACATGATGTGACATGCACAGTGCTTACTGTGGCTACAGTCATGGATAATGTTTATACTGTTGTGTCGCCCCTATACAGGTATCTCTGGCATGTCGCACAGCCATGGGTCCGTCGCAGGTGAGACTGTTGTTAGTAACAGGCATGTTACAGTGTATAGATATTCACCATGTGGCCAGGTATGACATGCACACCTGGGTTCTGCTCCAGTCACGGTATACAGGTTGCACCACCAGACACACACGCCACCCATGTACAGTAGATACAACCATTAGTGTACACCGGCATGAAACCACAGTACCTGTCAGTGTGATATGTGCAGTCAGCTATGCATACAATGGTGGAGGTGTTCTACAATGGATGCATATGTAGTATGCATTGGAACGCCATTTGTGGTACACACACAGTACCACATAGTGAGCTGTGATCTGGCCAGCACACAGGTGTTACCAATGTGACATATGCCCCTGCATTGTGTGCACATGTTGTGACATGGCACATGACATGTCCCACGCACGTGGTGTTCTGTCTGCAATATTGTCACACCATGACATGACCTACGCCCGACATAGCAAACATCCACACTGTTGTCTGCATAGCCCTCTGGATTGTGACACCTCCGACTTGTATGGGTGTATGTCACATGGGCCACCACAGGGATGGGTACACAATGCCCATCACACACAATTGTCCATGACCCAGTCAAACATGGCCATGGGTGATAGCTACAGGCATGTTGCCACACAGTATGTCTGTAGTGGATAGACACTGTTGCACATTGTCCACACATAGTGAGATCATAGCTGTAGTGGACCACCTGTACAGTTGATGTGGTACACCAGACAACCGGAATGCCTGTCTGCAGCCACCGGTGGTGCCACCAATGTCTACCATATACGTGCTGTGGAACAGCATGACTGTGTTGCAGACATGGCAATGCAATGCATCCATGTTATGCATCGCACAGAAACATACCTGTGTCCTGCTGCCATGCAGTGGCACAGTGCCTGTACTCAACACTGTATAGCTATGTACAGGGCTCACACCAACCACACTTGCACAGACATCTTTGTTACACATGCATTCTATCTGTAGCCTGTACACATAACACTACACTGTGACGTCCAGTATGATGCGGTGCATGTGGTGGGACACCATTGTCACATGTCCACATGTTATCGCACATGTCGGCGGAGTACATGACAAAGTGATGCCAGCCATGTGTACTGTTAACCTGCCTGTGGCCACATGGTGTATCACGGTGATGCATGCAAATTACCATGAATGTGTGTACTGCATGCCTACTGAAATGACACCTGCTTGATGTAGTGTGCACCCCAGGGCAGTATGCATACTACCACTATTAATGTCTGGCCTGCATTCACTGAGCTGTGGTGTAGGTATGCTGCATGCCATCTGCAATATCACATGCATGATGTGTCTGCATGTGTGTGTGTCTGCGTGTGTGTGTCAGCGTGTGTGTGTGTGTCTGCGTGTGTGTCTGTGTGTGTGTGTGTGTGTGTGTGTGTGTGTGTGTGTGTGTGTGTGTGTGTGTGTGTGTGTGTGTCTGTGTGTGTGTGTGTGTGTGTGTGTGTCTGCGTGTGTCTGCTTGTGTGTAATGTATCTTACAGTATGTCTTTGTATTCACAGATGGTGTAGGTGCGTTCCCCTCCTGCGGTCCATCTGATGCTAGTGTCCCCACAGATACTAGCGGTGATGACCATATGCATGAGGCACAGGCAGGGTTGTCAGGGGAAGAAGCTGTGCCATTGGTTACGATCCCACCTATGTCCCCCTCATCCCCGCACACGGTTCTGATGCTGACACATACCACATCACCGTTGATCATAGAGGAAGGACAGTCAGCATCTGTTGGCATTGAGCAGGAATGTGTGGTGGCTACAGAAGGTGCGCATACACACCATGTTGCCAGTGTAATGACTGGTGATGTGCCACACAGGCATGTGGCTGGTGCTGCTCTTAGGAGGACCTCTGGCAGACATGCACCTGCTGTACAGGGTGCAGCAGCTGGTATCACTAGACGCATGTTCCAGACTGTAATGGCGGCACAGGCACGTGCTGAACAGCAGAACCAAGAAGGGCAGAGGCTGCAGAGGGCCGCAATCCATTCCCTAAATGAGAACATCTAGTCATTGGCGAATGCTCAACAGCAGATTGCTAATGTACTGGATAGGCGATTAGGTGAGATGGTTGGAATCCTCGACCGAGGCATGTCAATCCGCGAGTGTGAGCTGTCTGTGCTGGAACACCTGGTAGGGGTGAGGCGTAGGACATGTGGCGTGGGCCAGCAACACCACCTAGTGTAGGTCGACGTGTGCGTGCCACCTCTCATGCCCACTCACACAGTGCCGGTAGCAGCAGCAGTGCAGCTGGTGCTACACCAACCACACCAGGACACAGCAGGCCACGTGGACGTGGCCCTGGCTGGTCCCAGCGTGGACACGGTTCCAGCGGACATGTGTCATCAGAGAGTGGCCACTCCACACCTCCACCCGGTAGTGCCTGTGCGACCCCAGGCAGGCATGGGTCACGTGGCCGCAGACGGACACAGTGAGCCATACAACCTGCACTGTACAGTCTGGGGCTGCCAAGTATACTCCGTGTAGGCATCAGATATGGCTGGACTGTGTACACACATACCCACACATGGCAGACACAACTGTAGGGCTCCACCACATCCACATGCATTCTGCACAGTCATGCCCAGTAAATGCACTGGCCCTTACACACACACATGATGTCATCCATTGGTACAGCCTATGCCCCTGGCACACATATCACCCTGTGCATATGATGAAGCCTCTGCCGCATCACTGTCATCCACACCATCGGTGCACAGTTATGCAAATATATTCTGATGCACAGGGTGGACAAGATAGTGAGAGGTGTATGTGATACCTGTGTACGCATAGTGTGTGATGTGTATGTTGCAGTGGTTGTGTATGACAAGTGACAGGTGCATATGTGATGTGGGTTGTGTACTGTCATCATGCAGCAGACATACCATGTAGTGCAGGTGCAGCATGCATTGAGCTGTGTACACGGTATGTGTGACGGTTACATATGTAGCACCATGTTGGTTCTGTTAACCTGTATGCCTCATATGGTGTACTCGCATGTGCCTACTAGGAGCACTGTTATCAGTCCCCCACGTGTAGCTGTGGGTTACCCACAGGCACATCTGGCAATATCAGCATACCACAGGTACCCACAACCTGCCTGGACACCTACATAGGTACATAGGTGCATAGGTACATACCAGGCTATGTGCCCTACAGCATGTGTAAGCCTAGCCAGAGTGTGTGTGGCTTTCACCTCCCCTTAGGATGAGGATACTATATCCATTGTTCTGCTGTCCCTCTGTCCAGTAGTGACACAGAGATGATTCCTGGGGCATACCTACGATCTCCCATCCACACGTCAGGATTACTCTTGGACAGAGTCAGTGAGGGGCTCTGCTTCACAAGGGCTGGGAATCTGTTCCATGGTGTAGGGAGTCTCTGGGCGATGAACCTGTCCCTCCAGCACGTCCTATTTATGTCCATGTTGAGGTTTCTGTCTGTTGCTCTCGTGCCAGTGGTTGTTTGGATCCTAGGAGGTGGAGCATGTCCATGACACCCATGTCGGACATGGCCGTGTATGTCAGGCACAGATCACCTCGGAGCAGACGGTATGAGAAGGTATAGAGCCAGAGTCCCCTCAGTCGGGCAGCGTGTGACATATGTTTCAGCACCTTTATCTCTGTGTTGGGGAACGTTTGGGGTCCTTCCGAGTGCTGCATGTGTCGGGTTAGGTACATTCCGAATGGGGCATTGTACCCAATCATTGGTCTGATGCGTGAAGAGTACAGGGGTACAATGACCTCCCCTGATGTGGATGTGAATCCCTTCATGACCAGGTGGGCACAGTGGAATGTCTTCCCAACCACATTGGCAATGTGAGTGTCAAGAGAGGTTACCGACAAGTCTGGTACCCAGGTCCCTGATCACATCTACCATGTTTAATGGATTACCACCTATGTGGTAATTCGGGGTGAACTTGTCTTTCCCAAAGGGTAGGTCTATACCTTCCCTGGCATGTAGCTTCAGGCCATGGCTCTGGCATCAGTTATCCATTCCTATGAGACCTCAGGTGGATGTCTGTGTCTGATGGGGTGTTGATTATGGTGGCCCGTTTGCAGTCATCTGCATAACTTGTCTGCCACAATCCCCCTATGTTTGCATGCACGTCGGAAAGTTGAATGCCGAACTGGAGGGGGCCCAGGACTGAGCCCTGTGGGCCACCACTCAGGACCGGCTTGGAGTCTGACATGGCACCAGGAACACTAACCCTGTGGGTTCTGACCTTCATCCGGTTGGCAACCCATCGTGTGACATATGGCTCTATATCTACGCTGGTGAGCCTTTCTATGAAGCCCGTGTGGAGTGTGGTTCGAACGCTGTTGCCAGGTCACGGTAGTCTGTGCAAACCGATGGCCTTAGTGACTCTTCCGAACAGGTCGACCAGGTTCAGGAGGCAGGATCTGCCCTTGACTAAGCCGATGTGGGTATGTTCCAGTATTTCTCATTCCCCAATGTCTTCATTTATGGGCTCCATTATGGTCCCCTCCATAGCTTTGCAGACAAGGCTTGTCAGGCTTATAGGGCAGGGATGTACAGAGTCCATAGGAGCACCACCTTGGTGGAGTGGGACCACAGTTGCCGTATGCCATCCATCGGGTACGTAGCCTGTAGTAAGGCTAAGATTAAACAGCAGCCTTATGTGCGGGTTGAGGCCCTCATTGAGGTTGTGTGGCACACAGCCGGGGACACCATCTGGTCCCATTGATGCTGTGTTCACTGCTTTACAGATAGCAGCTCTCACCTGGGCATTCGAGATGTTTGGGAGGCTATACTCTGGTGTGATAGATACGTCCCCTCTTGGGGGGGGGAGGGTAGATGTATGCATGGAACCTGTCTGCCAGTTTGTTGGCAATGTCTGTGGGATCAGTGATCATTGTACCATTCTGGACTAATTCTGAGCATAACTGTGGGCTTCCACCCATGTTTCTACCATAGCTAAGGAAGGCCTTATGGTTGTCTTATGTGTCCTTTGCAAGTCCAGTCCCACAGGCGGCCTTGGATGATTGTATGAGTGATCGTATGTTACCGCCAGTATCAATCAGTGATGCCTTCCCTGGTAGTGATATTGCTCTGTCATGTAGTAGCTTTCACCTCTTGTTGTACGGTTTGTTAATGGCTGGGGTCCACCAGACCATGTGCCTGCCTTTGGTGGACAAGGTCCTGATGTTATCAGGGATCGCGATCCAGACATTCCTGGGGGTGCTCATAGAAGGCATTTGTAAGGGTTTCAGCAGCGTGGCCTGTGTTTACCACTAGCATGGAGGCCTTGTAGGGTACCACACCAGTCGTATGGCGTGTGGGGTTCGCTGTGGAGAGGTCTTCACTGTGGTCTCCCTTGCCGGTGTTGGGTGCAGGATGCGGATCTCCAGTGAGATCACTATATGGTCTGACCTCACCGTTGAGGGATGTACATCCTGTGTGGAGCATGTCGTCCCCATGTGTGATGATCAGGACTAGTATAGTTCCTCCCCTTGTGGGTATGGTGCATGGTTGTTCCACAGCATTCGGGTGTATGAACACCTGGAACCTTTGGTGTAGGGTGTTGTGTCCTGGGTAATGTTCCCGGTCTATGTATGGGTGGTTGATGTCACCCAATATGATGGTGTTGTGAGAGCATTCATACTCCCCAGTGTCTTCAGGAAGGCTGTGCGGGTATCCTGGGTTTGGGAGGGTGGTCTGTAGCATGCAACAAACTGTAGGGCAGTCCTACCCATGGTTAATTGCACCTGGATGGTCCCCGCTGCTAAGTGCATTTCTGCCAACCTGGAGGTGTGGGTATCCTTCATGGAAATGGAGACTCCCCCTCCTTATGTGTTCGGTCCGGGTTATGGTTCCGAACGCGTGATATGAGGTATGACCTGATAGTGCTGGGGTGCTCTCAGGAGCCCTGAACAATGTTTCAGTCACAGCACTGACATCAATGTCCTCCATACTGAGGAGGGCATTTGAGGGCGTGCAGCTTGGGTGTAGACTACTGGCACTGAGTAGTATTACCCTTTCTTTTTTCCAGGTTTGTAGTCTAGGGTGGTAGGTTTATCATTTGAGCCTTGCCTGCAGTGGGCACTGTGGGGGTGGCAGGAGCCTTTGCCAAACTCTTGAAGACCAGGGGCGACAGGTGCAAGCCATCCCTTGCGAAGGGGCGTGGCGTGTCAAGCATGTCATCCCAGGCAAGAGGAAATTGGATCCCCTCAGACTGAGACCGGTAACCAGGCAAATTATCAAGGGTGATCATTCAGAGCCAGTATTGTGGCATCATACTTGATGAGGGTGGGATACTGCTCAGGGTCAGGGACATGCTGGCCTGGGCTACACAATCTGAGAGCCCCTCTATGTCTCCTTTCATGTATCCCAGGGTGGTATGTGTCCGGTCATTGACACCAGCATGGACAATGACCACATCATACTTGTACATGCTGCGGAGTGACCTGAGTGCGTGTGTTATGTGGCAGATTCCAGCGCTAGACAGGCAGCCTACTGTGATCATTCCCTTGTTCAGTCTGGTGGGTGGGACGTCGGTGTGTCTGACTATGGCGTCACCTATTACAAGTGTGTCTGGCATTGTGTGTGGCCTTAAGGGCTGTGACTGTTTAGCACACTGACGTTGAGAACTATGTGTTGCATGTCCTATGTCTTGTGGAGGCAGTTGCTTGTGTGTCTGCTTCGGAGGCCTCGTTAGGTTTGTTACATGTTTTAACAGTGCCTCCGAGTATGTCTTTGTGTGTTCATGTGTTTGTTTAGCATTTGTGATAGTTCCATGTGACACTGGGTTTGTGGTGTGCATGGTGTCCTTCCCCTCCCGTTTGGTCTTGCCGGTCATGGTTTGAGAGAGCTCAGCCCCCTGTCTGGCTATATAGTTGCATCTCTCACATGTATTATGTTTAGTGGGGGAGGTGCGGCTTGTCCGTGTCCATGAGGCACCTGTAACATTGCCGCAGGACGCCCAGATTCACCATCTGAACAGGAGAGGCCGCTAGCAATTGACCCTTCGACATGCCAGAGAACGTGAATGCATTTGCTGTGTAACTGGGTCAGAAGGCACCTATAGGGTAGTGGGTACTCAAGGGGATTCTAGGCTAGTGTAGTACTCCATCTAGTATACATGTACTTTACCTATGTAGGAATACTGTGGGAGCAGGTGCTGAGCTTTTGTGATAGAGAACAGACAGTTGAGATTGCAAGTAGAGAAGTTCTACATGTAAACCTGCGGAGCACAGAGCCAGATATAGTGTAACGTTGTTTACACGGTACATGACGCACATGTCCACACATATACTGCACCTGATGCCTGTGGTCGGTGCCACAGGCTACGGTGGACAGAGACATCACATACATAACATGACACAGTACATGTATGGTGACATTCTGCAGGTGTCGTACACAGCGTGCTGGCGACTGACCGCAGGTGTCACCTGTCAGCTGTGGTGCATGCTGTGCAGCAGTTGGATGCTGTACCGGTACAGGAATATGTCCACAATCGCGGGGTGTACACCACTATGGCGCACACCCCATTGTGTGCAGATAGGGAGACCTGCCTGTGTGGTCAGCACCCTCACAATACAATGCACCCACACGCCATGTCACAGGGGGTGGTCTTGCACAGGTGGTCAGTATGGCTCACAAGTATGGCATTGACAGGGTCGTACAAGGCAGCACCAGTACGGGATGGTCACCCTGTGTGGTTAGTGTCCATTCACAACACTATATCTGCATACACCCTCACAACAGGCAGCAGACATACACACATGTTGACACACTGACATGGTGGTGACCACACATGTCTACACGGAGGGACGACGTGTTGCATGTACTGCACCATCCACATCCATGCACCCCACACTGAGGTATGTACAGATCTCTACCATGGTGTACAGTGATGTGTGGCACGTGGCACATAGTCTCCCCGATCTGTGGCATACATGGGCACACATTCCTGCACACATGTCAGTGCTGGGAATGCCACACCCGCTATATGGGATATGTGCAGGTGTGCAGCGGTATGTAGTGCATCATGCGTACCAACACTGTATCCGGCAGCTGTGCCGATATATGCACTTGGGAGGTGGTAGGGGTTACAGTGGCCATGTGACATATGGTCGATGACACCTGACCGATGGGTATGCATTATGGCAGCACTGTCATGTAATGGCGACATAGCAGACTGTATGCACATGGCAGGGTAGGATGGTGTGTGACACACCTGTGACCACCACCTGCACACATGCATGTGGACAGGTGTTTAAACACATGATGTACACACATACCGCCATGCGTGCTGTTACTATGCCACCATATGACGGCCCCCATGATGGGTATGCATGTGGTAGGGGGTTGCAACTGTGTTATGGACATCGGACACCGCTCATGCATGGCTGCACCGTGCACAGTACACGTGTCACATGTATCCCCTGTTGCCATGTGTGTATGCATTGCTACGTTGTGACATGTGTGTCGACATACATGGAACATGGACTGATGTATGGTATCACAGCTGTCACAGGCAAACTGTACAAGGGTATGTGTCCCAGTCAACAACGCTACACCCTGTAGGGGGTGCATACCACAGACATGTGTCCACCTTCCATTCGTGTGTGTATTACCGCGTACACCAGTGTTATGCATGTGGTACATCACTGGCTTCGTATGTGTCCTGTGTGCAGTCCATGCACACAGCCAGGCAATCACATATATGACATATCCGGACTTTGTTTCACTATGGTACAGCTGCAGTCATGTGTCATATCTGTGTCAGGCCCTTGGTATGTGTGGAGCACGCCTGTCCATGTATACCGATATGAGCGGACTACATCACACTTGTGGGATCATTGATAGTACATGTGTACTCTGCATGATGGGCGTACACCGCCATATAGACCTGTGGACATATGTCACATGCTGTTGCTGGACTGTGAGGCATACTGCTGCACTGATGACATGGTGCTAGCATGGCAGCAACAGCATTCACTGCAGTGTGTACATGTTCAGCCTGCACCCGTGACGCCTGTGATGTCATCTGTGTGTGCGCGTGTAACTGCATATGTGTCCACCCTGTGCGTGTGTACGGGTTTACCTGACCGTGACTTGCGGTGTGTGCACTCCGTCTGCATGCCAGACAGCGCGTAGCACATACTAAGTGTGTGAACATGCCCAGGTTTCTGTTGTGTGGGTGGACACACACGACGGTCCACACTCTGCCCTTCCATGATTCCACCCCATGTGTATGCATGTCTGCACTCTGCAGATTCTAAGTGTGTGAGCATGCCCAGTAGCAGCTGTGTAGATGGACACACAGTACAGTGCACACCATGCCCGTCTGTGTTGATACCCCGTGTGCATGTATGTTTCCCCTTTGCAACTGCCACGTGTGTGAGCATGCCCGGGTTGCTGTTGTGTGGGTGGACACACACAACGGTCCACACTCTGCCCTTCCATGATTCCACCCCATGTGTATGCATGTCTGCACTCTGCAGATTCTAAGTGTGTGAGCATGCCCAGTAAGCAGCTGTGTAGATGGACACACAGTACAGTGCACACCGTGCCCGTCTGTGATGATACCCTGTGTGCATGTATGTTTCCCCTTCATGACCGCTAGGTGTGAGGGCATGCCTAGTACGCCATTCGGGGGTACACAGTACAGTCGACACCGATGTCTGCTACTAGGCGTGTAGCCATGGCCAATGACATCCTGCATAGCCATGGTGGCCGTCCAGGTGAGTCATATGTGGTTGGTATGCCACAATGGCTGCCTACATCATGCACGCCAGTTGCCCTCTCATAGGGTATACTGTCTATGGTGCATCCCGTATCCATGTCGTGATGTTGTGCTCCGTAGTTAGTTGGTATTCCCGAGTGCAGCACTACCATGTTACTGTACGCCCACCTTGTGATGGTAACATGCTGTGTGACTGTGCACTCTGTCTTCATTCCCTATCGGCTGCCTTGCTTCTGCAGATGATATCACCCACCTAGGGGTATGCCTCCTGACAGTGCTGTGCCCAGTAATCTCGGTAGCGCGTTCTGTAAATGCATCATGCTGTAGTGTGTTCATGTAGGTAGTCGTAGGTTCAACTCCCGGCCCTTCCCCGTGTGTGTGTGTGTGTGTGTGTGTGTGTGTGTGTGTGTGTGTGTGTTTCCAGCTGCCCTTGGTGAGAGTAGTTCCTTTAGTCGCTTCGCAACACATACCTTGGCTATTGGCATCTCTTCTTTACGGATGATGTCACCCGCCTAGAAGTATGCCTCTGACAGCACTGTGCTCAGTAATCTCAGTAGCGCGTTCTGTAAATGCATCATGCTGTAGTGTGTTCATGTAGGTAGGCGAAGGTTCAACTCCCGGCCCTTCCCCATGTGTGTGAGTTGTGTGTGTGTGCGTTTCCAGCTGCCCTTGGTGAGAGTAGTTCCTTTAGTCACTTCGCAACACATACCTTGGCTATTGGCATCTATTCCTTTACTGATGATGTCACCCGCCTAGAAGTATGCCTCTGACAGCACTGTGCTCAGTAATCTCGGTAGCGCGTTCTGTAAATGCATCATGCTGTAGTGTGTTCATGTAGGTAGCCGTAGGTTCAACTCCCGGCCCTTCCCCGCATGTGTGTGTGTGTGTGTGTGTGTGTGTGTGTGTGTTTCCAGCTGCCCTTGGTGAGAGTAGTTACTTTAGTCGCTTCGCAACACATACCTTGGCTATTGGCATCTCTTCCTTTACGGATGATGTCACCCACCTAAAAGTATGCCTCTGACAGCACTGTGCTCAGTAATCTCGGTAACGCGTTCTGTAAATGCATCATGCTGTAGTGTGTTCATGTAGGTAGGCGTAGGTTCAACTCCCGGCCCTTCCCTGTGTGTGTGTGTGTTTCCAGCTGCCCTTGGTGAGAGTAGTTCCTTTAGTCACTTCGCAACACATACCTTGGCTATTGGCATCTCTTCCTTTACGAATGATGTCACCCGCCTAGAAGTATGCCTCTGACAGCGCTGTGCTCAGTAATCTCGGTAGTGCATTCTGTAAATGCATCATGCTGTACTGTGTTCATGTAGGTAGGCGTAGGTTCAACTCCCGGCCCTTCCCCGTGTGTGTGTGTTTCCAGCTGCCCTTGGTGAGAGTAGTTCCTTTAGTCGCTTCGCAACACATACCTTGGCTATTGGCATCTATTCCTTTACGGATGATGTCACCCGCCTAGAAGTATGCCTCTGACAGCACTGTGCTCAGTAATCTCGGTAGCGTGTTCTGTAAATGCATCATGCTGTAGTGTGTTCATGTAGGTAGGTGTAGGTTCAACTCCCGGCCCTTCCCCGTGTGTGTGTGAGGTGTGTGTTTCCAGCTGCCCTTGGTGAGAGTAGTTACTTTAGTCGCTTCGCAACACATACCTTGGCTATTGGCATCTCTTCCTTTACGGATGATGTCACCCGCCTAGAAGTATGTCTCTGACAGCACTGTGCTCAGTAATCTCGGTAACGCGTTCTGTAAATGCATCATGCTGTAGTGTGTTCATGTAGGTAGGTGTATGTTCAACTCCCGGCCCTTCCCCGTGATTGTGTGAGCTGTGTGTGTGTGTGTGTGTGTGTGTGTGTGTGTGTGTTTCCAGCTGCCCTTGGTGAGAGTAGTTCCTTTAGTCACTTCACAACACATACCTTGGCTATTGGCATCTCTTCCTTTACGGATGATGTCACCCACCTAAAAGTATGCCTCTGACAGCGCTGTGCTCAGTAATCTTGGAAGCGCGTTCTGTAAATGCATCATGCTGTAGTGTGTTCATGTAGGTAGTGTAGGTTCAACTCCCGGCCCTTCCCCGTGTGTGTGTGAGGTGTGTGTGTGTGTGTGTGTGTGTGTGTGTGTGTGTGTGTTTCCAGCTGCCCTTGGTGAGAGTAGTTTTTATAGTCGCTTCGCAACACATACCTTGGCTATTGGCATCTCTTCCTTTACGGATGATGTCACCTGCCTAGAAGTATGCCTCTGACAGCGCTGTGCTCAGTAATCTCGGTAGCGCGTTCTGTAAATGCATCATGCTGTAGTGTGTTCATGTAGGTAGGCGTAGGTTCAACTCTTGGGCATTCCCTGTGTGTGTGTGTGTTTACAGCTGCCCCTGTAGAGAGTAGTTCTTTTAGACGCTTCGCAACACATACCTTGGCTATCGGCGTCTATTCCTTTACGGGTGTTGTCACCAACCTAGACGTGTGCCTCTGACGGTGCTGTGTTCAGTGGTCCACGTAGCGCGTTCCATACCTGTGTCATACTGTTGTGCGGTTGGGTAGGTGGGGGTAAGGTCAATCACCATGCCTGCCAGCTGTGTGTGTGTGTCTATGCTCCCAGCAGCATGGGTTCATAGGTTATGGCTTTAGAGGTTCCACAGAACACTTATATCCTGCCGACATCTCTGTGTTTGTGGATGGTGAGACGCAGCTCGTGGACTGCCTGTGTGCCTGCTGTGGTTGGCGACCTCCGTAGCGTGTTCTCCATGTGCACCCTGCTGTGGTGTTGTGGGGTGGTGCTGTGTACGTTACACTCCCGGCCTTGCCACATGTGTCCGTCTGTATCTCTCTCAATGTATATATACATACTTATGTTATGCCCATAGCGCTGCTCTTGCATGGACAGCTGTCTGTCCCATGTATCGCATATTTGCACGGCTGACACATAGAACTGTGGTACGATGCATATCCACTCATTGTCCGTGCAACGTCCGTATTCCGGCATGCCCTAGAAACATCTGCTGGATATCGTGGCAGACAGCTATCCTTGCTGTACTGACACTGTACCCGTACACGCCATACACCTTGTGTATAATTGCCTGTTTATGGTGTGTGTATGTCTATCTGAGCTGTGTGCATGGTCGTGTGTATGTCCCGCTATAGCCGTCTGTGCAGGGGTCGCCACTATGGGTAATCCTCGCAGATCGCTGTTTCATGTGCACTTCAGCACATACCTGCAGACCGTACTACCCCTCCTACGGCAGCACGGGAGCGGCCTTGGATCAACCGCTGCCCTAGGCGATAGGGCTCCATGGCGCCCACCACCACAACACATGGTGCCCCCGTCCTGGTGTACCTACATGACATAACTACTAGAAAGGTGGCCCTGCTAGTGCAGCGCCCTGGGCAGCCGCCAGGTTGGCCTATGCCTACGGCTGGCTATGAGCACATCCCAAGGCAAACTTTTACATTCAGTGTTTTACAAAGGCTAGATTTTAATCCCAGAGGGGGGGGACCTTATCAACTATACTTTAGAATGCGGATTGAGATGGATTATTAGGTGGAGATCTGACCACACACCAGGGCTGAATGATGAAGCACAGATTAAGCCTCTTTTGAGAAGCAGGTGGCTTAAACCCAAATAACAGGAATGTAGTTTAGGTACAGCTATACATTTAACACCTATTAGTCCACTCTTTCAGTTGTTTACCACTGTTTTACATTGATATAATATACATATTTTCTATATATATTGTTAGATTTATAATTGATGAGAATTAGGCATAGTACAATATCATATAATACATGTTTTAATAGGATGTTTTTGAAGATGTTAATATATGTGTGTGTATTTAACATTGCATCTGCGCTTTATATGCTGGGGTTAATTGTTCATTGTTTGATGAGAAATTGACCAATGAAAGTGTAAGGAGGGATATTTAAAGCCTGGATGCTTTTATGTTATGTGTAAGTCTGACGGAGCCTACGGGTGAAAGCGCTTACTTGTATATAAAGGAACCTTTTTATACCATTTGGGCACTGTCCTGGACAATTTCTACGTTGACTGTTTCATCTACCTATGTGTTCTTTGGATTGTGTGCCATAAGGTGCCAGCAGTTATTTTATGTTGATTAGGTGTATTCCATGGTCAATTGACATTAATCATATTAATTCATTAAAGGATCTTCTTTATAAGTAGGAACGCCATAGTTTAACCATCCTATGACCTTCCTAGTTGAAGTTGTTAGTGAGCCATTAGTATGTGTTCCACAGGTCGCCCATTTGTTCCGCATTATGGGCGAGTGATCCCCATTTTGGTGATGGCAGATTGAGAGCTGTGTGCGGTATTCGCGCGACGGTCTGACTTTGTATGGGGAATGTCTAATGTAGTCCCTATCTGTATTTCCTGTGCTATGCCTTACTGCAGCTGTGTAATTCCACCAGGTTTCCAGTTATGGGTGCCATCTTGGTCGTACGCTTGTCCATCCATGAGAATTGCCTACTGGACACTGATATAGGGCTGTACACATTTCACACCTGCTTTCAGCATTATCCGGTGGATGCTTTGCATCATTAGTGGGGAGTAAGGCATGTGCTATTCCCACATCGCTCCCATGGGGCGGGCCAACGGATTATCTGCCAAACAACACCGAGCCCCATTTCTGCATACCCAGGATCCCATGGCTGCAACCCTCGACGGTACACATTACACATCCTTCATGTGTGCGGGATTGGGATGTGGACACACTTCTATGGACTCGACAATCTGGGGATTTTTGTTCATATGTCCTGCATTTCATGGACACTTGTCATCAACTTTAAACATGCTGGTGGTGCATATGTCTAGCTGTGCCGTAGTCACGGCTGTCATTTCTTCTGGGTCGATCGCAGCTGGTTGATATTGCGAACGGATCAATTTTTGGAGTCCTACAATGGACACCAGTGTGCATATGTAAAGTGTAGAACTTGTTGGACTGTCACCATCTGGCCAGTGGTTTTGACTGATGCTGTATGTTCCCCAATCGTGGATGTCTGTTTCACTACCCATATTATGTATTACTTGGCCTATCTATATCCATGTGCCAGTAAGCGGAAATACAGCAAACCTTGAGTCCTGGTCATCTTCATAAAAGACATTAATGAACATAAACCAGACCAAAACAGACGATGACGAAAACGATACACTCCACAGTCCAAAGATACTGAGCGCTTTCACCCACTAACATGGGGCATCGTCAGAGTACGAAATACATTAGATAGTCATCCCTTATATACTTCCTTCAGAGTCAGTTTAAAGACAATTAATCAATAAACTTGCTCATAGTTAGGTGGACAGTGCTCCAAGTCTTAAAGATAAAGTGACATATAAAACTCAGTGTTGCATACATTACTTAATGGAAACATTAATACAACAACAATATGTTAATATAAATACAATATTGGTCAATACAATCAGTAGGGCGGCCACGGTGGTGCAGTGGTTAGCATTGCCGCCTCACAGCAAGAGGTTCTCCGGTTCGATCCTCGGCTGGGGTGCCTTCTGTGCGGAGTCTGCATGTCCTCCCTGTGGTCGCGTGGCCGTTTCCGGGTGCTCCGGTTTCCTCCCACATCCCAAAGACATGCTGCAGGTGGATTGGACACTCTAAATTGGCCGTAGGTGTGCGTGTGAGTGTGCCTTCTGCGGAAGGTTGGGCGCCGGGCTGGCAACTCGACACCGTAAAACTCCACTGCCATTCAATGTGCGGACAGGTGATCCGCTGTGGCGACCCCTAACCGGGATAAAGCCGAAAGAAGAAGAAGAAGATTGGTCAATACAATCAGTATATTGAAACATAGTTAATAATTGTTGTGAGTAAACCTTAGAATGTAGTGTGTTGATAATGATATTGTATATTAATGTGTATAATTGTTGCATTAAGATTCAAAATCATGGAATAAATAGGTAAAATTAAATGCATATTTTGTATAAATATGAATGTAAATAAGAGTCACAATGTTAAATATAAATATGACTGTATATAACTATATCAATATGATATGGAATAAACTGTAGTTGTTTACATCTTGTTTTCAAGTGACATATCTATGTCCATGCATCATATATACGGGCCGTCGGACTGCTGTGTGTAGATATATACATGTGAACCCCTCGTTTCATACCTTGCTTTGTTACTGTCTGTGGATTACCTGTGTACACACATCTATTACCATACCATACCTTTCCACTGTACAGGTTCTGGCATGGTGTACGGCTGGTTGGCCCTTAATCTTGCTGTGTGTTACATTGACCTGTGTCTATCTGGCAATTCACTGGCGTGTCATGTGAGACCTTCTTGCTTCCATAGGGACCTGATCCCATAATTGTGACGTGCTTCCACTGGCCATATATTTCTCTGTTGTCTGGGATCTGTGTGGAACCAGTCCTTTAAGGCACTATCTATTGTTGTTCTTTTTTGGTTACATATATGAGTACTTTGGTATGTTGTGCTATTATTGTGTGTGGAGCATTTCTCCATGGGCCTCTGCTGACACTGGACATATATCCAGCTAGCCTAGCCTGGTCAACAAGTGTGAGCCAACTGAACACAATTCATATGGTGGCACCTTCTGACAAGTGGGTCGGGTTACAGATGCATAACCGTCGTCAATCCATACTACTAACACACACGTTATTCTATCCACATTCTATGTTTGTCTTATCACATAGCATGTGTTTCTCACTATTTCTAATGGTACTTTACATGGCATTGTCCGATTCCATACTTTCAGAGGCGGACAGTTTTGAGACATGTATAATTGACATGGAGGACACAGCATTAACTTTCCCTGCTGTGAGCGGATCACACATGCACACGCGCACTTGCATTTCCTAAATGTGGGTTACGCACAGGCGCACATGCATATCCGTATTCTGTTTACATATGTTTACTGGGTCTGTGTGGTTACGTGGTCTGTATTAGTTGTGACTGTTCCGGTAACATATCTCTGATCCAATTGACGGACGTGTGCGGAACACATTTTCACCTTTACACATGTAACAGTCTTTGCGGCATGGACGCTTTACGTACACGTTCACATTTATATGTTCTATAGTCGTAATTCAAACGGGACTGCATTCACATTTGCCAGTTGCTGTGACCACTACACGTTAGTTGTTCTGTCTCATTTATATGCATACCCATGGTACTTAGTTAAATTTACATATCCCCCCCACCCCACCCCACCCGCACTCGCGTACGTCACAGGCATCCATTCTCCTGCTGGGAAAGGTGCGGTACTACATGTTAAACATTCCTTATTCCCTCCCGCTCATGGCCCAGGATGCATATGTCATGACCGCAGGGATATTCAGATCACAGGGGCTTATATCCCCTATGCATACAGGCCTTCGATTGTCAGGGTGTTCCTGTGGTGCTTTGGGTTTGGTCTTGTCCGCCTAGTGTACGGAACTGCCCTGACCGTGTACAAATGTCAGACGAGTCACATGGGCACGGTTTGTCCGTGTCTATAATACCATACCCCCCCCATTATTCCTAACCGTGTGCGCTGATTGGCCGGCGTGCCCGTTGTAGATCTTGTTATAGTAATTGCACACGGTCTGGTCGACCGGACCTATTTCCATTACTATACCTCGGTATTTATAACCTGTCTCGCTATATTACATGGGTTTAACATTGCGTGACAGCTTTCACTGAGCCACGGACATGTCCGTTGCTTAGTTTGGGGCAGTCCCGCTCTGCTACACACATTTAACATGGTGGAACAGGTTGAACAGCTCAGCAACGGGGACATCGGGCTCTCCGTCGCTGTTTAGTATTGAATCGCTATGTTGACTTTGTTTCACATAGCGAGACAGTGTCGACATTGGTAACGGACATCTCGCGCAGTACGTCCGCACCGCCGTGGGTGCCGTATGTCTGCGGTTGGGCGGCGGACAGGCATTATGCTGTGCCATTATGTCTGGGAATATATGGTTTCTTTCCCTAGATGATATGGCATACTGGCAATGACCCACGTCTGGGTGTGGGTACTGCTGTTTTTACCCACGGTTGCCTTTGTGTGGTCAGGAGCGGCCTTAGGTCAAGTGGTGCCCTAGGCAAAAGGACTCCATGGTGCCCCCACCACATCACCCGCTACCCCCATCCTGGTCTACCTACACCAAATAAATACTGGAAAAGTGCCCCTAGTAGAGCGGCGCCCTAGGTGGCTGGCTAGTTGGCCTATGCCTAAGGCTGGCTATGTGTGTGGTCCCTCGGGCATCGGCCTCGGGAACGCACCACGTCTGCCGTGGGTATATCTAGCATTACCCGCATCCGGGTGTGGTTTATTGCTATGATGTTCCGTGTGTACGGACACGTGTGTTTGGACAACCTACAATAGCTTCTGCTATTGGCATACAATGCTGTGGGTGGTGCCGGTTACCATACATATGCCTTTCTCAAAAGCCGACTTCACACTTCTAAACACTAGTGTGGTCTCCTTTAAGGCCCCTGAGCCAGTGGTAAACATTACTCAAACCGCTGAATCACTTACATATGCCTTCTACCAGCACCTACAGGACTGCATGGATCAGGCAATCCCATACAAAACTGAGACTCTTTGTACCAAAGCCAAGCATCTGGTCTGGTCGACCCCAGCCATAAACAAGCTCTACAACAAAAGGAGGAAGCTACTACAAGATAGAGCAGAATCCTTGTAAGGTAAGACACCCTTGCTCATTATATGTGAAGAACTACGAGCTCTCATGAAATCATCCAAGGCAAATTCGAGAGATAAATCACCAAGGACTCAAAAGACAATCATAAGGCCTTCTTTAGCTATGTTAGACACCTGGGAGGACACTCCCAGATATGCTCAGACTGAGTTCAAAATGATGTGAAGATTACTGAACCTACACACATTGCCAACATACTGGTTGACAGGTTCAGTGCAAACTTCTCCCCCCCTCCCCCCACATGGAGAGATATCTATACCAGAGGATTGTAGCCCCCAGAACATCTGTAACACCCAGGTGGGAAATGCTCTCCAAGGCAGTAAACACAGCATCCATGGGACCAGATGGTGTCCCCAGCTGTGTACTCCACGAACTCAATGAGGAATTAAACCCACAGTTAGGACAGCTGTTTCATCTTAGCCTCACCTCAGGATACGTACCCAAGTAGTGGCACAAGGCGACTGTAGTCCCACTTCACAAGGGCAGTGCCTCCACTGACCCTGGTAATTACCGTCCCATTAGCTTGACAAGCCTTATCTGCAAAGCCATGGAGAAGGATCATAATGGAACTCATAGATAAAGACATAGGGGACTTGCATACTTTGGATCCAACCCAGTTTGGCTTGGTCAAAGGCAGATCATGCCTTTTAAACTTGGTTGACTTTTTAGGAACAGTCACCAAGGTCATTGATGAGGGTAAGGCAGTCCATACAGCCTACATCGACCTGGCAAAGGCCTTCGACACAATACCCCCCCTCAGGTATCATTGGAAAACTCATCAGCTTGAATGTAAACCCATACATCACAAGATGGGTTGCAAACTGGCTAAGTGACAGAACCCACACGGTCAGGGTTGCTGGCGCCATGTCAGACTCACAGCCAGTCACATGTGGTGTCCCACAGGGCTCAGTCCTGGGTCCACTCTTTTTCGGCATCTGCATTTCCAAAGTACAAGCAAACACAGGGGGGTTATGGCTGACAATGTTTGCAGATGACTGCAAACTGGGTGCCATAGTCGGAAACACATCTGACACAGATATCCTTCAGAAGGGCCTCACAGATATGGATAACTGGTGCCAGAGACATGGCCTACAGCTAAATGCCAAGAAATGCATAGTCATGCCCTTCGGGAAAAACAAGGTTACCCTAGCTACCATATAGGTGGCAATCCACTGAGCACAGAGGAAGTTACCAGGGATCTGGGGACCCAGGTTGTCAGTAACCGCTGATCGACACACACGTTGCTAAAGTAGTTAGGTAGACCTTCTACATTGCCCACCTGATCATGAAGGGATTCACATCTAGATCAGGGGAGATCATCGTCCCCCTGTACTCATCATTCATTAGACCTATGATTGAGTACAATGCCCCATTCGGAATGCATCTGACCCGACACCTGCAGCAGCTGGAAAGGCCCCAACAGTTCATCGCCAAATGGATGCAGGGTCTCAGGAATATGTGTTATGCTGCCCAACTGAAAGGACTCCAGCTCTATTCAGTTGCATACCACTTGCTCAGAGGTGACCTGTGCCTGACAGACAAGGCCATGTCGAACCCAGATTTGATGACTATGCTTCACCTAAAGAATCTAGATCCCTCAGAACCACAAGGACAGGTGACTTAAACCTTGACACGGTCATTAATAGAACATGCTGGAGGGACAGATTCATCACCCAGAGACTCACTATGCTGTGGAACAACATCCCAGTATATGTGAGGCAGAGCACCTCGCTGGCCTTGTTCAAGAGGGATCCTGACCAATGGATGGGAGATTGCTGATATTCCCCAGGGATTACTTCAGTGTCACTGCTTGACAGAGGTACAGCAATATAATAGGCATAGTTTTCTTCAAACTGAAGGGGTGGCAAAGGTAACATAACTATGGGCTAGGCTTATAGATGCCCTTGGGCGGATAGCCTACTATGAACCTATGAGCCTATGAACCTATGTTTATAGTTTGTCCCATTCACACTTGTCTATCCCCTGTCCTCATTCGTACGTGGATATTTCTGTGGCACATGATTGAACTATGTATTACCTGCAGGTATGCTGTGTACAGTGCACATATGTCACGGTTGATTACAGTGTATCTGTGTACCTACCTCTGTGATACTGAGGACTACCACACATCCTTCGCAGCATTACATGCATATGTCCATACTATTATTCGTTGGCCTGTGGGGTTGTCAGGGCTGATTTACACATGTCCCTGTTTGTGCACGCATCATGGTGGTCTTTGACCGGCCTCCGTTGCTATCGTGGGATGGACGGTGGTGTTGGTGTGTGTTTGGGTTGTGTTTCCACTGCCGATACGTCAGTGGGGGGTGGGGTTGGCACATGTTCCTCTTTGCAGGGGGCCCCATCCTGGACATTTGTGTCATGCGTCGACACTTGGCACGTGCCATATGTCCTGTGATATTCCCACAGTCGTGTATGCCTTCTTGCATTACTACTGCGTGTTACTGGCAGTTTGTATCTGGTACGCATGGCTATTATGTTGGATAGCTTCGCCTATTCCCATAATATGGCATACCCATTCATCCAGGCATATACGTGTTATTCAATCCTTTGCATTGACCGTGAGTGTTTGGCCATCCAGCACCACTATTATCTACGTGTGATGTCCCACCTTCACCTTCTGTGCATGTGGCACCCTGTTGGGGTGTCCTGCTTGGTGGGCGGATGTTCCGCCCTATGTGTTGTGTTTGACATGTCTGCATAGCTAATCATCGGTACAGTGGCTGCACATACTGTTTTGCCCAAATGTGTACAGTTATGGACACCGTGGTGTGTGAATGCCTATGGGGTTTCGACAGGTCCATACCACATGCGTGATGTACGCATTCTGCCAACACATTCACATGCAGCCATTTGGATATCAGTACCTGAGGTGGGATGTTGACATGTGGGGTACATATTTACACGCGTGGCACTGCCTAGGACAATACTTCATACTACATTTGAGGTATACCCACTGTGTGTAGGTGTGCAGCTGCGCAAGGCTGCTAGCTGGGTTGGGTGGATGGTCGTACATGGGTGCAGGTTACGTGCTATGACGGGGCTGTTGTGTATTACATTTGCATGCATGGGTTCTGCTTCTGGATATTACGCTTCTGCATACGCCGTCCTATGTGTATGCGACGGGCACGTTGCTGGGTGTAGTACATGTTGCTATGCACATGTTTGTCTATGTTTAGGGTATCTGGTTTCCTTCTGGTAGTTATATAGATACGGCTGCCCAGCTGTGTACTCTCACTACTGCTGGTGACCATGCCCATGGGACTACTTGTGTGTAGGTGCGGCGCGCTGACATGCTGCGGTACACCTTCACTGGGTATGCCCACTGACAGTGCATTGCGTGACGGACACGGTATTACGCGTATCCTTTGTTCCTTGGACGGGTACAATTTGGACTTTGTGGGTTAATGTTTGATTCTTTGTTTTGTGTAGACGGGTACTATGTTGCATACTCTGCGTACGTTTCATTATCCACAGACACTGGCTGGTGCGGTTACTATTGCAGGCGGCCTGTGACAGTCAGCACTTTAGGTTGCTCCTCGCCTGCTGGCTTGGCCACGCCTACTGGCGCATCCTACTTGGGCTCGCGCACGTGCCCTCTGCACATGGTTGTGGTTGCGGCGCGCACTCATTACTATGCATGTGGCACTGCTACGCCGATTATACACTGCACTGCCGGCGCACGCCTTACACCAGCCTTGTGCCGAGCTTCATGAATCCGGGGGCATAACTTAATATACAAGAATTAAATAAATGTAAAAATTGTGTTTCAAAAAATTTAAATCTAAATATTTGAATACTGGCATTAATCAAAGCTAACATAGACAAAACATTGACTCAAAAAGCAAGAAGGTTTGAATATAAAACTAAATTCATATAAACTGTGATCTTAATTTTAGTATGCTAGAAATAGCTATTTGTTCATTAAGACCTGGCCATTTACAGGCATTGAGCCTGAGTTGCCATAAACATTCTTTTGCTTCTAACAATGTTTTATCATCTCCACCTTTGTGTTTGTTGAATGGTACCTTATCAATAACAAAAAACAAAAATCTTTTAAAATTATTACAAGTTGTAGTATGGTTGAATAACATGTTGGTAGATATGTGTCTTTTAATATCACTTAGATGCTCTATAACACGTGTTTTAAGTTTTCTAATAGTTTTCCCTATGTAAAATGCTTCACATGCAGTGCATGTTGCGGCATAAACAACCATACTGGTATTGCAATTACAGTGACCAGGGCATTTCAAGGTTTTCCCATAGTTGTATATAGAAATGTAAGGACCATCATGAATAAATCTACATACATGACATGACCCACATTTGCTCATCCTAGAATGTCTCAGTTGTTCACTGTTATGATTGTTCTCAAAAATGTTTTTCAAATTTTTGCCTTTACTAAATGTAATTTTAGGTACCGTTCCTAAAATATCAGAAAGTTCCACATTTGTATCTACAATACTAGTCCATAATTCCTGGACACAGTTAACAATCTCTTGTGTTCTGTTGTTGAAAGGAATTATAAATGTATCATTCCTAGAAGTGGAAACCTGTGAGGTAGTTCCTTCAAATGTTTCATAATTAATAATAGGTTTGTATTTAGTCAACCTCATAGATGTCACCTCCTTACTAATATTTAATACTAAATCATGAGGATATCCTCTATCAAAAAACATATTCATAAGTAAATCCAGGTCGTGTTTAAACACTTGATTATCACTAGCAAGTCTAGACAATCTGACCAACTGGCCCTTGACCAAATTCTTTTTTTGATGAAATGGATGACAGCTGTCGAAATGTAAAAACGAATTGGAGTATGTTTTCTTCCTAAATAGGGTTGATTCAATTTTGTTGTTAATAACAGTGAGTTTAATGTCCAAGAATTCCACATGATTGTCAAAAATGTGGCTAGTAAATTTTAAAAAATTGGTGGATTTTCCTAAAAAAACGATAAAATCTATCTATTTGAGCACAATAAATTTAGATTAGACAACATATTCAAAGACATGGACAGGTACGTGAATAAGGGACTTGACATAAAAAACCACAAAATAGAAAGGGACACACATGATTATAGGAATAATAAAGTTTACACACATTTTAAAGAATACAAGAATATGAAATATTATAAAGAATTTAAAAGGCATTATAGTCAAGATAATCACTATCCAACATCAGGTTTTGAACAAACCCACAGAAACAACACCAATAACAACAATAATAATGAATTACAATCAGTTTTTTTAGATCAGCCGGTGTTAAGGAGGTCAGAAAGAATAAGGGAAAGACAGGGCAGTCACAAGTATCCCCCACACAATCATTACAACAAAGGGGAACAGAGAATGATCTCCTGGCACAGATAGTAGATTCTCATTCAGTATTGGTTAACCAAGAGTTGAAAAATGACTTGATCAACAATCAAGATTTGGGTACTTGTTTAGTTTCAACTTATTCAGGTTTTAATTTGTATAACTATACTAAAAATAATTTTGGCAAGACTTATTTAGAATTGTTTAGTAAAGGTTTTAATTTTGTACCTTCGTTTCAACTGGACATTGGTAGTGTGTTGATTAATTTTAAATTATACACTAGAATGTTGAATTTAAAAATATTTTTTCATCAGACAAACACTATTAACATTGACAATACATTTTTTACTCCCAGACGTCACAGTACTTTCATCCCCCCACAACATTTTCTAATTCAGATTTTTGAAAAACTTTGTGAAAATAGTTTTAGAAGAATTCTAAGTAAGAAAACAGTCAGTAAATACAATTTGACTTCAGCAGAACAATTTTGTTTAAAAGAACTTACTAGTTCAGATCTATATAGGATCATGAAGCCAGACAAAGGGGGTGGCGTAGTCATTATGTTGAATACTGATTATTATGAAAGAATGACTTATTTACTTGATGACAATGATACATATGAAAAAGTTACTAGGTATGAAGTCAACAAAGCATACACCACAATTGACTGGTTGATTTACGATTATTTGATAGATGCTAGTATTGATCAGAACATTTTCAAATATTTATCAGTGGAATTCCCTATTACACCCTCAATTTTTGGGATTCCAAAAATTCACAAAGATATACACCATCCCCCATTCAGACCCATAGTGTCAGCTAAAGGTTCAAAAACTGAAGCACTAGCAGCCTACATAGATTTTAAATTCAAAGAAATTTTGAAAAATACAAACCACATTCTTAGAGACTCTTGGCACTGTTTAGAATTGGTCAGAGAATTTTCAAAAAATTTTGATTTTAAATCTAATTTTTTTATGGCTACAATTGATGTTGTCAACCTTTTTTCCGTCATTCCCCATGACAAGGGGATGGAAATGTTTGAAGATTGCCTTAACAAATACAGTAGATCTAATTTCTCTGACAACCGTTTACTTACTAGTATGCTTGAACTAGTCTTAGAAAATAATTTTGTGTATTTTAATAATAATTATTACATACAGAAGAAAGGTGTTGCTATGGGGGCAAGATGTGCCCCCCATTTATGCTAATTTAGTTTTGGCACAATGGGAATATGAGTGTATTTTTACTAGTACGTTTTGGAAGAAGATTTTATTGTATTTGCATTATTTGGATGATATTTTAATTTTTTGGGGGGATCTAAGGAGGAGTTCAATGATTTTATCGTTTTTTTAGGAAAATCCACCAATTTTTTAAAATTTACTAGCCACATTTTTGACAATCATGTGGAATTCTTGGACATTAAACTCACTGTTATTAACAACAAAATTGAATCAACCCTATTTAGGAAGAAAACATACTCCAATTCATTTTTACACATCGACAGCTGTCATCCATTTCATCAAAAAAAGAATTTGGTCAAGGGCCAGATGGTCAGACTGTCTAGACTTATTAGTGATAATCAAGTGTTTAAACACGAGCTGGATTTACTTAGAATATGTTTTTTGATAGAG
Organism: Protopterus annectens; assembly: GCF_019279795.1. NCBI lineage: Eukaryota > Metazoa > Chordata > Ceratodontiformes > Protopteridae > Protopterus > Protopterus annectens. The sequence continues at coordinate 1,868,029,092 of NC_056743.1, read as the reverse complement.
GATATCCTCATGATTTAGTATTAAATATTAGTAAGGAGGTGACATCTATGAGGTTGACTAAATACAAACCTATTATTAATTATGAAACATTTGAAGGAAATACCTCACAGGTTTCCACATCTAGGAATGATGCATTTATAATTCCTTTCAACAACAGAACACAAGAGGTTGTTAACTGTGTCCAAGAATTATGGACTAGTATTGTAGATACAAATGTGGAACTTTCTGGTATTTTAGGAACGGTACCTAAAATTACATTTAGTAAAGGCAAAAATTTGAAAAACATTTTTGAGAACAATCATAACAGTGAACAACTGAGACATTCTAGGATGAGCAAATGTGGGTCATGTCATGTATGTAGATTTATTCATGATGGTCCTTACATTTCTATATACAACTATGGGAAAACCTTGAAATGCCCTGGTCACTGTAATTGCAATACCAGTATGGTTGTTTATGCCGCAACATGCACTGCATGTGAAGCATTTTACATAGGGAAAACTATTAGAAAACTTAAAACACGTGTTATAGAGCATCTAAGTGATATTAAAAGACACATATCTACCAACACGTTATTCAACCATACTACAACTTGTAATAATTTTAAAAGATTTTTGTTTTTTGTTATTGATAAGGTACCATTCAACAAACACAAAGGTGGAGATGATAAAACATTGTTAGAAGCAAAAGAATGTTTATGGCAACTCAGGCTCAATGCCTGTAAACGGCCAGGTCTTAATGAACAAATAGCTATTTCTAGCATACTAAAATTAAGATCACAGTTTATATGAATTTAGTTTTATATTCAAACCTTCTTGCTTTTTGAGTCAATGTTTTGTCTATGTTAGCTTTGATTAATGTCAGTATTCAAATATTTAGATTTAAATTTTTGAAACACAATTTTTTACATTTATTTAATTCTTGTATATTAACTTATGGTCATATTTAACATCACTATTTATATTCATTATCCATATGTATATGTATCAATACTTATATTACAAATTGTCATTTTTATTTTTATATTTATATACAATTATATATACATTTATACATTAGATTATTTGTATTTAATTATATTTATTTATTTATCTTATGATATTGAATTAATATAATAATTACACATATTTTAACTAACTGTATTCTATTTTATCTACACACTACCTTTCAGAGTTTAATTCAGAACATTCAATATTTTACATTTTACATTTTATATATTTTTATATTTACATCACTGAGAGCACTTTTAAATATTATATTTACATTTATAGCTGGTTTTTACATTTATTATTGGTTACAATAATTTTTGTCTCCACAAGTCTTGTTCAAATAATATTGAATTGTTCATTTTACCTTTAAGATTATGATTACTGACCTTTTAACTGTGGCTAATTGACTGATTGATTGTTAATTGAATTTTGAATGCAATACATAAGGGATGACAAAGCAATGTATTTTGTACGCTGATGATGCCCCATTTGAGCGGGTGAAAGCACTTAGTATTCCGGATTGTGGAGCATATTGTCCTTTTTCCATTTGTGGTCTGGTTTACGTTTATTAAAGTTTTTGTGAAGAATTCCAGGACTCAAGGTTTGCTGATTTTTTAGCTAACTGGTCTGTTTTGCTCAGTATTCATACTAGACATAGGTTCATAGGTTCATAGGTTCATAGGTTCATACTAGGCTATCTGCCCGAGGGCATTTACAAGCCTAGCCCATAGTTTTGTGGCTTACGCCACCCCTTTAGTATGGGGAACTATACCCATTATTTTGCTGTGCCTCTGTCGAGCAGTGACACTGAGGTAATCCCTGGGGTATATCTGCGATCACCCATCCATTGGTCAAGATTTCTCTTGAACAAGGCCAGCGAGGTGCTCTGCCTCACATATACCGGGATTTTATTCCACAGCATAGGGAGTCTTTGGGTGATGAATCTATCCCTCCAGCACGTCCTATTAATAGCCGTGTCGAGGTTTAAGTCTCCGCCCTTGTGGCTCTGACGGATCTAGATTTTTGAGGTGAAGCATATTCATCAAATCTGGGTTTGACATGGCCTTGTATGTTAGGCAAAGGTCACCTCTGAGCAGCTGTAAGTTTACTGAATAGAGCTGGAGTTCTTTCAGTCGGGCAGCATAGGACAGATGTTTGAGACCCTTTATCCTTTTGGTGAGGAACTTTGTGGCCTCTCCAGCTGCTGCAAGTGTCGGGTCAGATACATTCAATGGGGCATTGTACTCAATCATTGGTCTGATGAGTGATGAGTATAGGGAGACTATGACCTCCCTTGATCTAGATGAGAATCCCTTCATGATAAGGTGGGCAATGTAGAAGGTCTTCCTAACTACTTTAGCTACATGGGTGTTGAATGACAGACTACTATCAACCTGGGTCCCCAGGTCCCTGATAACTTCTTCTGTGCTCAGTGGATTGCCACCTATTTGGTAGCTAGGGGTAACCTTGTTTTCCCGAAGGGTATGACTATGCATTTTTTGGCATTTAACTTTAGGCCATGGCTCTGGCACCAGTTATCCGTTTCTGTGAGACCCTTCTGAAGGATATCTGTGTCAGATGTGTTTTCTACTATGGTGCCCAGTTTGCAGTCATCTGCAAACTTTGTCAGCCATAACCCTCCTGTGTTTGCTTGTACTTCGGAAAAGTAGATGCCAAACAAGAGTGGGCCCAGGACTGAGCCCTGTGGTACACCACTTGTGACAGGCTTTGAGTCTGACATGGCGCCAGCAACTCTGACCCTGTGGGTTCTGTCACTCAGCCAGTTTGCAACCCATCTTGTGATGTATGGGTTAACATTTAAGCTGATGAGTTTTTCAATGATACCCGAGTGGGGTATTGTATCAAGGCCTTCGCCAGATCGAGGTAGGCTGTATGGACTGCCTTTCCTCATCAATGGCTTTGGTGACTGCTTCAAAAGTCAACCAAGTTTAGAAGGCATGATCTGCCTTTGACAAAGCCAAACTGGGATGGATCCAAAGTCTGCAAATTCCTATGTCTTTATTTATGAGGTCCATTATGATCCTCTCCATGGCTTTGCAGATAAGGCTTGTCAAGCTAATGGGCCGGTAATTTCCAGGGTCGGTGGAGGCACCGCCTTTGTGAAGTGGGACCACAGTTGCAGTGCGCCACTCCTGGGTGTATCCAGAGGTAAGACTATGATTAAACAGCTGTCCTAGCTGTGGGTTTAATTCCTCGTTGAGTTCGTGGAGCACACAGCCGGGGACACCATCAGGTCCCATGGATGCTGTGTTTTTTGCTTTGGAGAGAGCAGTTCTCACTAGGGCGTTGGAGATGTTTGGCAGGCTGCAATCGCTGGTATAGATATCTCTCCTTTGGGGAGGGGAAGTTTGCACTGAACCTGTCAGCCAGTATGTTGGCAATGTCTGTAGGATCAGTGATCTTCACATCATTTTGAACTAGTTCTGAGCATATCTGGGAGTTTCCTCCCAGGTTTCTAACATAGCTAAAGAAGGCCTTATGATTGTCTTTTGAGTCTTTAGCTATTTTTCTCTCAAAATTTGCTTTGGATGATTTTATGAGAGCTCTTAGTTTTTACTTATAGTGATCAAGGGTGTCTTACCTTTTAAGGATTTTGCTCTATCTTGTAGTAGCTTCCTCCTTTTGTTGTAGAGTTTGTTTATGGCTGGGGTCCACCAGACTGGACGCTGCCTTTGGTACAAAGAGTCTTTGTTTTGCTTGGGATTGCCTTATCCATGCAGTCCTGCAGGTGCTGGTAGAAGGCATTTGTAAGTGATTCAGCGGCTTGAGTACTGTTTTCCACCGCTCGGGGCCTTAAAGGAGACCACACTAGTCTTTAGAAGTGTGAAGTCGGCTTTCGAGAAGTTCTTTACTGTGGTCTTTTTTATTTCACGTGGGGGTGGAATGAGGACCTCCAGCGAGATTAGTTTGTGATCTGATCTCACCAGTGAGGGGTATACTTCCAGTGTTGAACATTGTGCTCCCATGTTCGTGATGATGAGATCAAGTATGTTTTCTCCTCTTGTGGGGATGGTGACTAGTTGTTCCATGGCATTTGAGTTTATGAATTCCAGGAACTTTTGGGCTAGGGTGTTTGGGCTTGAGTAGTGTTCCCAGTCTATATTAGGGTAATTGAAGTCACCTAGTATGATGGTGTTTGGTGATACATGTATCCCCTCTAGTGTTTTCAGGAAGGCCATGTGAGGTTCCTGAATAAAATGGAATAGATGGTGTATGTTCTCCAGGACTCAATATAGGTACATAAAACCTATTGTTCCTTTTAGTAACAACCTCATTTTGTATGTTCCGGATAACCTCTTCTATGAAACATATTTAGTACTATATTGCATTCCAAGTAAAAAGTATCTACACTGGATATCATCCTCGCCAGATGAACTAACTGGCCCTTTACCACCTTTTGATATCAATGGATAATCAATATGGTACGTTTAGGTGTTTTATTACAAATTACACATTGGATATTCAATCTGTTTTTGAGTGTATACACAAAAATTGGGAATTGTTTATGAGGGATGTAGATATGGTTGAAAAAGTGGCTGAAAAACCCCTACTGGTATATAAAAAGGACAAATCATTAAAAACCTGTATAGAAAGGAAGTAGAAAGGTGTGTTGAAAAATGAAAGGATTCCTTTTGGTACTAAAAATGTGGAAGTTGTTCTTCGTGTCATTATATAAATGTTGTTGATAGTTTTTTATTAACAACAAGATGTATAATATTAAAGGGTGTTTTTCTTGTAATTCATCTAATGTGGTATACCTGGCCCAATGTAATCAGTGCTCCACATTTTACATTGGGAAAACTAGTAGGCAGTTCAAAAAGTGTGTATATGAGCATATCTTGGATATAAGCAATATGAAATCCATTAATGTTCTATATAGACATATTGAGAAATATGGTACCCACAGTTTTAATTTTCTTGTAATTGAGCAAGTTAAAAAAGACTCACAGGGATGGATTATTGATGAACACCTGGATAAGAATAAACTTAGATGGATGTTATTATTGGATGCCACTAATTATCCAGGGCTCAATTATTTTTGCTCTATTAGTTCTTTGTTGAAATTTAAGTTTTATGGTGCTAGTTAGGAATAATGACTTGGTAACATTTTTTTTAAAAAGTTTTTATATTTATATATATATATATATATATATATATATATATATATATATATATATATATATATATATATATATATTATATATATATATATATATATATATATATATATATATATATATATATATATATATATATATATAATCATATTAAGGTTTTATTGTCAACATAATTTTGTTATTATTGGTTATGTATAATCATGTGACACACACTGAGGGGTATATAAGAGTGTGGTTAAGATTGTATTGCTCTGATGAAGTTCTGAGTGAATGAAAGTGCTTAACCAATAAATTGTTTCTCCTTGTGGTTGGCGGTTCACTGGTTTGTTGCTTTGCTTCAGTAGTTCTAACAGTGGCACTGGTGAACACACCTCTCCTCGAGTGAGTGCTAACAATCCTCATAATTCCGGGGATTTATCTACACTTTTGAAGCAAGTAAGCCAACAGTTATCGACTTATGTTCGACATATTCCTGGATAGAATATTATAAATTCATCTACAAATACGTCTATCTTGGAATCTTTGGGTTTGCCCCTCACCCAGCTTTCCAACAGAGAAGGAGCCAGGACAAATACATCAGCTTCTCCTGATGTCAAGCAATATAACTGGAAAATAAACTGTTTCACTTTCAGTACGGGAACCATTTGTGAAACTGTTAGCAATAGACAATGTGCTTCTTTCACTGAGCAGTTAGAAGCCTTTGAGAAAACCCTATTGGACTATAACAGACTGCAGTTAGAAAACAGCTATCTGCTGAAAAACATTGAACTTTCTCAAGTTCCTAAATGGTTACGTCTTTGGCGTTATCCTAATTGTTTGTCAGGTAATAGTGAATTCCTGGGTGAGTTACATACATTGTTTGACAAAGTCAGCTGTGATTTAATTTGGCTGATGGTAAAATACAGTAATAGACACCTTGAGCAGCTGGATGTGTGTTTGGAAGAATACAGTAGGAATATCAGGTCCGACCTAAATTTTGACCACTATTTCACTAAGTTTGAGAATATTTTGTCTTCTGTGAATAATTAGTGCTCTAAGAAATTGCAGCATAAATTGAACAAGCTAAAAAGAGTTACAGAAGTATATGCTCAGGGTAGGGTGTATCACAACTACCAGGTTTCCATGACAGTGTATTCATGAGAGCCCCACTCATGAAGAAGGAGTGCCTGTAGCTGAGGTTTCAAATGGAGCTGCCCCTTTAGAAGGGGTGGATTTGAGGAGCTCAGAGTGTATTCAGAGCAGGAAGAATCAGTTGCCATTATGGAAACATTAGAATGGCAGGGATTTACATCTACAACAGGGAGCACGGCCGAAACAGAGGAACAGTTACTACAAGAAGAGATAGATGTTTCTTTTTCATCTGAGGACAATTTTCCTATGGTAACTATTATTAACAATGAAGCTTTCAACTTCAAAGTATATAATGTTTCAAGTAAAATGCTAAATATGGGACATGCTACTACAAGGGGCAGGATTCATGAAGGCTTGCACGGAGTCTAAGAGTAGTGTAAGACTACATGCAGCCTTCGCGATCCAGGAACAGCCCAAAGTCCGTGTAAGAGACAAGCTAAAACGTCTCTTACACGGAGTGGATAAGCTAATCACCTCACTTGCAGCCAAATAGCATGCAAATGAGGATGATTAGCGATCCAGGAAGCCCAGAACAGCCCGTGTAAGAGCCGTTTTAGCTGCAGAAATGTACTCAGTTGACAACTGAGTACATTTCTGCAAAAACTGCAATGGAGCCATGTCAGCTCCAAATAAAGGGTGCATATGTGTCAGGCAACATGCCAATGGCCAAATATGTGGCCATTGGCATGGTAACCTGATGTAAAAATATTAAAAATATAAAAAAATTTTTCGGCGATGTTTAAACCCAGCGCAGCCCCGCGCAAACGGGCTGTGCTGCATAATACATAAAAATGAAGGCAGAGCACCTCGCTGACTCTGTTCAAGAGAAACCTAGACCTGTGGATGGGAGATCGTAGGTTTACCCCGGGAATCATCTCTGTGTCACTGCTGGACAGAGGCACAACAAACTAATGGGCACAGTATTTTTTCATATAAGGGGTGGCGTAAGCCACAAAAATTTGGGCTAGGCTTATAAATGCCTTAGGACAGATAGCCTAGTATAAACCTATGAACCTATGAACCTATAAACCCACAAATGTGGGTTTTATGCAATACATGGATTTTCAATGCAGGGACCAGCAGACCAAAAACAACATGGCCACCGTTTAGTGGTTGCTAAGGGGGGAAGCTGAGTCTAAGAGATGTAACTAAGCATTAGTAGGCAATCTGATGCAAATGAGTGTTAGTATACTGAATTCCACTGTCACATAGCAAATGAGCACATTCTGAGTAGTGTAAGAGTTACAGAAGGGGGAGGAACAGAGTAGGAGATAGGTGACATCACAGGGGGGAATGGCAGAAAGAAATGCAGTTCATTGGAGGTCAGAGTTACATGACAGATGTCAGACACATATCATGGAAAGAGGAGTGCCACAACATAAGCATAGGAAAGTCAAGAAATGGAAGGTGTACACTGTTGCCTACACCAAAGTTTCTTGCTGGGCGTGCATGCGCACGTGTGTGCGCCATGAAGCGTGAGTAAGACAGTGTGTGCACGTGTAAGGCAGTCTGAGCATGTGGGAGCATGTTGGTAGATGTTTAGCACTGTTTGTGCGGGTGTGCGCGCGTTTTAACCTGAATAAGCAGATTCTGAACCGTGTAAGCATGTGTGCGTGCGTGTAAGCCACTGTGAGTGTGTTTCTGCTGGTATACACGCTGCTCCCCCCTGAGGAAACAGAAAGGAAAAAGGAAGCAACAGAATTAGTAGGAAGCTACCAGGGAATACTGCTGGAGCTAGCAGGTGAAAACAATTAGAAGCAGACAATTACACAGGCAGAATGGTAGCTCAGCCCAACACTTAAAAATCTGCAAACAGCAGTGCAAGATGTTTCTCTCAAGAGACACTGCAAGACAGGAGTAAGCTATTAGAAGTGAAAACTGCAAAAGCTGAACTCATAGCAGAAATGTTAGGGGCTGCCATAGCTGTCATAATGAGACATAGGCGACTTGCTGAGGGTGGTGACAATGCAGATGGTGCCAGACAACCCACAGTGAGGAGACAGAGAAGAGTGTACAGGCCCAGGGTCACCTACCATGGGTTACATGAGCTGGAGATAGTAGAGCGCTATAGAGTGGACAGAGACCTCCTGCAGCAAATAATGGAGCTGTGCAGGCCACGCCTCACACACAGAACCAACAGAGGGGAACCCATCCCAGTGGAAACCAAGGTATGTGTTGGCCTAAGAATACTAGCAACAGGTACCTTCCAGAGACCAACTGGTGATATGATGGGGATATCACAGGCATCAGCCTCCAGGGTACTGCACCAGTTCCTGGATGCCATGTCAGCACATGTCGGTGATTATGTATATTTCCCCATTGCCCGTGAGGTATTGGCCAGCAATATGTGTCTCTTCCAGCAAATAGCGGAATACCCTGAGGTAGTGGGTGCAATAGACTGCATGCACATACGCATCAAAGCACCAGCCGGTGAGCGGGGTAGGGCCTACATTAACCGCAAGGGCTTCCCCTCCATCAACTGCCAGGTCGTGTTTGATGCCCAGGGCATAATAATGAATATGTGTGCTGGCTGCCCTGGGAGTTACCACGATTCCCACATCTGGCATTTGACGCAGCTGTACCAGACATTTGCCAATGGGGACATCCCACACGGACACCTAGTGGGGGATGCAGGTTATGCACTGGAGCCATGGCTGATGACACCCATCAGAAACACACACACACCTGAACAGGAACACCATAATGAGGCACACGCACAAACACGTAATGTAATCGAGCGTGTGTTTGGGCTGCTCAAGTCATGCTTCCAGTGTCTGGACACATCTGGTGGAGCCTTGCAGTACACACCAACTACATGTACCCAAATTGTCATGGTATGTGCTATGCTACATAATATGATCTTGCGAAAACAGCTGCAGCAGGACCAGCATTGGGCTGGGCCAAACAGCCCCCCACCACTGCCAAGGCCATCACAGGCAGAGCGTGACTCGGAGGAGGAACAACCTGAGCCTGCCCCAGTAGGCAGAAGGAGGCATGCCCAGTATGCCCTGGCCTTGGCAAAGAGGCAATGCATAGCACATACACTGGCTCAGTAGGAACCCTGGTAATGATACCCCTTCTGACTCACTCAAATAATAACATGGATGCCTAAAATGACATGACCTGCTCACAAACATGTACAGGGAAGTGTAATATGCGCATCCGACAGAGGCAGCCCTGCAGCACCACCTGAGGCATGAATGCCATGTGTTAAGTAATGTAACACCATGTACTATATGCACACCTGAGGACCCTGACTAACATCCTACCCTCACCAAGCATCATGCCACAATATGACAATGAGATGATCAAGTGCAATAATTGACTGAAGTATCACAGTTAGTCAAAGGGGATCCAATGTGTGCCAGCCTGGGATGACATGCTGAGCATGACATGATGCTCCACCTGCTAGGACTGGCGTGCACCTATCAGTGCAGGCCATATGGATACTGGCAAAGGCTGTTGTTACCCACAGCGTGCTCTGAATAGGTAAGGCTCAAAACACAAACCTACCTCCATAGGTATCAGAAGGGATAAGAATAAGTTAAGGGATACGTCGAAACAGCAAGATGCATGCAGTCTAAACTCACCCAGTATGGAAAATGTTGATATCTGTGCTGTAACAGAAAACTGGGTCAAGGCTCACAACAGCACCCTAACACTACCAGGTTACACCTCATACTGCGCTGTACAGCCTCAAAACATGGAACAAGCTACAAAAGGAGGGTGACTAGCAATAATTGTCAAGGATAACCACACCCCCATGTTGGTACCACAACAAGAAGCAGCATGGACTAGCCATGGTCAAGTAACAGTGGCTAAAACTGCCCCCCAGTTTATAGCCTGCTACAGACTACTGTCCCAACACCAGGAACTGCACCTGGCCTATGCTGGAATACATGAATATATCAAGTCCTCCAAACCACATTATATTGGGTGACTGCAAATACCCAGACATAGACTGGGAGCATTATACTAGCTCCAACACTGTAGGACAAAAGTTCATAGAATCCATAAACCAAAATGCCCAGGAACAACGTACCACTCCCACAAGAGGGGTAAGCATACTGGATGAGATAATCAGCAACATGGGTACTTGATGTTAATACGAGAAGTGTATTGCTCACTGGTAAAACCAGACCATAGAGTAATCACACTGGATATACAAATCCTGACCACAGTCCCTGGCCAGAAAACCACAGTGGAAAACATGTGTAAAGCAATATTTGCACTCCTCCAAACTGATGTGGAATTCATTAAAGGTCCTGTGCAGGTGCAACATATGGGCCACACCTCAGAACCTGTAATATAGCCATTCCATGAACACTGCCAGGAATGCTTGGATTATGCAATCCTAAATTAAAACAAGACACAATGCCATACACGCAGGCATCTGGCATGGTGGACACCAGCCATAACCAAACCATGCAAGAGAATGAGGAAGCTACTACATGATAGAGCAAACATAAACAATGAAGTAATCACTGATCAGTAGTATGGCAATAAAATAAGCCTAGCACTTGTTATCAATACTTCTCTACTAAGTAAGCACTCTCGTACTAAGTAAAGCACTACATCTACTTACCACCCCTGTGAATATCCACTTCCCTTAAAGGTATACCAC
>NC_056743.1:1867980694-1868017709 GCF_019279795.1 Protopterus annectens | reverse complement strand
AAAAGGGTGCATTTATATACTAGTTAGAAGATTTTGAGGTGCATTTGGAGAATAGGGAGCATACCTTGTCTAACTTCAGTTCAAGGCAATTGGGGGTGCATGTATATACTAATTAAAGAATGTGAGGTGCAGTGGGGAACAGGGAGTGTACCCCATCTACATTCAGTTCAAGGCATGTGAGCATATATCTATACTATTCAAAAGAATGTGAAGTGCAGTGGGGAATAGGGAATGTACCCCATCTTCAGTCAGATAAAGGTATGGGGTGCATCTATATACTATTTGGAAGAATGTGAAATGCAGTGGAGAACAGGGAGTGTACCCCATCTACATTCAATTCAATGTATGGGGGTTAATCTATATACTAATTAAAAGAACCTGAGGCTCAGTGAGGAACAGGGAGCATACCTCATCTACATTTAGTAGAAGGCATGGGTGGTGCATCTATATACTAATTAGAAGAGCATGAAGTGTTTTGGGGAACAGGGAGCATACCCCATCAACATTAAATTTAAGGCATGGGGGTGCATCTCTGTACTAATTACAAAAATGTGAGGTGCAGTGGCAAACAGGGAGCATAGCCCATCTGCATCCAGTTCAAGGTAAGGGGATGTATATACTTATTAGAAGAACATGAAGTGCAGTGGGGAACAAGGAGTGTAACCCACATACATTCAGTTCAAGGCATGGGGGGGCACATCTATATACTAACTAGAAGAACATGAACTGCAGTGGAGAGCAGGGAGAGTATCCAGTCTACATTCAGTTCAAGGCATAGGGGTGCTTCTATATACTAATTAATAGAATGTGAAGTGCAGTGGGGGACAAGGATCATACCCATCTACTTTAAGTTAAAGGTATGTGCGTACAGCTAACAACTAATTAGAAGATTGTGAGGTACAGTGGGGAACAGGGACCATACTACCTATCTACATTCAGGCAGGCTGGAAGTACCTACAATACAATTATGCGGCTTATTAGGTTAGTAGGAAGGCAGATTGAAAGTGGAGGATGGTAATGTTTTTCTGCTACACAGCACCTGCAGCTTCTGCTCTGTATCTCTCTGTATAACCATGGCTGCATAACAAGTATTCCATGCAAAAGTACACAAAAAAGTGTTAAAATAGTTACAACTTAAAAATATACCTCTATGAAGACTGATACCCCAGGGTGCCTCATACTTGATGTGCCTTTAAGGTTGGCCTGACCTGGTTGTACATTCTGTGCAGCTTAATTTGTAAATTCAATAATTGGGAAACAAGCTGTACCTTTTTTCTTTAACTCTTATTGTATTAGTCTACCAGCTTATTATGCAACTTTGTACAGTTTGTGTTATGAAATAAAAGATCCACTTGAGAAAGACCACAGACTGATAAAACCACAAAGGCGGGTAGCACTGTAAGCAGAGACAGAAAACCAAATAAACTTCAAACAAACACTATTTAATGAGCGCTTTCAGTAGGACCCGTGTCCTACCTTCTTCAGACAACAAAAAAAATCAATTAGCAGAATAGTTAAAACATTTCTGTAAGTTGATGAAATTATGTGGCAGATTAGAACTGAAGCCCACATATACCCTGGTTTAAACGAATATATATCCATTAAAAGCATGTTAAAACGTTTGGCTCTAAATAGATGATCTAAGTAGTATTGCATGAGCTTGTTTACTATATATTTTTTAGCTTGCAATGCTAAGTCATTCCTATGAGCCGCATATTGTATACCTTTCTGAGTTTATGCTGGCAAGTTGTTTTAGACAGTATTGGTTTTATTTTTCTTGACTTCATACTGTTAGAGTGTTAAGTTTTAGACTGCCCCTGATATGTGTTTTTATATGTGTAGGTATATAAACATATTTTTACATGTTTTAGATCCATTTTATAATGAAGTAACTTTAATACATTATATTTGTATTCAAATATATTTATTATATTCATTTTTTATAGGAATATAGCCATATTAATTAATAGACATATTTTTTCTTCTGTTATTTTCATATGAGTCCTTGTGATTCATATATATTTACACACCTTTTAGATTCATTTGTTATGGAATATTTTGAATCTGTTATATTATATCTATATATAACTATATACTCCTTTACAGAAATATAGATATATTTTTATTTTTTAAGTAACTTATTATAGTATTGCACACAAATATGTATTTATTTGTCTGTAACATTCAGCATCCTTGACTTTTAAATGCGAGAAATGTGTATATATATTTACATAGCGTACAGCACTAGGAAATCCATTGCAGCTTTAAGGACAAGTATTTTTTATGGTAATTTACCAATTGTTTGATTGTGACATTTCTTATGTTTTAAATATTCTGCTAATTGATTTTTTTTGTCTGAAGAAGGCAGGACACTGATCCTACCGAAAGCGCTCATTAAATAGTGTTTGTTTGAAGTTTATTTGGTTTTCCGATTCTGCTTACAGTGCTACCCGCCTTGGTGGTTTTATGAGATAAATGATCCCAGGTCATCACTGAAAACAAGCATTCTTGGTAGGTCTCACATGTTGTTGAATATGAAAATGAAATAAAAGCAGCTATTGTGAGATGTTATTTATTATTTTACATTACTTCTTGTGTGACAAAAAAAAAAATCATTGCTGATATTGACTTTGATAGCAGGGTTTTAAAGTTTGAAGGAAAGTACTGACTCGTGGTCAGATGGAGCCTTAGGAAGGGTAATGGACCAGTCCCCCCCCCACACACACACTGCAAATATTCCAGGCTCCCATTATTTAGCAATCTCTCTCCTCACTTACCATAAAGACTAATGAAACCTAACAAAGTGCATACCTTTTACAATGGTTACAGAGATTTGGTTTAAACTTTTTATTTCAAATTGGATAACTCAAACATAGATGGACATTTGCTAAATAAAACCATCTCGATTTGCAAACAAACAGTGTAAGTAACAGTAAACTTCTCTTTCCTTTAAATTGTTGAAAATTCATTGACACTCCCATTCATTGAAAATTCACTGAAAATGCAGCTGGGCAGTGGTGAATTAAATGTATATTTATATCCATGGGCACCCCCGCAAACTTAACAATTATAGCTGCATTGTTAACGGAAGCCATTTCAGATGTCAGTGCCAAAAAATGATAACAATCAACAAAGTCACATTTCAAATTCGTTCCATATGAACACGCAGTAGCTAAGTATTTCAACTTAGCTCACACACACACACACACACACACACACACACACACACACACACACACACACACACACACACACACACACACACACACACACACACACACTATCCCTGCAAAGCCAAATTAAAGAGCCCCACCAGCAGTTCTAACTACTTTGTTGACTGTGTACATCTCATATTTCCTTGAAGAAATAAATTATATGTTCTTAATTGGTAGCTTTGAATGAACTACATGAAATTATATAAAGATCACTAGCATCATACCATAAGATCTAGTCATGTGTAGCACAGTTTACATAGAACATTTATAAGAGGAAAAGAAACATTAACCACCTGATCGTATATACTGTCAGTATGCAGTCTGCAGAAGTAGCACTTATTTGAAGAACTTTGCATTAAAGAGAACTATTACTAATTCAGAGGTTGCTACTGGCAAACAGCTTTGCATTTAAATGCTTCATTTACAAATTCACTGCCTGCTGCTATTGAACAATTAATTGTGTATGCTACATTAGAAAAATGTTGTGCTGGTGATATTGCCATAACATTTCCTGAACCTAAACAGTTATACAATAGGGCATGGCTATCAAATAACAACAGCAGGTTCATTGTTGCTAGGAATGCAGTCCTGGAGACCATTAAGGAGCCTACAGTAGGTTCCCAATTGTTACATTCTCTGGTTAAGTGACTTACTCAAGGTCACACAGTAGGTAAATGAAGGAGGAGAGAATCAAACCTTACAACATTGCCACAGATAGCAGCTCATTATCATGATGGAGCTGTATTCATTTGTGCTAGGAATATCTTTAGCTACATGTTAAAATCCTTTACAATCCTATCTTGAAGAGAAGACTGTGCCACAGTAATATTCAACGTTGACCACATAATGAATACTAAAGATCAAATGGTTCTGATCATCACTCTGAATAATGCAGACTATATGACCTGACAAATATCAGCCCTTTTGCAGTTGCTAGAGGCTGTAAAGAAGGTATTGCAAAAATATACTACTAAAATATATGCTTCACATTTACACACTAATGAGTTTTTTTACCTGGAATGAAACTACAGATGCAGTAAAGCAAAGCTTCACATTTACACACTAATATTTTTTTTTGCCTGCAGTTAGTTAAGCACCTTTTTAAAATAATTGACGAATTGTTCAGCCATGGCCCTTTAGCTTCCTGGGCTATGAACTATTGCATATCTTGTAATCACAGGCAGAACAAATTACAGACTATTTTACTTGTCTTACATAAATTTACTTCCTATGTACAATTACTGTAGTTCCCAGCAGAGTGAAGATACATCTTTAGTTACTGACTCCATATACTTTTTTTATAAATTTCAGAGGAAGAGATCACATATTCGTATATCCTGGCATGCCACTGGAAACACACTTTACATATATACATTGCACAGAAATAAGTCATAAGTTTGCACATATTTTCATACCACAGCACAAAACACATATAGTTTAAATCACATATTTTTAAATTGTACACTATGCAACGTATAAGGCTTCAGTACAGCTCACATATCTGCTACATTTTCTGACTCAGAGAGTGTGGCATATTTATTCTCAGACATCAAATCGTATACAGACTTTGTTAAAAAGAATGGGAGAGGACTGATCAATGTTTAAATAGAAAGGACTCCCACTTGTAGGGAGCAATACAGGAGAAGCTGTGATCTGTGCTGTGATCTTAGATTACAGCAGGAGTTTGTTTTGGTCAGTCTACTTCCAATAAAGGGAAAGCTTCTAAATGTTTAAGCTTACTAAAGTAAGTACTAAAGTGACTCATTAAACCTGAGTACCTTCTCATGGCGCCTATGTGCTTAAACCTGAGCATGCCATGGGAAGATACATATTTCAAGCTG
Organism: Protopterus annectens; assembly: GCF_019279795.1. Classification (NCBI taxonomy): domain Eukaryota; kingdom Metazoa; phylum Chordata; order Ceratodontiformes; family Protopteridae; genus Protopterus; species Protopterus annectens. Next base: position 1,868,012,653 of record NC_056743.1, on the reverse strand, counting down.
TTACCCCTGAGTGCCTTCCACAAGCGAGACCAACTGTCATGCACATTTGTACTTCACCTTAATATAAAACAAGCTGAAATCGTAACAGAATGTGTAATTTACCTTCTGTAGTTACGATTCAGCTTGTTATTACATTAAGGTAACATTAAAGATTTTGTAGAAAATCGGGTTCGAAAGTTTTTTGTAAAGCAAGTGGTGGCAGCCAATCGGATTCTTGCAATCCAAGCCACCACTTGCATAGCACCTCCACCCCCAAACTAAATTTTTTTGTCTTCTCTAAATAAAAAGAGGGTCCAGCAGCAGGTGTTTATTTTCTTTTTCCAAAGATTTGAAGATTTCACCTGCCGCTGGATCCTCTTTTTTATTACCGGCATTCAAAGATTTCTCAGATCTCACTACAATCAGTTCCCGGACAGCTTGGCTCTTTTTTGTGTCTTCCGGTAAGCTCTCATTTTTTTTACTTTTCCATCTATTTTTTCAAAGACTTTTTGGAGATGCAAGTAATTTTTTAATGGTTCTTCAAGATCTTGTTCTTCAATAAAGGTTTAGGTTTGGGATTAGCTGTGCGGTAGGTGGGACTGTTTTTGCTCCCCGCATGAGAGCCATGGTATGCAGTACGTTAGGTAGACAGACAGTATTGCACACTATATTCACCTCCACATGCAGCATCAGGATTGTGGTGCGTTTTATTCGTGAATCCTTATTATATTGCTGGGTCATTGTCATTGTCTCTCTCTAATGAGTGTGTAAAACTGATGTTTTCTGATACTATATGGGTGCAGAGTATCTTTTGAAGTCTCCCTTTGCAGTTCACTTGCGTACGGAGTTTCTTTTCTAGACGAGAATTACTCTCTTAGAAACAAATGTCATAGCTACTAATGTCACTTCTCCCCACTGACTGATAAAACAATCATTTATTGTCCATGCAGTTTTTTAGTCAATTGTGCTGACTGATTAACTTTCTTGTCCACTTTGTAGTTGGGGACCTGACTTAGGGCAAAATAGAGACTTGACTCAAGGGTCGATCCCCATTTTTTACTTTCTTCTTGGGTCATGCTGTCCTGACGGCTTAAAAAAAATCTTAATTGCCGGGTCATGCCCTCCCCTATTCCCCATCACTGACTGGGCACTCGGTCATCATTGTAAATAACGATCGTTGCTTTTTATTCGTCTTTTCTTCATAATCCCAAAGGCACTTTAGGGTCACGTTTTTAATTTTATTGGTATTTTATTGTGTTTCAAGTGAGTGTACTTGGTTTACTGCCACATATGATACATATGGATAAGGGAGACACTGCTCTTTTCCGAGTTTTGTAATATGCCAGTTCTTGTCAGTCACTTACGTGGCTATCAATTAGACTTCATACTTTATTTCTGCAGTATGTGTAGCATTGACTTCAACTATTCAGCCCAGGAAGGAGAAAACCTTGCGCTCTCGGTAAGTCTCTTTCTTGGAGAATAGTAGAGAATGTAGGCATCTCTAATCACAAGTTTTCCTTGAAGGCTTTCTTTATATCAAAGTTGAAATGAACGTTTCATACCTTTTCCTAACCAGAGTTGTGGGGGACTGAATGCCATCTTGGAAATGTAAGAAAACAGCATAAATGACATGCCGTCACGGGGACAGACATGAAAATAACTTTACAAAGGCAGACCCCAAATGACTTAAAATTGTATTTTAAAAAACGTTTCCAGTGAAAGTTTGTAGGTTTTTTTAAGTCAATGTCCTCCCCCAAAGCAGTAACCTTTAGTAAGACTGCAAAGCTGGTGGAGTGGGTGCTAGACTGTAGAGTACTGCTGTACTTGATTGGCTGTGTTTTAAAATATTTGCTGGGGCCAACGCCTCTTTTTTACATTTTTGGGAGTACTATTTGGAGCAGGTGACTGTTGTCTGCTGCTGTTTGTGATTGTGAATACCTGGTGGGTTGTGGTACTGCAGAAGCTATAATTTTATCCTGTAAAGTGAGGGCTTTGCGTATTTTTTGACCATTTAGATGTTAGATCAACACTGGGTAATGAAATGTTATAGTTGTAATAATGTTTGGTGTTTGGCATTAGATGAATTTAAAGTGTCTTTATTGGTCATAATCCCAAGTTAGAGACATTTTCAGTTTGCCATTTTGTAAGTTCTCTTGGTCAATTATTCCAAATAGACTTTTGTGATGGCTTGCATTTCTGGGGATACTATTAAGATTGTTTGAGACTTTGTTGTACACACTGAATTATTTTGTTGGATGGATTCTTTCATATAGCTTGCTCGCATAAAGCTGAAGTGTTAGATGGCTATCTACAGTTTTTATTTAGTCTCTGTAAGCTGCTGTAGGGGAATTGCTGTTCGAGTCCTGTCAGTTAAAATGAACTTTTCACTTCCCAGCATGATTCTGTGACTAGTATCGTCTTCCAGCCCTGCATCCTTGTGTCTCATATGAGAAGATCTGTAGTTCCTTTAGTCTTTGACCATATCCCTTACCTTCCATTCTGCAGCAATTTTCTGGTAGCTTTCTTCTGCATTCCTTCAAGGTACCTAATATCTCTTTATTTATGTTGTCTCGAGAACTGTACGCAGCATATACCCACCCATACGTCTGTAGAATGAAAGCATTATTTTTTTGCTTTTGGAATCTGCTCATAATAGTATAACTCCTGACCCTTCACCAGTGTCTTCTTTACTACACTTATTTACTACTTTACTACTACAGTTGCAATTTGCGATCAGTTTTCCTTGCAGAGACTGGTATGTGGAACTGTTCATAATTCCCTCCACCTTGACTAAACCCAAATTCCAGCTGAGGAAAAGCAACCCCAAAGCATGATACTGCCACCACCATGCTTCATCTTGGGGATGTTGTTCTTCTGGTAATGAGAAGTGGTGTTTTTGTGCCAAACGTATCTTCTTGAATGCGCCCAAAAAATTCAACCCTGGTCTCACCAGGCCACAACACACTTTCCCACATGCTTTTGGGAGACTTGATGTCTTGTTTTGCAAATTGTAGCCTGGCCTGAATGTTTTTCTGTGTTAGAAAAGGCTTCTGTCCAACCCTACCTACCCTATAGTCGCGACATATGGGATATTGGTGTCACAAGTAGTACACAATCAGCACTTTTCCAGAAATTCCTGCAGCTCCTTCAGTGTTGCTGTAGGTCTCTTTCCAGCCTCCCTGACAGTGATTGTGTTGTCTTTTCTTAAATTTTGGAGGGACGTCCAGTTTGTTGCAGCATCGGTGTTGTCCCATATTTTCTCCACTGTTTGACTGTCGTCACTTCACTGTGTTCCATGGTGTATCCAATGGTCAGTAAGATATAAGTGCTGTAGTACTTTGACTGAATTACTATAGTCTTTGTCCTAACAAATGGTAATTACTCTGTCTTATATTACACCTGTACCCGGAATACAATGAATGGCTACTCAACAGATAATCTGATGCAATTTCCCACCTGCACATAAGGTGTTTGTTTCTGAATATTTCCTGTTGGTACCAGGAAATGTTACTAAATGGCTGTTTTGGGGAAATGTTTCATTCTGGTGCCTGCGCATACATTATATTGAAGGGCTCACTTGGGTGTATGCTTAATGTTGGTGCTTGTAAATACTAGGAAATGTTATACAAGTTTCATTTGGGGAAGTGTTTAATTTTGGTGATTGTGCATACCTCAAAATTGTACTGAAGGGGTTGTTTAGGTGAAGTGTTCATGATGGCGGTTGCACATACTGGGAAATGTTACTGAAGGGTTGTTTGAGGTAAACATTTCATTGAGGTGCATGTATACCTGGACATAGTAATGATTATAGTGTAATGTACCAGCATATAAGACATCAGATACACCACTGAGTAAATAGTATAATGTAAAATAAGCAGGCAATAAATCACATCTGCTTGTAGTATTCTATTTGTGATTAGTAGTTGCATGAGTGAGATAAAGGTTATCACTTGTTGACTACTGCCAGCATGGAGCTACCATATTTTTGTGCATTTTTCCTAGCTTTGTCAGTCATGTGTGGAATTTAGGTGAGAGGAAGGGCTCAGTAATATGTAAGTGGTATACTATTTTAATGAATTACTCAGGTGTTCTCGTTACTGATATTGAGTCTGTGTTACTGAATGAATGCTAATGAATGCCTAGTCAACAGGTTATGTGCAGCAATTATCACCATTGTCTGATCCTGCATAACTTTGCAGTACTGAAAGGAAGGTCATTATCATAAGTGAAGTTACAATATAGCAGTGAGTCATTATCACTTGTCTGGTAAAAGTCTCAGCTGCTGTAACTGTTATTCACATAAGTAGAAGTCATTATCACTTTGATGAATGCACAAGGCAGATTGTGTTTTTTCTCTGCTTGTAGTCAAGCCACCCCCTCATTCTTCATCAACTAGCTATCCTCCAAAGCCCCTGATTTTTATTTCCTTTATGTATGTGTATATACGAATGTATGTGCGTGTGTGTGTGTGTGTGTGTGTGTGTGTGTGTGTGTGTGTGTGTGTGTGTGTGTGTGTGTGTGTGTATGTGTGTGTGTGTGTGTGTATGTGCGTGTGTGTGTGTGTGTGTGTGTGTGTGTGTGTGTGTGTGTGTGTGTGTGTGTGTGTGTGTGTGCACTGTGTAGATATATATATATATATATATATATATATATATATATATGTATATGTCTGTGCACATGTGTGCATATCAATATATGTATGATGCCCATTCACTTTGTGGTAATCTGGAAGCACTCTGCTGTTAGCTTATTTTGTAGTTTAGGGTGTTTAAAAGCACGTTTATGACAGCGTGCAAAAGCAATGGTTTATTTACATTAATAGAGAGGGAATATTACAGAGGAAGCTCAACTGGCATGGTTTTGACATGTACTAGATACTGTGACATGGTTTTGATGTTTACAGTGCAACTTTTTAACTGTAATTGTTACTGCTTTGTGCCATGCTACTACTGCTTGAGTAATCATGTTATTGTAACTGTATAGCTCTTGTGTGCACACAGAAGTGCCCAGGAAATCCTGTTCTTTACCTTCAAAGCACTGATCGACTTAGTAACCTTTGGCTCAGTAATAGAAAATGGATAAGAAAATTTGATTAATACAGATTGTGTGTATGGGCCATGTTGATGTTATACATACATACACACACACACACACACACATATAGATATATATAGATATATATATATCTATATATTTATATATATATATATATATATATATATATATATATATATATACATACATATATATATATATATATATATATATATATATATATATATATATATATATATATAAGCTAAAAGGCAGCATTACAGTAGATTTTGTTTTCGTTTAGTTTACAGTTGACACCTTTGGGCTTATAGTTCTGATTCTGTGATCTTGTAAATCAGTTTGTACATTGAGTTATATTTCTAAATTTTATTTTCTGTCTTTTCATGTTGGGTGCAAGATAATTAAGGTACACTTAAGCCTGATGTGTCTTTTGAAGTAGGTTAGGCATAGAAGTTTAGCTATTTGGCTTTTTTTTTTGAGTGACTGGTGTAAAAAGTACTTGCAATTTATCGTGGTGTTCCTCCTATTTTTGCATATTGGATAAAGTTTCTGTAATATTTTTGACAGTTAAATGTTTATCGAGATGCTTAAAACCGCAGTAGTTTTATGTGCCAGTATGTAAAATGAATTGAGCATGAAAAGACCTACACATTACCATCCAAACTGAGCTGCTGATGGGTATTTTCTCACCGTCTCTGGTAATTGTAAAAATAAGTGAAAATTGTTGCCTTTACTCTGTAACACCTACTGACATATCATTTGACTGGAAATTTCTAAGCAGATAACCTGTAAAATACCTTAGCTAGAAAAATGTAGATAGGTAATTATGTACACTTTGGTTTCATTGTATTTGTAAGAGATGGCACAGCAGATAGTGTTATCACCTCACAGCAAGAGGTTCCCCAGTTCAAATCTCAGCTGGGGTGGCATCTATGCATAGTCTGGATGTCCCCTGTGTTCACATGGGTTTTCTCTGGTTGCTCCAGTTTCTGCCCACATTCCAAAAGCATGCAGAAGGTAGATTGGATATTCTAAATTGGACACAGGTGTGAGTGCACATGTGAATGTGTGTGGTGTGGATGAACTACACAGCAGGGCTGCAAACCATGGACCTAGGTGATTGTCACTGTTGAAGTGATAACCCTGCCTCATGCAGAAATGGGAAAAAAGAGGTTGTGGACTGATGGATTTCATTTTAGTTAGGACCTGACCCCGGTGCTCTATCTGTAGAGTAAGTGAAGAAAAGTCAGATATTGACTATGGTTTGGAGATATTTCAGTTTTTTATATGTGACTTTTGCTACATTTGACAAAAAATATTGAATGTTCATATGCAGGACTCCTTTGCCAATTGCTCTTCTCCCACCTGCAGTCAGGATGTTTGAGACCTTTTTTGAAGTAGCTGTCCACTCTCATTATACATACTTAGTTACTGTTTCTATGAGCCCCCAAAGATTTTAATAAACAAAATGCCCCACATTAAAAAAAATAATAATAAATTCAAGGCTGAAAGATGAAATTTTGTCCCACACTGGTAAAGGATGATAAAGTTCTCTGCCTAACCTGAATGGTGTTTCTTGTCCTTCCATTAGTAACACTGCATTATATTTCATAATCTGATAAGAAAACCAAATATGCAGTTAACATTAAAATACTGACCTTCTCTCTTTTAAACCAGTAAGCAAAAAACAGAAAACTGCATAGCCTTAAATGAGCTATCCACGTTCCATGTGCACATTGTAAATATAACCATTGTGTGAAGCCCACCTGTCACAGGATTTGAATTCGGCAATAATAATTAAAATGTTTAAATTATATAATGATGATATTTTTTTAGTTCTAGTAGCTGGATATTCTGAAATAATATCAGACCTTGGTGTTACAAGTACCCAGGGGCATTTTTTTCTCTCAAATGGACTACTTCTCTATCTCTCAAAACCTGTAAAGCTGTTAGTGAGACAAGTAATCATCAATAATAATTTCTATAACTGGAAGATATTTCATTGCCTCAAAAAACAAAATAAATATATATACATACGTGTGTGTGTGTGTGTGTGTGTGTGTGTGTGTGTGTGTGTGTGTGTGTGTGTGTGTGTGTGTGTGTGTCTATAAAAATAAATAACAAGACTACTTCGGCATCTGCATAGCTAAAAAATGCATTTTTTCTCAGGTAAATTTTAAGTAACATTGAAGTGTTTGACAAGAAAAAAATACTATCTTGTTTGTTTCCCACCTTTCCTATCTAGTATATTCCATATCCCAGGCTTTGCTTGTCTCAGGACTTTATTTTCTGTGTTCAGAGCTATCCAGACCTTGCTATGGTAGAGGGAAGTCCTACTGCTTACCAGTGGGAGTGGTGAGCATTGTACTGCCTATATAACACTAGAGGAGTGGTTTCCAGCCCTGAAATTGTAATTCTTTAAGACATTTTGGGTTGATTTCTATCCCTTTCAACTTTCTGGCTTAGAAACATGTATGTTTGCGTGTTTTTTGCATTGTGCAGCACCGCGGGGCTACGGTTAAAGTATTCCAGGTGCCAGAAAGTCTGCTCTTCAAATTTTCCCTTAGAACTAGCTGTTTTTTCAGTAGTAGTACTAAAATCTGAACCCCTGTGACTAGCACTTGCTCTAGAACCTTCTGGAAAGCACTATGAAGCCTTAAACTGATACAAGCACACAACTCTCCTTGTTAATAAGGAGAAATTAATAGCAGGCACTAAACAGCCTATAATTGCAAAGTACCTTACAAAGGTAAGCGAAAACAGCTCTTGTACTTTACAAAAAAAGCACCTAAACTGTCATGTCCAAGGGTCAGCTTCTGGTGATTTCTTCTGTCCTCCAGGTGAATCTGGGCATACTGGGGCAATGCAGCAACTGCCTCATGTACACAGACAACCCTCTCCTTCTACCACCCAACACTACAACCTGCAAGAGATGCACTTACATAGTCAAACTGGAAGCAAAGCTATCTCCAGCCAAGATTGTGCTAGACACCTGCACTACACCTCAAGCAACACATAGCCCTTCAAAATCCACAACATCAACACCCACACATAGCAACACTAAATCCACATATGAGGAGGCCCTTTACATTAACCTGCTCAAGCAACAAGGACCTCCGAAGCTGAACCACAAACACTAGTCACAACCAAAGTGACACATAGCTCACAACACCAGTGTGTCACCCAACAACAGCCCCTAAGGCAGGACAACGTACACAACACTTTAGTCATAGGTGACTCTATAGTCAAGCACACTGATGTCCCACTCAACAGGCTGCACAAGGTGAAAATTACAGTCAGCTGCCTGTCGGGTACCAGGATCTGCCACATAATGCATGCACTCAAGTCACTCCACAACAAGTACAAATATGACTGTCATTGTCCATGTTGGAGTGAATGACTTGAGACATACTTCTGTGGACTACATGAAAAGACATATGGAAGAGCTCTCGGATAATGTGGCCCGGGCAGCTATGACCCTAGCCCTGGGTAGAATCCTGCCTTCACCCAGAATGATACCACAGTATAAGGATAAAATGATTGACTTTAACAAATGGCTAAGCTTCTGGTGTCATTCTAAGGGGATCCAGTATCTGACTGCCTGGAATGACATGATCGACAAACCAAGATGCTTTGCCAGAGATGGTCTGCACCTGTCGCCCCTGGGATTCAGGTTACTGGCTAAAGCTCTTGCCACTGCTATAGTGCCTTTTTTATGCAAGGTTCAAAGGACAAAACCGCCACCGTAACAGATGCAAGCATGCAAAATCTGAAGGCAATGCTACTCAATGCTAGAAGTCTAAACCTCAAAATGCACTCTCTCGAGGCACTCCTAAAAATGGAGAGCATTGATATCTGTGCAGTAACTGAGACCTGGTTCAAGGCTCCAAAGAGCACCCCTGTAAAACCAGGCTATAATTCTTACCACACTTTTTGGCCAACAAACCAAGACCGAAACACTAAAGGTGGAGGAGTGTCCATATTCACCAAGGATATTCACACCTCCAGGCTAGTTGCCCAACACAATGCATCTGAAATTCTCCAGGTGCAACTAACACTAGGTAAGACTGCAATCCAAATTGTAGCTTGATACAGATCCCCACCATGGGCAAAAATTCTCACTACACCTTTATAAACATGCTGGAAAATATTAAGATGCAATCAAACACCCTAATACTGGGTGATTTCAGCTACCCTGCCATTTACTGAGAAAACTGCTCAGGTACCAACACCTTTTCCCAACGGTTCTTGGAATTCATTAATTCCAATGCCCGGGATCAACTAATCCATTGTCCCACCAGGGGGTCCAATATCCTAGATCTGGTCATTACCAACATGGGAGAAAGATGCTTCACACCAGTGGTCACCCCCTCATTGGTCAGGTCTGACCATAAGCTAATCACACTTGACATCCATATCCCACCCCCACACCTCAGTAAAGAAACCTCCATAAAAAACTTCTCCAAAGCCAACTTCATGCTACTCAAGTCAGAAGTGACAAACTTCATGACACCCATGCAGATGGGAGCTGAAAGTTCGACTGCTGAATCCTACACTAAGGCACTGTACGCGCACATCCACTCGTGCATGAATCATGCCATCCCAAATAGAACCAAGAAGCTCTCCTCCAAAAAAAGGAAGCCAAGCTGGTGGTCCCCTGACATAAACAATCTATACAATCCCAAGATGCAAAAAACTCCATTACCAGCCTCAGTAAAAAATTGAGAACCCTCATAAAATCCTCCAAAGCTAATTATGAAAATAAAATTGCCAAAGATTCCAAAGACAACCACAAGGCATTCTATAGTTATGTCAAGAATCTAAATGGCAATGCTCAGATCTGCTCTAAGCTACAACAGAATGGTATTAAATATACTGATCCCAAGAATATTGCCAATATCCTGGCAGATAGATTTAGTGCCAACTTCACACCTCTCTTACCCCCTAAAGGGCCCATCTCAATACCAAAAGATTGCCAAATTCCGGTAATCACAGCCACACAGGTAGAAACTGCACTCTCCAAAACTAAGAATACAGCATCCATGGGACCAGATGACATCCCAGGCTGTGTACTACATGAACTACAAAATTAATTGGCACTTCACCTAAGTGTCAAAGCCTCAGCTCAGGCTTTGTGCCCACTGAGTGGTGCACAGCTACAGTTATCTCACTCCATAAGGGGGATCTACCTTGGATCCCAGGAACTACCATTCCATCAGTCTGATGAGCCTGATCTGCAAGGGCATGGAACGCATTATCATGGAACTTATAAACAAAGACATTGGTAACCTTCAAACACTGGACCCACCCAGTTTGGGTTTGCGAAGGGCCAATCTTGTCTCCTGAACCTGATTGACTACTTCGAATCAGTCTCTAGAGCTGTGGACGAGGGTAAAGCGGTCCACACAGCCTATCTGGACCCCGCCAAGGCCTTTGACACCACCCCCCACTCTGGAATCATAGATAAACTTACTAAGCTGGGCATAAATCCCTACATCACTCGATGGGTTACCAACTGGCTTACTGACAGAATCCAGACTGTAAAAGTAGCCGACTCCAAATACAGCTTCAGACAAGTGACAAGTGGAGTACCTCAGGGTTCAGTACTGGAATAGCTCTTGTTTGGAATCTACTTCTCAGACGTACAGGCCAACACTAAGGGACTCTAGCTAACAAAGTTCACAGATGACTGCAAATTGGGAGCCATTATTGAATCCCCAAATGATGTGGATATTTTATAAAAGGGCCTTACATGAACAGATGCTTGCTGCCAGAGCCATGGGCTCAAGCTTAATGCTAAAAAATGTATAGTTATCCCCTTTGGGAAAAAACATGTACCCATGAATTACCACATAGGTGGGAGTACACAAACAACGAAAGTGTGATGAGAGACTTAGGGACACAGGTGGACAGTGTTCTCACCTTTAATAACCACATCACCACAACCATCAGGACATCCTTCTATGTGGCACACCTCATCACTATGGGCTTTTCGTCTGGAAAAAAGGAGGTCATTGTCCCACTGCACTCATCCCTCATTAGACCCATTATAGAGTACAACACCCCATTTGATATGTACCTCACAAGACATCTGCAACAGCTGGCAAGGCTGCAGAAATACCTCACTAAAAGAATCACAGGCCTAAAACAGATGCCCTATGTTGACCGTCTACAAAAATGTCAGGTATACTCTGTGGCATATTGTCTACTCACTGGTGATCTCTGCTTAACATACAAGGCCATGTCAAACCCTGAGCTGTTGGAAATGCTCCACTTCCCAATCCCTCAGAACCACATGCTCCAGGGATCTAAACCTTGTCATCACAATGAACAAAAGATGCTAGAGGGATAGGTTCCTGACCCAGAGACTCCCCAAACTCTGGAATGGACTGCCCATACATGTCAAGCGGAGCACCTCCTTGGCCCTCTTCAAAAGGAATCTTGACGATTGGATGGAAAATAGGAAATTCACCCCAGAGATCATGACAGTCACCCTGCTAGACAGGGGTCCAGGGTAGTAAATATTGTGGGAAGAAATATCCAGGGAGTATTATGGCTAGGCTTGTATAGGCCTTAGGGCTGATATACTAGTACCAACCTATGAACCTATGAACCTATAAGATCATTACTTTTTCAGAATCCCTGAATACTCTGGCAGTCAGTACAGAGAATTAAAGTATGATCTGTTAGTGAGCTGCTTCTTATGGTACAGGCTTTAATTTCTACAACCTCCAATCACTTGCAGTGCAATTCTGAGCAGGTCACTTAACCAGGTAGTGTGCTCCACTACAACTGGGAAACGTACCTAGGCTAGTCAGTAGTCAGACTGCATGCCTAGTAATGGCCTTCAAACCTATGAACACTTCAAAGGTCATTAACAAAATATCATATACATAGGTTCCCTTCAACTCATCAAAGTGGCAATTTTCCAAATAGAAAAGAAAAAGCAGTAAAGCTGATCACATCTACTGAATTTTTTTCATTGCAAGATCGTGATGCCGTAAGAATCACAGAATTTTCAATTTTTGCACTGCAGTACAAACTTGGAATTTGTATATATAGTAATCATAGTGTGGGGGTGCAGGGGGCTTGCCCCTCAGAAAAAACAGATTTTTACTTTTTGAAATCTTTGTGATTCAAATTAGAGTGTATTCAAATCTTTGTAATTCAAACAGTTTTAGCAGCATGATTACATGTATATATGTATATATATATATATATATATATATATATATATATATATATAGTTGCAAGCAAAAAATACCACGTATCCACCATGACAAGAAAGTAAGCAGCTGTTTATTATTCCAAGCTAAAATGATGCAGAATAGATGAGTACTTTCATGTGTAACACCCTTCTTCAGATCTGATTGCAACTAGTTATTTCCAGATTTGTCCCTCATTCATTGAATCATCTACTTATCTATTCCGCATCATTTTATCTTGGAATAATAAACAGCACTTAGTTTTTTGTCATAGTGGATACATGGTATTTTTTGCTTGCAACTACAGACTATTTTAATACCACTTTCCTTTGGCAGCCGACTGGTATTGTTTGGGGGGATTTTATATACACATATACATATATATATATATATACACACACACACACACACACACACACACACGTCCAAACCATTACACAGCAATCACAGCAATAGCTAAAGATTATAAATAATACAAATACTCACACAACCTTATCATAATAAACTATCAATGTAAAACAGTACAGAAATGTGAAATAAAAAAAAAATATATATATATATATATATATATATATATATATATATATATATATATATATATATATATATATATATAGTTCTACTTGAAATGATCAAATTACCATATTGTCATCTTCCATAAAGTGGAGAGCATAACATCGCATTTTCAAAACATTGAAAGTTGAAAACATTGACTGCCATTACGTCATAAATGGTAAGTTTTTAATGGTGTAGTGTGTGAATGCTGTGGTATCATATTAAGAAGTGTTGTCTTGTGGAGAAGAAACATGGCGGACCTTACATTTAATGCTGTTGAACAGTTATCAGGTTGTATAGTGAAACTTTATAGTAAAATGGTAAGTTTTTATTGTTGAAGCTTAGCTTTCCCCCAGATTTACTAATCTTCCGTGCATGACTAGCTTAGTCCTGCATGGAAACAACCATTTATGAGCAGGACAGCAGCATGCCATGCATATTAATGAGGCACGCTGCCTGAGCTCCTAAACTTACATGGAGCATGTAAGAGTGCAGGGGGCGTGTCTGAGAGCAGAGCTCTCAGAATATACACACCCCTGCAATGAAGAACAGCAGAAAGGGGTATGCAATGAGTGAGACCGTTCACAGGTGACTGCATATCCCCACCAACAGCCCCCCTTTGTGTACAACAGCAACAGTATATATATATATATATATATATATATATATATATATATATATATATATATATAAAAAATGAAAAAACCCTTTTATTTTTTTTTTAAATCCGATTAAAGCTAACTGTAGGTGCATGGGTGTGCCCATCGCTTAGCTGCAGTTAATGCAGCTTAACTGGCTGAAGAGAATAACAAGGATGATATATGGAAATGAAGCAGCATAGCAATAGTGTACTGGGCAGAATATTCACCTTAAGCGCAGGCATTCCTGGTTCGAGTCCCCCTACAGCACATTCCATTTTCCATGGCAAAGCAAGTTATGATCAATATTTATGTTGCAAAACCCACTAAATAACATATCTTTATGAACTGGAGTACTGCATCAGTGTCATAATGAATAAGGCACTAGTAAGCAGATTTAAGCACAAATAAGCAGTAGTAAGCATATATAAGCACTAGTAAGTGGGTTTAAGCCCATTTGCGCTGCGGTAAGCAATGCCTACACTGGCTAAGCAATCCTAAAGCTAACTCTCTGTAAGCAGTTGTAACGACAGGTTAACAGTACTTACCATCATGCAAACCCACTTACAACTGCTCAAAAGTGCCTTAATCACTCTGTATCCAACGGTCCTTGTCCTGCCCATCAACAAAATAAACAACCATACAGCTTACAAACCCTGGACCCTATACATGATTGTCACAGTAGTTAACCACCAAGACATCACAGAAGTACACAAGAGTGAGGTATCAGCAAACAAGTCCTAACCATAGTATAACCAAACTGAACATGTGAAAGGAATCAGTATACAGTCATATGTTCCATAACCCACTACATAACATAAATTTGTGAAATGGAGTACAGCAGTAAGCCCAGAAGTGAGGTGTAATTGTAATAGTGTTGATGTTCCCAATAAAACACAAGGACCCCATAGAGTGTATGTACGCATTAATCGTGGATACCAGGCAGATATATAAGATGCAATGAATAAGAAATCAATGCCCAAAAGGAAATATAACACAAAGTTTAATGTAAGCAATGCTAAGGATTGCACAGGCCAGCTTAGGAGGTGTAAGTAATGTGTAGAGCAGCTAACTCATTGTACCCAGTGGTATACCCCTCTAAACAATGCCAACCTTAGGTAAGCAGGTTTGCCTATAGCTTAGCCTTTTCAAAACCGGCCAATCATGGAAAAGTGTGGGAAATCAGCCCTACTTAAACCCAAGAGGTGGGAATACATCTCATAACTTGTTGTAGCTTCCCCTTGCGAGTACTATGGTAGTAAGGGGAGAAGGTGTGCGCTTTCGGGCACAGCGCTGGTGCATCCAGGAGTCCAAGGTCATGGCAGAGCTCCTAGTTAAAGACCATGCTCAGAGACTGCTGCAGGGCCAGTACCAAGGCTTCCTATATAAGGTGGAGGCCCTGGACCGTCTCGCCCGTGACAAGGTCACAGGCGAGACCTCACCAGTACCAGTGCCACTGGCATAACCCAAACTGGTGAGCAGGTTAGGCACCACTATGCCGACCTGAGGCAGCGTAAGGGGGACCTCTTGGGGGAGTGGCTTCAACAGGCTAGAGCATCAGGGGATGTTCCAGATGTGTGTCACCCCAGTATGTGTGTAATAATTGCCAGCTCAGGTATATCATGGGTAGGTATGGCTAAATATTCCTCTTATGTCCCCCACAGCTGTAATGGAGCAGGCCGTGAACCAGGAGGCCCACATCAGTCACCTGGCGAGGTTGCAACACGAGGCAGGTCAGTAATACTCATGCATTTACTGTCATAGGAAATAAAAATATAGTAGTAGCAAATTAATTGCTAGTATAAAACCTGTAGTGTTCAAGGCAAGTACTGCATACACTAGAGAATATGGCAGTAAGAGTCTCATATTGCTTGTAATTCAATAAAAGTGTAATAGCCTGACAAAACAGGTCTAACTGCTGGACTGCATGTGTATATCCTGGTATCATACGGTAATGTAGAGATGCAATCATGTAATAGTATTGTAGTACCAAGCACTGTTACCCACACTGTGCACCATAAATTGAATGTGTATGAATACCTGTATATGACAGCTGTAATCCCCAAAGGCCATTTAGTACAACTGAGAGACACATAGACAGTAAACAGGGAAAATTCAGACAACAAAAACTGAATAGCACAAGCAGCTGAGATGTGAACTGTTGTTTTTCTAGCACACACACACACAGCCATGGTTCGAATCCTGCCAGTGGTAGTAGTCTGCATTAAGAATCATACCCCTCAACTGTACAGATATGTCCAGAATGTCTAGTAAAGTGGCCCATATCTGTTGCCTATCAACCTGTCCCCCTGGAAAATCAGTGGGTTGATCCCAGACGTATAGGCAGCAAACAGGAAATACAACTGATTGACACACAGCTATGAGAACAAAGCTGACACACTAGCAACTCCCCAATACCTTATGTGACTAAGAAGCCACGTATGTCCCATTTTCACCCTGACTTGTCAAGCTGTGGTCAGAGTGTGTACAGTAACAGAGTGAGATGTATGTGCATAATAGTAATGTGGACTCTGGTATTGTATGTGGAAACATTCAGATAGTGCTAATAAACATTCTTCCCACAGGTCTGTCAGATACCAACACTGTGCCAAGAAATACAAGAATGATACGCAGTTGCTCTGAATAATGAGGTATTACACATCACTCTCGCCCGCACTGTCCAACATCATATAACTGTCTAGGAAATCTATACATGAGTGTTGTAATACAAGGTCAGAATGCAAATCACATGGGATTAATAAGACAGAAAGCAGATAGGAAATATACAGCAATAGCTATATAGCAGACACAACTGTGATGGACAGTGTTTAAGTTGTAGCAGACACAGCCATGGTCTGAATCCTGGGAGTGGAAGTAGGCTGCATACAGATGCATACCCCACAACTGTACAGATGAGACCAGAATGTCCAGTATAAGTGCCCATATCTGCCGTCTGTCCCTTGTCCTCCTGGTAAGTCTGTGGGATGATCCCAGATGTTTAGCCAGAAAATAGGTAATACAAGTGATTGTCAAACATCACGAGAACACACCTGTCACTGTAGCAACCCCCGAAACTGTTAGGAGAGTAATATTTAAGTATGTCCTATCTACACGTTGTTGTCAAGCTGTGACCAGCGTGTGTACAGTAACAGATTGAGAAGTGTGTGTATAATACTCATGTGTAATCTGGAACTTTGTGTGGCAACAGTCAGGTAGTGCTAACAATCATTGCTCCCACAGGTACGTTGGATACAAACACTGTGCTGAGAAATACAGACCATTATAACCTGTACTGGTACTGTTCACTCTGGTATTGTAGGGAATTGTGAGTGTTGCCATTTCTCTGAATAAGAATGTATCACTGATCACTGTCACCCACACTGTGCTACATAATATAACTGTGTAGGAAAGCATGTATATGTGTGTGTCAGGTCACTAAAGGTGGAAGAGGGCAATATTCTAGATATGTCCAGGTACACCAGCATGTGGTCAACACATGGCCAGAGTCTGTGCAGAAAGAGTTGGATAGTATAGTGCAAAACATCAACCCAGAATCCGGGAGTATGTGTACAGTTAGTTAGTGTTAACAATCATTTCCTTCACAGGTATATCAGGTAAGAGGTGTATACTGCAGGTAAAAACATTTCATGTTTAATGATGATGACAGCCCCATATCACTGTCCAAACTAAGGCTATAGGGTAGTGTAGTAAGACTTGTAAGGTACAGATAACAGCACTGACTAGGAAAGTAATGTCGACTACAGGAATATACTAGTTGTTAATTGACTTCTTTCTCCCCTCCCACCTTATCTCCAACAATAATCAACATACCCACCCCAAATGCTATGTAATGACTCTGATAATGTCCAATTGTTTGATAAATATTTTAATGGTTCCCATGCATGTGGTATATTGAATGATTACAACATTGGTGGCATGGTGCCATCAATGTACCTGCATGCTGTTCTTATTACCACTGTGGTCCCATATATGCATGTGTTCTGTTTGCTATGCAACTGTTCCTTATCTGGTGTCTGGATTAATGGGAATATCTATGCATGCTGTTACACCTAAACCTGGAATGTGTTGACTATTACTAACCCATATATGATGATGGAATCTAAACACTATAGCATGCTTGGGAAGGCCGGTCCCAGCAGATCCACATGTCCACCTCAGCTGGCCATGGCACCGGGCACCAGCATGTCTGGGGCCCAACCCTGGACCTCCCTGTCTATTGGTCCTGCACCACCTTCAGGTGGAACCACCTCAGGGGATGGGGCTTGCCCCCCTGAAGTGGGCACAGAAAGGCACCTGTCACCTGTCGAAAGGTCAGGGTCATGGTGCGTAGAAAGATCGACCAGCAGGTTGGTGATCTACATCAGCTTGAGGGCCGTGTGTCACGATTAAAGAGTCAGCCTGGCTCTGCAACTCAGCCCCCAGCACAGCCACCTTCAGGGCTGTGAAGGTGCAGTGGTGACTGCCCATGGGTGGGGACCTCAGTCCCACTGTTACCACTAGAGGGATTGTGGCCTTCCAATATGCCAACACCCCTCCCCATCAAGGTGTTTGTCTCCCACATGTGTCATATACCACCCTTGTATGCATCATGTTTGTCTTGTCTGTTAACCTACCCAACCTATCTCCCCAAATATACCTACTACCCCTCCCCAACATCCCACTCTCACCTGAAAAAAAAAAAGGCAATCTGTTCCCACAAAAAAATCTCGCCCCATACATAACTGTTCATTTCACACGCTAGAATCCGCCACATAACACAAGCACTCGGGTCACTCCATGGCAAGTACAAATATGACACAGTCATTGTCCATGCTGGTGTGAACGACCTGAGACGTACCTCCCTGGACTACATGAAAAGAGACATAGAGGAGCTCTCTGATTATGTAGCCCAGGCAGGTATGACCCTAACCCTGAGCAGTATCCTTCCTTCACCAAGAATGATGCCACAATATAGAGACAAGATGATCAGCTTTAACAATTGGCTTAATGTCTGGTGTCATTCAAAGGGGATCCAGTGTCTGTCTGCCTGGGATGACATGCTTGACAAGCCACGCTGCCATGAGGGCTTGCACCTGTCACCCTGGGATTCCGGATATTGGCTAAGGCTCTTGCCACCCCATAGTGCCTTTTTAGGCAAGGCTCAAATTCTAAACCTACCACCCTAGAAAACAAAAATGGGAAGAAACTGAGGGTAATGCTGCTCAATGCCAGAAGTCTAAATCTCAAAATGCACTTTCGAGGCCCTTCTCAGTATGGAGAACATGTCTGTGCTGTAACTGAAACCTGGTTCAAGGCTCCTGAGAGCATCCCGGCACTATTAGGTTTTACCTCATATCATGCATTCGGCCCCAAAACCGGACCACACCACAAAAGGAGGGGTGTATCCATATTCATAAGGATACCACCTCCAGGTTGGTGCAATGCACGGCTTAGGAAACCATCCAGGTGCAACTAACCATAGGCAAAACTGCTCTACAAATTGTAGCATGCTACAGGCCACCCTCTCAAACTCAGGAACCCCACACAGCCTTCCTGAAGACACTGGAGGTTATAAATGTATCTCCAAACACCATCATATTGGGTGACTTCAACTACCCGAATATAGACTGGGAACATTACTCAAGCCCTAACTTTCTAGCCCAATGGTTCCTGGAGTTCATAAATTCAAATGCCATGGAACAGCTAGTCACTGTTCTCATGAGAGGAAAATATACTAGATCTCATTGTCACAAACATGGGGACAAAATGCTCCACACCGGAAGTATATCCCCCATTGGTGAGATCTGATCATAAACTAATCTCACTGGAAATCCACATCCCGCGCGCACCCCAAGCAAAAAAGACCATAGTGAAGAACTTCTCTAAAGCAAACTTCACACTACTCAAGACTGGTGTGGTATCCTTCAAGGCCCCTGAGCCAGAGGAAACCACAACCCAAGCTGCGAAGCCCTTACAAATGCCTTCTATGAACACCTCCAGGACTGCATGGATCAGGCAATCCCAAATAAAACCAAGACTCTTTCCACAAAGGGCAACGTCCAGTCTGGTGGACCCCAGCCATTAACAAACTTTACAATAAGAGGAGAAAGCTATTACATGATAGAACAAAATCCATAAAGGGAAGTCACCCTGATCATTATTAGTAAAATACGAGCACTCATAAAATCAACTAAGGCCAATTTTGAGAGAAAAATTGCCATGGATTCAAGGACAATCATAAGGCCTTTTTCAGCTATGTTAGGAACCTGGGTGGAAACTCCCAGATATGCTCAGAATTAGTCCAAAATGATACAAAAATCACTGAACCCACAGACATTGCCAACATACTGGCAGACAGGTTCAGTGCAAACTTCACCCCCCTCCCCCCCCCTAAAGGAGAGATAACTATCCCAGCCGAGTGTAGCCTCCCCGACATCTCAAATGCGCAGGTGGAAGGTGCTCTCTAAAGCTAAAAACACAGCATCAATGGGACGGATGGTGTCCCCGGCTGTGTGCTACACGAGCTAAATGAGGAATTAAACCCGCACATAAGGCAGCTGTTTAATCTCAGCCTTACCACAGGATACGTGCCCAAGGAGTGGCGTCGGCAACTGTGGTCCCACTCCACAAAGCGGTGCCTCTCGGACCCTGGTAATTACGCCCCATAAGATTAACAAGTCTAGTCTGCAAAGCTATGGAGAGGATCATAATGGAGCTCATAAACAAAGATATAGGGGACTTGCAGTCATTGTACCCGACCCAGTTTGGCTTTGTCAAGGGAAGATCATGCCTTTTGAACTTGGTTGACTTCTTCAAACAGTCACCAAGGCCATTGATGAGGAAAGGCAGTCCATACAGCCTACCTTGACCTTGCAAAGGCTTTTCACACAATACGCCACTCGGGTATTGTAGAAAAACTTACCAGCTTAAATGTAAACCCATATGTCACAAGATGGGTTGCAAACTGGCTTAAGGACAGAACCCACAGGGTTAGAGTTGCTGGCGCTGTGTCAGACTCCAAGCCAGTCACAAGTGGTGTCCCACAGGGCTCGGTCCTTGGCCCCTATTGTTTGGCATCTACTTCTCAGAAGTACAGGCCAACATGGGAGGACTTTGGCTGACAAAGTTTGCAGAGCGACTGCAAACTGGGCCATAGTGGAAAGTGCATCGGACACGGATATCCTTCAGAAGGGACTCACGGAAACAGATAGCTGGTGCCAGAGCCATGGCCTGAAGTTAACGCCAAAAATGTATAGTCATACCCTTCGAAAAACAAGGTAACCCCAAGCTACCATATAGGTGGCAATCCACTAAGCACAGAAGAGGTTATCAGGGACCTGGGGACCCAGGTTGACAGTGGCCTTTCTTTTGACACTCACATTGCTAAAGTGGTTAGAAAGACCTTCTACATTGCCCACCTGATCATGAAGGGATTCACATTCAGATCTAGTGAGGTCATTGTTCCCCTGTACTCTTCACTTATCAGACCAATGATCAGTACAATGCCCCATTCGGGATGTATCTCACCCGACATCTGCAGCAATTGGAGAGACCCCAAAAGTTCCTCACCAAAAGGATAAAGGGACTCCAAAATCTGTCATATGCTGCCAGATTAAAGAAACTCCAGCTCTATTCAGTCGCATACCGTCTGCTCAGAGGTGACATGTGCCTGACATACAAGGCCATGTCCAACCCGGAATTAATGGACATGCTCCACCTCAAAAATCCAAATCCACCAAAACCACTAGAGCAAGCGACTTAAACCTTAGCACGGATATAAATAGGACGTGCTGGAGGGATAGATTTATCACTCAGAGACTCCCTATGCTGTGGAATAAAATCCCGGTCCATGTGAGGCAGAGCACCTCGCTGACTCTGTTCAAGAGAAATCTAGACCTGTGGATGGGAGATCGTAGGTTTACCCCAGGAATCATCTCTGTGTCACTGCTGGACAGAGGCACAACAAACTAATGGGCACAGTATTTTTTCATATAAGGGGTGGCGTAAGCCACAATAATTTGGGCTAGGCTTATAAATGCCTTAGGGCAGATAGCCTAGTATAAACCTATGAACCTATGAACCTATGAACCTATTTCCACTGGACACATGTAATCCAGTCAAAGTGGCATCACATCTAATTATTGTTGTCCTAACCCCTCTCCCAGGGGTTTGAGTGTCAAAATCTACCTCCAAATTCAGTGTGTATGCACAGCTGTTGCTGTAGAAGAAATGGGCAGCTATGGACCTTCCCTACACCCATCCTGCACTTCCCTAGCTATTTTCCTTACTGTCTTTTCTTCTTTGTGCCCCTGTTTTACCACTTTCCTATCAACCCTTTTTTCTTTTCTTTTAAAGAATTTAGCACGGGGTAAGTGGGAGTAAACACTTTTAAGCAGCAGTAAGCGGGTTTAAGCCTGTTTGCACAGGGGTAAGCAATTCATACACAGGTTAAGAAATACAGAAGCTATCAGAGTATAAGAAACTATAACCGAAAGTTAGCAGTGTTTACCTCTGCATAAACCTGCTTACAATTGCTTTAAAGTGCCTTAATCACTCTGTATCCAACAGCCCGTGTTCTGCCCAGCAACAAAATAAACAGTCTCTGCAAGGCTCAAACCCAGGACCCTGCAAACCATAGAAAAAGTGATTTGCCATTAAACCATCCCAGAAATACACAGCCCTGATGTTTTCAAAAATATATCATCCAGACCAGTCATTAAACAGTACAGACAATGTATTCCAACATTTAGATGTATGTGTGTGTGTAAATATATTAATATCTAAACAGATATAACATATCTATATATGTATATGTATATATGTATGCATATATATATATATATATATATATATATATATATATAAACATATATACATGCAGATAACTACAGCAACACATATATATGCCTACACCGATACGTCTACATATACACAATTACATATATGTAAGCAGATATATATCTATGTAGGTATATACTGACATAGTTATATATATGTAAACAGATATATATATATATATATATATATATATATATATATATATATATATATATATGTATATATATATATATATATATATATATATATATATATATATATATATACATCTATATAGGTATATATGGACATACATGTGTAGATATCAATGGGAGATTAACTAAAACATGTATGTCCACATGCACCGTTAATGGGTTGAAAGGCCCCATACAATATATGTGTTGTACTTATAGGTATACCCACTCCCCGCAGCCAAACAGGTCCACCCTGCAATACACTTTCAAGTGTTGCAGATCCCATAACCAGGACCTGACATGACATGGTCACAAGATATTAACAGTACGACATCCCAGCTGTATGATGTCAGGCTGGTATTGGTAACTTATCATGCAGTACAGCCTGGCTCCCATAGGAAATGTAAAATGTGGAAGCTATAAACATCCCCAGGATACATATACACAGACACATATATGTATATATATATATATATATATATATGTGTGTGTGTGTGTGTGTGTGTATATGACTACACATACACATGCAGAGATATGTACAGTAGGATACTTATGTAGTAGGTGCACACAATATACAACAGCCACTATGTCTACAGTTAATACCGTAACAACTGGACACTGGATGAGCCACCCATACAAATAACATTCATTGCCTGCAACATATACCCACAGAGAGGACATAGGATAAAACACCTATTTGCGGAAATGGGAAACCTTTATTTCTGTATGATTACAGTTCTATATGCCATGTCATATAGCTGTTCAGACACTGACATCCATATAAAGAGAGTAATGCAACTGTGAAACAGATATACTAATACAGTAGTCTGGAAAGGTTCACAACTGTTGCTGTCCAGGCCAAGTCCTTCAAATTGTACAATAGTAAAGACAGACTAGGCCATATGATGCCAAACAATCAACAGTATGTATTGCAGGTGTATAGTTCAACAGTCTCTGTCTACACTCTGTGCACAATCAAAAGGTGGTAAAGACTTCTGTTGACCAAATGGGATGTAACTGTTACATAACAAAGCATAACTGACACCATCACAAGCACACTGACAAACAGAACAGTCTGTATGGCAGAAAGCAGTAGGCCTGCATTAACCCAATTTATGTAAGTAATGTCAAGATAGGTGAATTGTATTGTACTGTACATCCAGATACCTTAAGGCAGCTCACCCCCACATTTTGTAACAGCCTAGGTTATTTATGTTGCATCCCCCCAGACTCAATAATACAGGGCTATTTGCCACTGTTACATACACTGGCCTCTGGAGTGCATAAGGGCACACATGTATTGTGTAGGTGAAGCCCACACATATATGGCCCCAGCCCCACCGTATGTTTGGGGGATACAACAGCAGTGGACTGCTGGCAGGAATGGAAGTGTGATACATGTATATGTGCATATATATCACTATTTGTATATGTGTAGACATATATTGCTCTGTATATGTATATATATCTGGGGTGTAAATGTATAGCTATGTACATATACATACCCATCTATATATGTTGGCATGTATATGTGTATATATCTATATAGATATCTGGATAATATGATATCAAGCCAGTGAGATATCAGACTGCTACACATGTTATGTACAGTAGGGGTTATATTTCATGATATCCAGTATCTGTCTGCCTAGGATATGTCCTGAACATGGAGTATAGCCCTACCTCAGCCCCTATAGTCCCAATTTCATAGTGCAAGGGGATGTCAGGTGTGTATAGCAGGTATATTAGTAGACTACTGCTACTGTAATAGTGATTGTCTTCACAGACATGGTGTGTGTGGGAGGTCACATCTGCTTTTCACATGTGCGCCATTGGTTACTGGCAGACATCCTAAGGACATCATAGTACAGTACTGCTGCTAGCACGTAATGCTCCTGTGGACTACAGCAGAGATATTGGCCAATATATGTGGACATTCTGACACACTCTGGACAGTCCAGAGGTATACACAGAACCCCTTAGTGCAAAACATGTAGAACAAGCCTGACAATGTGGATGTTAACAGCCATGTAGACAGGTATAACACATAACGACTGGTATACATTTGCCCCAGTAAGTTATGCAATCACATACCCCTGTTGGTCCTGACACATACCAACCACTGGTAGAGAGGTACCATGGCCAAGTACTACCCACTAGATATTGACATACATCTGTACAGCATCCCACTGCTCTGTCTGACATACATGACTGTTAATGGAGGCCCAGCAGTTGTACATCTGGCAAGTATCTGGACATGACATCTCAGTGGGTAAGTACACTAAGCTGCTAGGCATGTAACAAAGCACTGTGAAGGCTACAGGCAGACTGGCTCAACACTGGCCTACATTTCCTATGGGGGAATGCACATGTACCTGCATATATAGCAGGCTCTACAGGCCTGTCATAGCACAGGGTAAGATGCACCTGATTGAAAGTGCATAGCTACATCCAATGTGAACACAGCCACAGCCACATATGGTACGCTAGCATAATATTACAGTATATGGACTATCTGTTCAACACAATCCTCATATGTGCCACTCACGCACAAACTACATATACTGGGTTGCTACACAGTGTGGTCCGATGCCTGTCTGTGGTATGGGACATGTGTGTGTATGGGCCTATAAACATGTAAGCTGATATGGTAACATACAGTGGAGCAGCATGTAACATCAGATAGCACGGGACCAAGAACAATGACACCTACCACAGTCTGTACACAGGCCAAAGTACATATTAATAATACACACACTGTCGACATTCACCATAAGTACACAGACCTCAGTACTGTACACACAACTGAATGTCCAGGTTATGTCATGAAATATAACCCCTACTGTACATAACATGTGTAGCAGTCTGATATCTCACTGGCTTGTTATGTCACTAATTATGATGTACAGCACGTATACACCTCTTAATGCTTGACATATGTACAAAGGTTGAAAGAAGTGGGGCTGGAAGCACAAACACAGGGCAATATTGACATGTTGCTGTGATAACCTCATACATTTACTATTGTGACAGGGTTTGTTGAAACATATGTCCTATGAGGGATAAGAAGTCAGTAACTGTCACAGTTCCACCATTTACAGACTGCAATCTTCATAC
This sequence comes from Protopterus annectens, assembly GCF_019279795.1. NCBI lineage: Eukaryota > Metazoa > Chordata > Ceratodontiformes > Protopteridae > Protopterus > Protopterus annectens. The sequence goes on along the minus strand of NC_056743.1, from coordinate 1,867,987,093 downwards.
TACCTTCTGCAGTTCACAGATAGGTGCACTGTGGGTAACACATGAATCCAAAGGCAACACACACTGCCCAGGCTGTAGATGACCCTACAGATGGAGATTCCTCATACACATAACACTGACATGGCAGGTATTAAAACATGTAGGACAGCCATATCCACACACACCCTGTTAACCCAATATTACTCCAAATGCAGTATAGCAGCACTTACAGTCTGTAGTCATGTCATGCACATCCCCTCCTGTGTGTTGCCCTGTTTCCACAGTGTATGTTGTTAGAGGTAAATCCCCAATCCATTTGAGATGCTGTTTGCCAAACAACAGATCAAGTTCCTTCTCAGAGTGAATGGAAAGGCCCAACACCTACATGATGTTCCTAGATATTGGAGTGTGTTGCCATGCAATTGGCTATGGGAATGTTACCACAGCTGTTCCACATGCAATCAGCTAGAGGAGGGCTACAATTCATGCAGAGGCCGTCACCTGATCATGAGCATCACTTAAAATACACATGCTGCTGCCTAAGCAATGCAGATATAGGTCTCCACATCCACCAGAGAGGGAGTGAGAGAGGCAGACAGTTTCAAAGACATGTCAGGGAGGAGTGGGAGAGAAAATCCTAAGCATGTTTGTGTCAGACACCTACCAGCACAGGGTAAAAAAACCCTGATGACTATGTAGTGTTATCACATTTCCATGCAGTTATTGGATGTGCCACATAGGTTACCTGGTGAGGAGCCCTCAGTACATATATGTGATGGTGAGTGACATCTGTAACAGGGATATAGTAGCTATACGGTAGGTGTAGTATACGTGCCTGTCCACATGAACAGGTGCCAGCGACAACACAACCACACTCTCACAGGGATGCCCACACATTGACACACTTGGCAGGGCCAGGAATACAACTCTTCACTAGTGAGATTGCCACCACACACTACTGTGCAGGTATCACATGCTTCACAGGGGTGATACAGTGGTTATATGGGCAAAGGGTATGGGGAGGTGTCTGACATCAGACAGCATGCTTCAGTATGCCAATGGGGGTTATAGTGAGTATGAATGTGATCATGCGCATCATACAACACACACACAAACACACAGGGTGCCAGTACTGACATGCATGGGTGTATTTCTTCACATGTGTTTGGTGGTCGACTGTGCCAGACAGCTATACAAGGTTAGATGATGGGTATACCTTGGCATCAGGCCACATGACAATGGTCTGCATTGTGGCTCAGGGCTGTAGTTTCTGGATTTGCCCACACAGGTGGGTATTGTATCCACCATCCAGTCACCTGGGTGACTATTGCGTGTGGCCAATGGTGTGCATCACTTGCCATGTATGTGTTCCTTAGTCCATGACATGGATGGTATCTGGGATCTGCACACCCCCCACATGCATGTACAGTGACATGTGGAACTGTACCTGGTGTGTCTGGCCCATGTTGTGGACACAAATTATTATCAGATGTGCCAGTCTTGGCCTCTTGTGGTGGGAACTGGTAATGGACAGCAAGTTTACCCTGCACCTACATTGATAGCATGCTAATGTCATTCCCTGGTGTCAGTGGCATCTGTCCATACAGGCATGTTCTCAGGCATGGTTTGTCCTTTGTGGGTCACATTTGATGGCACCAAAGGTGTTGCAGGTGTCCAGTGGGGAACATGGGGAAGGTGCACTATCTGCATGTACATGCCTATTAGACAGATGGACAGGGTGCCATGCTCTCTGTAGCCCACTGCAATCACTCCATAGTTACTATCAGTGGTCAATATGCAGTGTACTACCAACATATTAGCTGTTGCCCCGACAAGTGTGTGTGTGTGTGTGTGTGTGTGTGTGTGTGTATGAGACATGGGGTGAGAGTGTGCTCTGGGTAATACTGGGGTTGCCTGGCCTTGATGTCACATGTATGGGTATGGATTTGCACCCCAGCCTCTCGGCTATTTCACATCTGTTGTCCTTGTATGATGGACATTGTGATATATACTAAGGCCACCATATAAGAAATTTGCAAAACCCGCTCCACATTGGACCCAGTTGTTACACACAGGATACAAGTTATAAACACACACACACACACACACACACACACACACACACACACACAGACACACACAGACACACACACACACACACACACACACACACACACACACACACACACACACACACACACACACACACACACACACACACACACACTTGTCATGCTGGGATTAGAACTCCTACCTAACTAGTTTATTACACTAGAGGATTACACAGTTATAGTACGCGCCATGGAGATTACTGGAGTATACCTTCGCCAAATGTATATTTCACATTAGATGACATCAGCAGGATTGCCAAAGTAGGGCATTTGAATTGTAGTGAGTGCCATGAGTGGCAATAGAACCCTACCAGAGTTCTATCTCACACTACAGCAGTACGAATTCATGGCAGGAGCTATGGAGAATACTGGGCTACAACTTTCCCAGAGGTGTAGTTCTAGGTGTATGATATCAGCAGCCTTATCAAAGTTGAGCATTTGAATTGTATGGAGTGTGGCTAGGCTAAAATGCATTGCTTCCTACACAGACAGAGTCAGACACACACACTTGCCAAATCTGGGATTAGAACTCCTACCTAACTAATTTATCAAACTACAGTTGTATGCAGTTATAGGATGCACTACAGAGATTAAAGGGCTACAACCTGCCCAGAAGTGCATTTCTAGGTGGATGACATCAACAGGCTTACCAAAGTAGAGCATTTGAATTGTAAGGAGTGTGACTACCCTAAAAAGAATTGCTCTCTACACAGACAAAGACAGGCACACAGGCACATACACACACACACACACACACGCACACACACACACACACACACACACACACACACACACACACACACACACACACACACACACACAGTTGCCATGTCTGGAATTGGAACTCCTACCTAATTACTTTATCACACTACAGCAGTATGCAGTTATGGGACATGCCACGGAGATTACTGGCCTACAACTCTCCCAAAGGTGTATTTCACAGTGGATTACCTCAGCAGGCTTGTCATAGTCGGGCTATAGGGAAGGCAGTGTGTGTGCATGAGCCATAACCCATTCAGCTAGAGGTTGACACACCACATGTGGGCACACACAGGGTCATATTTTACAGGTACGTGTATACAGACACTAGATGACTACTTCCTTGTACAGTCATGTTGCACAGCAAGCACGTGCACCACATAGTCTGTACTGCTGACAGATACTGGTGCCTGGTATCTACAGTGAGTGACATCTGAACCTCATGTGGTTATGGCCCTTTGGCTGTGTGATGGGTGGGACAGGCCTGGATGGCTCCTTGTCACAGTCACCCTCTTCCACACATCTATGTGCATCTACCTTTGGCTTATTATAGTGTGTTGTCCTTAGATATATGTCTGTATTCCTGTCCACTGTGTGTGCAAAGCATATGTGGTACATACTGAGGAGTGTCTGCACTAACATCTGCGACTGCCAGATATGTCTGGTCCACTGGTGTTTGCAGACATGGCCTTCATGTGTTTAAGTTTGTGAACATGCCCAGTATGACTTTTCAGTGTGTTGTTGACTGACATTGCCTTCATGTTGACTGACATTGCCTTCATTTCTCTAAGTGTGTGAGCATGCCCAGTTTGCCCATCTGTATTGAATGTGTGGATCAAGTCCAGGTAGTCTGTACTGCAGTGCTGACCAATGTTATGTACACCTACAGGTAGCATACTGTTTCTGCAGAGTATCCGTCGATCACTTGGCATTGACTGTTACTACATTTCTGCATAGGACAGAGGGCACACCTGACTATTTTTACATTTCTACACAGGATGGGGGGCACACCTGACTGTTACTACATTTCTACGTAGAATGGGGGGGGGGCACACCTGACTATTTCTACATGTCTACACAAGATTGTGGGGGCACAGATGATTGTTGCTACATGTCTATGTAGGATGGGGGGCACACCTGACACTTGTACACATTTGCTATGACTGTACTGGTATGTCAGGTACTCCATTTCATTTTGTAGTCTTACCTATCATGCTGCCTAGAGGCATACCAGTGTATTACAGATCTTAGCTTTTGTTTACCTACATATTGGTTTCAGACTTCCTACCCTTCAGAACTGACATCCCACTGCCTGACCTGCTGTAGTCTGTCTGTGTAGGGCTGGGGGGTACCCATAGGCATCATTCAGAGGCCATAGCACAGCCTTTGTTTGTGTTTGTCTACACCTCTCCTGCTGGCTGTGACTGTTGCTGGATATGTGAACCCCCCTGACTGGCATGTGTATGTCACTTACCTTGTGGGTGTCCCAGTATTGAGGGTGGTGCTGCAGGGTTGCCTATGTCAGATGCGCATAGTAGACTCCCTACACATGGTTGAGCACAGGTAGTATAAGAGAGTTGTTATTCCTTGGGTGCCTACTGTGTCAGTGTATGCGCTATGCATTGCCTCTTTGCCAAGACCAGGGCATACTGGGTACACCTCCTTCTGCCTTCTGGGGCAGGCTCAGGTTGTTCCTCCTCCGAGTCACTCTGTGCCTGTGCAGGCCTTGGCAATGGTGGCGGGGGTTGTGTGGCCCTACCCCATGCTGTTCCTGCTGCAGCTGTTTCCACAGGATCATATTGTGTAGCATGGCACATACAAAGACAATTTGGGTACATGTAGCTGGTGAGTACTGCAAGGCTCCACCGTATGTGTCCAGGAATCGTGACTTGAGCATCCCAAACACACGCTCTACTATAATTCTAGTCTGTGCATGTGCCTCATTATGGAGTTCTCCAATCTGCTTACAGTATGCCTGACACACACCCCATGATGCTACCTAACTCCTAGGCTTGCACGAAGCTATTCCTACTCTTACACTGTTGGGACCTGAGTAGCATGCTGAGGAAAACTGGGATTCACTGTCATTCCCCTCATTTGCATAGGATTGCCTGCTAATGCATAGTTACATGTCTCATAATGCCTCCCCCTTTAGCAACCACTACTCACTGGCCATATTGTCTTCTGCCTGCCATTGACTTGCATGGTAGAATACTGATTTTAGTTAGAATGCTTACTTCTGGTTTATTTTGTTACCCCCCCCCCATCCAATCTGTGTGCTGCTGCCCTACGCTTAAACAGCCAAGATTGGCTAAAAAAAAAAATAAAAGTGGATTTTTTTTAATTTTTTTGCCTGTTTGCAATGCCAATGGCCTTATACTTGGCCACTGGCATGCTTACTAACTGATATGCAGCCTTTATTTGGAGCTGTCACAGCTCTGTTTTGGAGTTTGCAGAAATGTACTCAGTTACTAATCGAATACATTTCTGCAGATTGCACTAGTCCTGCACAGCCGGTTGCAAGCTTCCCGGATCACAAAATCACCTCATTTACATGGATTTCTCCTGAAAATAGGGTGATTTGCATACAGGGGCTTAGTTCTGCAGGACTAGTGCAGGAGCACTCATGCACACCCCTGCAAGCTGTTCCTGGATTGCACAGCAGACATATTGCCTGCCAGAGCTCCTGCACTGATCTTGCATGCCATGCAAGGCATAGGGAATCCAGGGGTTTATCTTCATAAAATAAGTTGTGTTGTTGGTTTTGAAGTGCCAAAGTGACTAGGAGAGGAAGTATGTATGTTGTAAGTATTGTGGTGTTTTGTGGACTGAACGGTACATATTTGTGAATATAATTGGGCATTCCGTGTGGAGATCATGTTACAGTGGGAATCAGGAAATTTACCTTTTCTCCACTGTAGTGCAATCTCAGAGTTGGTATATTTCATTTTCCGGATGCGTGGGGATGGAGGGGGGCTTGCTGCATGCAGAGATGTTAAATGAAGTTTGTGTTTATTTTTAGTGTTGTTTGATTTGGAGCAAGTAGTATGTACTGTATGTACTGAAAAATTCAATGTTTTGGGCTTCGATGCTTTGACTTTTTGATGTTTTGGGCTTTGATGCTTTGCCTTTTTGTTGTTTTGGTGTTGGGATGATTCAGTCTTGATGATTTGTTGATCCTTATGGGTTTATTTCAGAAGGCTGAAAAACCAAAAGACTGAATCCCAAAAAACTGAAAATTCAAAATACTAAATGATGGAGTTTGCCCCTTCTCCACTGTTGTGCGATCTTGGAGTTGGTATATATAGTTAGCAGGAGCTGTGGGGGTTGCAGTCCCCCACACGAGGGGTGTAGGGGGTGTGCCCCCTGCATTAAAATGTGGTAAGTCTTTTGTTTTTTTACAGCCTTCTGAAGTAGACCCATATCCCGTATAAGGACAAAATGACTGACTTCAACAATTGGCTAAGCTTCTGGTGTCATTCAAAGGCAATCCAGTATCTGTCTGACTGGGATGACATGACCAACAAACCACAATGCTTTACCAGAGATG
>NC_056743.1:1867965694-1867975694 GCF_019279795.1 Protopterus annectens | reverse complement strand
TTTAGAGGCATACAACAGTTTTATTGTGCGATAGCTACTTAATGATTCAAAATATCTTGGCATTCCTTATGTAAAATCTTGTGTCCTTTCTTGTCTTTAAACTTCTAATTTAACCCCCATATAACTTTTATTGAACCTTTATCATGTTCTTATTCTAGTCTTTATGTTTTCTATTTCTCAAATAAATACATTTCCATCATATCTCAGTCAGTATCCTATAATATTAGAGAGTCAACCTTTCCAGTATTGTTAAAAAACATAAATTCCTTATTATCATTAAAAACAATATTTAATACCATATAACTTGTCACATATGCTAGAGTTTATGCCAATATGTGCACTGTTACAGTAAAATCAACAGCAATGTGATCTTAAATAGGACAAGATAATATTAAAACAGCTTCAGTTTTAGAAACAGCTACTTCTTGACAAAAACCGTGTTGAATAAATTAAACTAGCTCCTGAAAAGGGATGTACATGCCATAACAAGATGCAGGAAACAGGGTGAGCAAGTTGAATGGTAAGGGGGTGCGATGCTGCAATGTGCAAACTGTTAGAAGTGGGAAAACAACATTCTGTTTGTGGGGACTAACTTTTGGAACTATGTATAAAATATTTTCTTTAGTACATTTTCCATATTTCCTCTGTCATCCTGTTAAGCAGCATGTAGCCTTCATGTACTGTAATTCATTTTACCTGCCTTACACAGTTTCTCCATACCCTAGATTTTATGCAGCTTTCAAAACTTGATGACATACCACATTAAATATTGTCACCAAATACCATTTACTTTATGTCTTTTTTTCCTTGTTATGTTTGAAACCATTTTCATGTTTTTTTTTTTTCATTTTATAAATTCATTGCTCTGTTTCGACAGCATGCATTACACAGGCTTTGTACTGGAATATGTTTGCTAGACTGTAGCCAGTGTAAGAACAGTATAAGAACATTAACTTATTATATTTTTCCTTCTTTATGTAACATAATTACTAGCCAAGCAGTTTGTCTTCGTAAACTAGTGGCCGATGATACAGCTTCCAACCAGGAGATGGCAGTGTTACATAACTTGTTTTTAAACAGGGGGTTATGACAAAAATATGTGTCCATAACCACTACTGACACAACAATAACTCCAAATACCCATTGTGACCAGATTTTTTAAACTCAAAACCAAAATTACATGTTAAAACAGAATGACCATTCAAATGAAAATCCAACTGCATTAAAACATTAAAATAAATAAAATAACATTTCTTGTGACAGTGTGGAGAAAGGTAACCTTACACACTCAAAATGCAAGCAGTGTTAAACCTACTGCTTACTGTAATTAAGCAAAAATACCTTGGAGCAGTGTACTACTGCTCACTCCAGAAACTGCCAAATTTTTCCCAAAAATTAAAAAAATGGAGAACAGAAGATAGGTTTCAGCCTAAACACCTCTTACTCCACCCACCAGTCTGACATGCAGGGTATTTCTCCCTTTTACTTAGACCCAGACCTTCTCTCTCAAAAACAATACAAAGTGCACATTTAATAAATTCATGCACACCTCAGATAAAATTCACTCCATTCAACGTACACCAACTGTCATCCCTATCATTTGAAATTCCTATGATCAGCTATCTGTTAACTTAAACTGACTGGGAACCTTGTCACCCTATAGTTCACAAACTATATGGCCCTATCTAACCCCATGAAATTATCAACTTGCTTCCATACCAATCTAAGTATAATCTCTGACCTGACAACAATCATCTGTGGAAATTTCTCTTTTAATTATATCACAGTTTGAACCAAAAGCTATCATTCTGGAATCCAGCCAAATCATTCCCCCTAAATTAATTACTAGTATATAAGAAATGCCCAAAGCTGCCTGTATCTCCTCAAATTCATCAAATAATTGCTGCCACCACAGACCTTTGAAACCATGCCAAGAGACATCGCACCTGCTATGCTTAAGACTCAACATACTTCCTTCAAGTATGATCATTGCTCTCTTTGCTGCCCCAAAAAAAACATAAAAAGAGTGACCCGTTATGCCAGCCATGTATTGAACTAAAAGAACCAAAGAACACATGTTGCAAAACTGAAAATCCAACCCACCCCATCATTATCTTTCATATGGTAAAAAAAAACTCTAGATGACCATCTCCCAAACCTTTTTTTATCAAATCCACTGATCTGCCCTCTTCGGCAAAATTTGTGTCTCATCCTTTACAAAAGGAGTAAACTGAAAATCTATCCCAAATGATCCCTTGTCACAGCAGAGCTTTCCTCATAATTTTCACAAACTGAGCTACTAATATCACCTTCCATTTGATGCATGATGAACCAACTCACCAGACTCACCTTTCGCTAACCTTTTCAATAGATTGGCAAATGCAACTGGGAACAGCAAATGCTCTACATTCTTTACAATACCACATGTTGCCCTTTAGCTCTTTGATCTACTTTTGGCCAACTAGTCCATACCAGAACTACCAGCTCTGATGCACATGTCATAGCAATACAAAGCAGCTAGTAAGTCACCAACCCTAAATGTGCCTGTGTACATGAAAACAAAAACAGAGCAGACCATTTGGTGCAATCCACATAATTAACTGACAACATGTACAATCCTTTTAATAATGGCCTAAACAACTGCTTGTTTAAAGGAAATCTACCATCAACATTCAAACATTTAACTCTTTTATAGCCTTTTATTATTCTACTAACCACCCATATCTTAATAAGATTCTCTATTCCTGCTAACCTAGGGGCTGCACTCTGGCAGCTACATGCACCTTTGCTGTGTACCTTACTGCATCACCCAGGACCCAACTGTTAGGTAGTTATCTAACTACCAAATCCACTGACCACTTTCAGTCAATCATCAGCAATTGACTCACAAACAAGGAGAAGGAAGCAGGGGTTGCACTATATGTTTCCATGTGGAACTTGTCCAAGACTGATGAATTAACCAAGCTGCTACAGCTTCCCAATGATCCACAACTCCTCTGGTATCCTTACTGACTGCTTATCTGCCCCTGGAGCTAAAGAGCAAAACTTGCAAATCTAAACACAAGAAAGACTTTCAGAAATGCCATTTGACTGCCCTGAAACATGCCTAGCTGATAAACTGAAATTGATCGGGAAAAAAAGATGCCAGTGTGTATCCATGTAATCAAATAAATAACTTGGAAATCTAAAGGCTCACATAGTGGTTTCTCCTCAGTAAGACACACTGTAGAACTAAAGGGTAAATGTATGGATGAAAGTGCTTGATCGTTTTTTTACTTCTATTTTTATGTTAAATAAAGTTGCCTATACGTTTACCATTTAGTTCTACAGTGTGTCTTACTGAGGAGAAACCATTATGTGAGCCTTTAGACTTCCAAGTGATTTATGTGGTTGCAAGGATGCATGCTAGGATCTTTTATTTTTCTGATTTTATTGTTGCAGTGTGGCAGTGGTCTTTGTCTCAGTGAAAATAATAAAGGTTCATTAACCTGAATATGTTGAGTTGCAGAAGAATACAGGAGTTTATTTTTTATGGAGATCTGTTCAGGTGCATGTTCTTTGCCTTTACATGGCAATGCTCCTCCTGTTTTCACATCCAATGTAGAACTTCAACTATTTATTTTATTTATTTAACATTTGTTTACCGGGAAATTCCAACTTGGAACAATGCCAATTTTCAGCAGTGGTCCAGGGAGTAACACTCCAGATGCATGTCATTGTAACATGGGAGGAAACCGCAGCACCTGGAGAAAACCCACACAAATGAAGGGAGGACATGCAGACTCTGCACAGAAGGTACCCCAGCCAAGAATCAAACCAGAGAATGTCTTGCTGTGAGGCGACAACTCTACCACTGCACCACTGTGCCATCAAAGGCAGCTATTGTTGGAAGATAGTGAATTAACTCAGTTACTTAAACATGGCAACACAGTATAATCAATTGCAGAATACACAGGAAAAACTTGAATTCCCAGCAGTCTTAGCAATGGGGACACAACGTTTCCATACAGCACCTACCGAAGCATTTAACCACAAAGGAAGTCAACATAGACTTTCTGAAAATGGAGACAGATTATTTGACTCAATACCATTCAGACAAAGATGTGTTTACATGGATAACGATGATTGAATTTCATAATTCCAGCAATGGATTAACATGTTTTATTTTACCGTGCGTGGTTACTTGCGTGGCTACAAGTGCTAACAAGCTACGGTTACAATTCAGACTAAATTACATTACTCTGAGAAGAAACTCAACAAGGTATATAATTTACAGTGTGACAATGTGAACCTGAATGAATGTATTAGATTGTAAACAGTTCCGAGAGGACTGAGAAGGTTTAATTTTCCTAATGGACTCTGTTATGAACAAAACGAATTAGAAGAGTTGCTATGTATGTTTGATAGACACTATCAAACTAATGCAATTTCTTGTGACAATAAATAATGACAAGATTAAACCATTACTGGATGAAGTTAATAGGTTGAATATAGATATAAATACAGACGTACAGTTTGTCAGTTTTATTGGTAAATATGATGTGACTTTTGAGAGAATTGAACAACATCTTAAGCAAAATTTGTTATGTAAACAAAAAAAGTTAATGAGAGATGAAATGGAGTACAGTCAAAAGATTGCATGCCCCCTCCCAAAGTCATACCAGACTGTGCAAAGTGGTGAAGTGACAACAAACAGGTGGTTTCAGTAATCTTGCTAGTGGGAGGGATGAGAGTGACACTCCAAGACATACTAAATGTCATATTGATAGATGAGGTCACCACGTTAGGGAGGATGTGATAGAGTGGACTACTGAGGATAAGAAAGAACTTATGTATTGTCAGTATTATGCAAAAAGCCCAGAATTTCCAGACACAAGATATACAATAGAGGAAAGAAAAATACTTCCACAAGAAAAACTGTTAGAAACTTCAAATAAAAAAAAAATGTGCTCATTAATACAACAGATTTGCGAAAAACAGTATATAGACCAAGAAATTTTGATCTGTTTGGAAAAAGAAGCAACTGAGAAAAATGTGAAAATATAAAAAATAAATATGTACATAGGAAAAAAGAGAGATTTGATATGGTGCAGTATTTATGCAAAAGCAAAAGCCAAATTAATCAACATAAAGAAGGAAGCTTCTTTTTGTCATGATTAGCTAGAGATCCAAACCACACTGTTATGGATGAGCTGAGAACAGACTCAATGACTGCTGTATAGAACTGAATCATCTGTTCTTGAGTGAGGTTGAACTTCCTTAGCTGTCGCAGAAAGTACATTCGCTGTTCTGCCTATTTTATAATGGACCCTACACTGGTCTCCCACTTCAAGTCCCGGGAGATTATAGATCCCAAAAACTTGAAGAATTCCACAACTGACACAACAGTATTAAATATAAAGAGGGGGGATAATATTATAGTACCACTCCCAAAGTTCACTGTCATCTCCATAATTTTAAGAGTGTTCAGTTCCAGATTATTCTGACTACACCAAAGGGCCAGATGCTCAACCTCCCATCTGTATGCAGACTCATCACCATTCCTGATGAGCCAGATGATAGTTGTATCTTCTGTGTATTTAATAAGTTTGACAGAGGGGTCCTTAGAGGTGCAGCCATTAGTGTAGAGGGAGAATAGCAGTGGGGAGAGTACACCCCCCTGGGATATGTGAAATATTTATTAGAACACCCACTGTGTTTTTTTAAATAATGAGAAGGGGACATCTAAATTTAGATCATGTAATTATTGCAAGTATATTTTACAGGATCAGAAAATAATGGTGGGAAATCCATTACAACAAGTTAAACTGGTGATGGGTAATTGTGGTAGTAAAGGCATAGTATATGTTGCAGCTTGCCAAGGGTGTGGATATTTGTATATAGGAAAAATAGAGAGAACGTTATAGAAATGCATTTAAGAACACACATATGCTATTCAGCACAAGAACACTAATGATGCATTGTATAAACAGTCTCTTATGTGTTCCCAATATAATATATTCCTACTTGGGATTTTAGATACAGTTAAGGTTAACCCCAGGGGTGGTTATTGTGAAAATATTTCAGAAGCTTGTGAACTGAAATGGCAATTGAGACTTAATGCTTCCACTGTGCCCAGTGTTAATGATAACATCTCTATTTCTTTTATTTAAAAATGAGAGCTTTGCATTTGTAGCCAGGAATAATCTTTTATTTTGGATTTTTAAAGAGCTTTGCATTTGTAACCAGTAACAATCCTTTATTCTGGATTTTTAAGTGATGTTTTTATGATCTTTAAACTGTTTTAATGATATATATTTTATTCACAATTTTTAACAGTATCATTTATTTATTTTATTACGTGACTATTGATCATTAAAATTGTGGGTTATGTGTATTTTTATCATTTCTTTTTATTTATGATATTTTCCATATTAGTCTACAAAGCTTAGGTGCTTATCAGTTTAAAGGAGATAGAAATAATTATCTATGCTTAAACACTTTATTAATGACTGCTGTAGTCACATGATGTGATCTGAGGTATTTAAATAAGATTACTATGGTGAAAAAAATGGTTCTGATTAATTCTAATTGAAATGGATGAAAACGCTTGACCATTTGTTTTTTACTTATATTTTTATGTTAAATAAAGTTGTTTGTATGTTTACTGTTTGGTTCTACAGTGCGTCTTACTGAGGAGAAACCACTATGTTAGTCTTTAGATTTCCAAACTGAAACTGATCAACAAACTCTTCAAAATCAGCTTTCTCAAAATCAACAAATCCAAAACAGACCTAGATGTCTTTTTAGCCAAGATTTGAACTACAGCCCTATTCATTGTCAGAATGAAGCAACACTCTTTTGTTACATAGGGTCATAGTTGTTTATTAGTCTAATGACCACAAGGGCATTTTTAAGCCTAGCCATGCATATCCTGGTGCCCTTGATAAGTGTAAGCAGGGGCTTGGGAGGTAAAACATTTACAAGCAGGGGATTAGGAGATGAACCATTTACAGGCTGCCTATGTCCATTAGAGACATAGGTTCATAGGTTCATAGGAGGTTACTAGGCCAGTGGTCCTAGAGCTCTTAAAAGCCTAGACATGTTTATCCCAAATTGCCCATTCTGTCTTTATTAACTGAACACATTTTGCAGAGCTAGTTTATGGTCAACACAGACTCCCCCTCTACATGAGGGACATAGGTGCTACCCCTGGGGTAAATTTGTGTTCTCCCATCCATTTGTCCAGGTTGCACTTGAATAGGGAGAGTGAAGAGCTCTGCTTCATCTGAATTTGAAGTCTGGTCCAGAGAGAGTGGCAGCCCTGGGAGACATATTTGTCTCTCCAGCATGTTCTGTTAATGTCACAGACTAGGTTAAAATCCCTAGATCAAGTGACTCTTGTGCCATTAGATTTGTGTATGTGAAGTATATCCATCAGGGCAGGGTCAGAGACTGCCCTGTAGGCCAGGCACAAGTCTCCTTTCAGCAGCCTATACAATACAGTGTACAATGACAGGGCTTTTAGTCTATCCACATACATCATGGTTTCGAGGCCCTGTATTTTCTTACTGAGGAACCTTTGTGGTCTCTGCAGCTGCTACAGGTGTCTTTTGAGGTATATGCAAAAGGGAGCCTTGTACTCTTTAATGGTCTGATGAGGGCTGAGTGCAGTGGGGCTATAATAATCTTAGGTTCATAGGTTCATAGGTTCATAGGTTCATACTAGGCTATCTGCCCTAGGGCATTTATAAGCCTAGCCAGAGTGTGTATGGCTTTCACCAACCATTTTAAATTAATTTTGCTATGCCCTTTTTCCGGGTTAGTATACTGTGCCTCTGTCTAACAGTGACACAGAAGTGATACCTGGGGTAAACCTACGATCTCCCATCCACTCATCAAGATTCCTCTTGAAGAGAGTCAGTGAGGGACTCTGCCTAACCTGGACTGGGATTTTATTCCAGAGTGAAGGGAGCCTCTGGGTTATGAATCTGTCCCTCCAGCATGTCCTATTTATTTCAGTGCTGAGGTTTAAGTCCCTCGAGCGCGTAGCTCGATGGGATTTGGATTTTCTGAGGTGCAGCATTTCCATTAATTCCGGGTTGGACATGGCTTTATACGTCACGGCATCTGTTTGAGCCCATTGATCCTCTTGGTGAGGTACTTTTGGGGTCTTTCCAGTTGCTGCAGGTGTCTGGTAAGGTACATCCCAAAAGGGGCATTGTACTCAATTATGGGCCTGATGAGGGATGAGTAAAGAGGCACGATGACCTCCCCTGATCTAGATGTGAATCCCTTCATGATTAGGTGGGCTATATAAAATGTTTTTCTAACCACTTTGGCCACGTGGTTGTCAAATGAGAGATTGCTATCAACTTGGGGCCCCAGGTCCCTAAATACTTCTTCTGTACTTAATGGATTACCACCTATGTGGTAATTTGTGGTCACTTTGTTTTTGCCAAAGGGGATGACTATACACTTTTTGGCATTTAGCTTGAGGCCATGGCTCTGGCACTAGTTGTCTGTTTCTATGAGGCCCTTTTGGAGGATGCTTGTGTCAGCTGGAGAGTCTATTATGGCGCCCAGTTTGCAGTCATCTGCGAACTTGGTCAGCCACAGTCCTTCCATGTTGGCCTGTACCTCCGAGAAATATATACCGAACAAGAGAGGTCCCAAGACTGAGCCTTGTGGGATGCCACTTGTAACTGGTTTGGAGTCTGACATGGCTCCAGCTATTCTAACCATGTGGGTTCTGTCCTTGAGCCAGTTTGCAACCCATCTAGTGACACAGGGGTTTATATTTAAGCTGGTGAGTTTATCTATAATGCCCAAGTGGAATATTGTATCGAAGGCTTTTGCGAGGTCCAGGTAGGCTGTGTGGACCACCTTCCCCTTGTCAATGGCCTTGGTGACTGTTTCAAAGAAATCGACCAGGTTTAAGAGGCAGGATCTGCCCTTAACAAAGCTGAACTGGGTAGGACCCAGTGTCTGTAGGTCCCCAATATCTTTATTTATAAGGTCCATGATGATCCTTTCCATAGCTTTGCAGACCAAGCTAGTGAGACTTATGGGGCAATAGTTTCCAGGATCCGTTGAGGCACCACCTTTGTGGAGAGGGACCACTGTTGCTGTACGCCACTCTTTGGGTACATATCCTGTAGTAAGGCTGAGATTGAACAGTAGTTTTAGGTTTGGGTTTAGCTCTTCTTGGAGTTCATGTAGGATGCAGCCCGGGACACCGTCTGGTCCCATTGATGCTGTGTTTCTTGCTTTGGAGAGGCAGACCTGGATGCAATGTCCTTACTTATGAGGTGTGCAACATAGAATGCTTTCCTCACCACAGAGAAAACTTGTTCAAAGTTCAGATTGCTGCCTACCTATGTTCCTAGGTCTTGCACCTCTGGGTTTAAGCTTAGTGGGGGCTGTTGTCAATATTGTAGTTAGAGGAGAATTTTAATTTGCAAAGGTAATAATAATGCAGTTTTTTGCATTTAGTTTTAGACTGTGGTTTTGGCACCAGTCATTTGTCTGTGTTAGTCCTTCCTGTAATATGTTAACATCATAGGGGACTCAAATATTGATTTGTAATCAGTATTTGAACTTGGTAAACTAACTGCCGTCTAATTTAGCTTTCCTTCCAAATAGGCATTATTTACATAAATCCTACATCCTTCAGCCATTCATCTGGACAGTCTGATAGCCAACTCACAGTGAACCAGTCCTCATCAAATAAAAGCCATCATGCCACAAGAGCCAACCACATTTGTGAAAAAGCACAAATCATCATCCCTAGCCATTCATTCCTGCTTAAAACTGGATAAAATACTTACCACAGACTCAAATCCTCTTTAACCTATTGAGTAACCCTAACCCAGTGATATTTTCTCTTACTGTCTCAGAGCAGAGCAAAGGTTCTGCATGACCCTATTGCCCTGCAAGCAAAACTAACTAAACCAAGCAATTCCGTAACCTTCTCTCTGGCACTAACCATACTAATCTTTGCTCTCAACTTTTCCAATTT
>NC_056743.1:1867910388-1867965194 GCF_019279795.1 Protopterus annectens | reverse complement strand
AGAATGGACCATTATGTCTTTTTCAGCAACTCAAATGTGATAACTTTTGCTTAGGGTGGTTTTGACTGTATTGGGACATTAAAATGGCACTCGGGAGAGTGGTGAAAGCTGCACTACAGCTGAAAGAATGGACCATTATGTCTCTTTTTCAGCAACTGCAAATGTGCCATGACCTTTGCTTCAGTGCTGTTTTGGGTACCCGGCCGTTCAATGGTAACTTTTCGATATAGATGGTTGGTAATACTAGCAATAACAATGTGAATTTTAAGTTAGCTGGTGAATGGGAGACTGCACCTCAATTGTATTACATGTTGCTTACTGTTTTTTTTTTCTAAGACCTATGTTTTCAGTGTGGTACTTTGCAGTGTCATATCTGTAGCCAAGCATGAGTTCTTTCCAGTTACTTAGACCCAGAAAGTTTAAACTTGTGTGGTTGTTAGGTGCATAACTACTTATTCTCCCTTTTGCTTAGAGATGCCCTTGTCTTGTGACTGCCCCTCAGCAAATCAAAGATCTTGAGACAAAGCATAAGGGTCAAAAGCATGCAGTTACATGCTTTAAAAGAAGGGAAGCAGATTCTAAAATAAGTTGGCGTATTCATTTAGGCAAAATCCTAGAATGAGTACAAAGTTCTGCACAGGCAAGATACAAGTAGTAAAACTGGTGATTCATTACACTTGGCATCCTGTGTAGCTCCTGTTTTTTCTTTTTTGTTAACAAACATGAATGCATGGGGGAGGGGCCATAATAATAAGTGAGCAGATACCTTTGCTTTTTTTTTTTTTTTTTTTGGAAGCACACCTCTCAACCTCTTAGCAAGAAAGCTGGTTCATTAATACATTTTGATCGTACAAGCTTTGACAGTTGATAGAATAACAAGTTTTGCCTAGTAGCACAGAAGTAACTAAAAATGGACAAAAGCTATCGAATGAGAGATCGTGTAAATCGGCTTGCTGTTGAGATGCAAATACAGGGTGTGTTGCAAGCCAATTTTCTAATTAAATTCAAATATGAAGGCCATGAAACTCTGATCTGAAACTTAAGTTGACAAGGTAACTGATAAAGTTCAGCTACTTTTTCAACTTAATGTTCAACAGTGGAGTTATAATATGTCTGCAAAGTTACTTATGCTGGGAGAAGGCATTACTTTACTACCATCTCACAGCATGCTTGGTGTTAAGCACAGAGGCGCCATGAGACGGTAGTCGGGGGTAATGAGTTAAAATTTTATTCAATAGTTTTTAACTGTTTGCTGGTTTACAACTTCACTGTTTTTTTTAACTTGTCTAAATGTTAATTGAAGAACAGAGTATGTGTGTGCTGTGTCTTTAAGGAGCATATCAAGGACTGAACGTGCATTTATAAATATCAGGCATGTGCTATACTCAGTGCCATTTTGAGCGTGCAGCCAGACAGTGAACATGTATGAATGTATTAGCTAGTTTGTTTATGTTTACCTAAGTTAAAGTATTAAGCCTCGATCCTGATGTGTTTGTACATAATAAAGCTGCTTGAACAGAACCCAGGAAGTCTCATCTACTGTGTCCTGACTAGACGAGCGACAAGAAGTCAGAAGATGGATGCCAGAGACGATATTCAGAGCCACGAGATGCAGAGATCACAGTGAAGGTAAACTAAGAGAAATGAACATGAAAAGAGCCAGAAAAACACCAAAAGTAACAAAAACGGCACAGTTTGTTTTATAAAAAAGATGAAACGGAGCATTACAAGGGCACAAACTGCATTATTAGACAAGCGAAAGGCACAAAAGGTTTATCGATTAAGCAAAATATTTAAGATTATGTTATTGATCAAATGATTGTCAGAAAAGCTCATAAGGGTCAGAAATTACCTTGGACTTGCAAAATGAGTATGTTAAAGCAAAACAAGAGTGTTTAGAGTAAAACAGGCACACAAAAAGTACAATGGGCATGAAAAGAGATCAAACGAGCAAAACAAAGATACAGTAATAAGGGCAAAAAGGGGGCACATTAAGTGCAAATAAAGCAAGGCGACTGCATGTTTTTGGGCAAAGTGCTGCGTTTGGCATAACTATGACTTCGTATTGTATTCAGGGAAGTATCTCAAAGTGTGTAAAAGTGCTTACAGTGTGTGTCTATTACTGTGCATTTATTCCAAAGAGTCTTGTTAGTGTGCAAAGTGCAACTATTTCATGAAGGGCAGTCAAGTACTGCCATTTAAAAAAGTTTCTTAAGCTGGAGTGTCTTATTCGCAAAGTGCCACCATTACAGAATGTGTCTGGCACTGTAAAGAGTTACTTAGTGAAGTATCACCATTTTGAGGAAGTTTCAGTGTGTTGTGCATTGTTTATTCCCAAGTGCAATTACTTTGAAATGTTTCTTACTCTGAGCTTCTCTTCCCAGTTTATTTGCACAGTGTAGTTATTTGAAATGTTTCTTACAGTGATAAGAGGTGATTTCTTACAGTGCGGTGATTTCAAGAGTGTTGCAGTGCCTGATAAACTTGTTTCACAAAGTTCAGTTATTCAGAGGCTTATTGTGCTACTGGGCATAGTTACAAGTACTGGCATATGTATATGTGTGTATGTTCATGCATATTTGCAAAACCCTTCACTGGTATGTGTTAATATGGCAGATGGATTTCGAAAGCCCCTACCACTTGTATTTTATCAGAATATTGCAGAGAATTTCAGAATATTTGAACAAGAGTACGATATTTTATACAATCAGCTTATTCCGACAAAGATGCACGCAACAGAGCAATGATTTTGCTAAACCTAGATGGGTCAGAGGCCATAGAAAGAGAGCTTTCATTTGTGTATGCACCAACAGTATATGAAAGAGAAGGTGAAAACCATCATATTGTTGTACAGGCTGAATCAAGGGACGACCCTGAGTGTTAGAAGTACAAATTCAGAGAGATGTGTAAATCCCAGATAAATATTACATTAGAGAGGCATTTGTTTACACAGGAGATCAGAAACCAGGGGAAACATTTGCAGTTTATATAACTGACCTGAGAAACTAAGCTAAAACATGTTAGTTTGGTGACTTAAAAGATGAGTTGATAAAGAACAGGCTTGTGTGTGGTACTAATAATGCTGCAGTGAGAAAGATTTTGCTTCTTGACAGTGATTTAACATTGAACAAAGCTATAGATATTTGCCAAATCTATGAAGTTACAGAAAGGCACACAAGTATGCATGCAAGTGATAAGAGTATGGTTTCAACAAGCTCTAGAGCAAATGTAGATAATATGCAACATGCAGCAAACAGAAGCAGGCCTAAGCACATAGCAGCCAGAGCCCCTGCTGGTTCAACAGGGAAACCACATAGTTTTCCAGCATTCCTAAGAAGGGAGCATGCTCATCCTTGTCATCAGGTTCAGTGGAGTACAAGCGTGAGTCAGCAAAACCCAAGTCCAATCTTATTGTTAACTGTCATAATTGTGGTGCCAGTCATGAGTCTAAAAGGGAGAAATGCTTAGCATTTGGTCAGCAATGCCACAAGTGTAGAAAATGGCATCATTTTCAAAAGTTTTTCAAATCAAGTAAACCTCACACAGTTATAAAGAATGGTCACTGAAGAAAGTAAACTGATCAAGTAGAATTGCAGCAGTCTACTTTCTACGTAGATGGTGTATTAGTAGTTGGTGAAAAGGTTGATGCAGTGAATTTGTTAAAAAATGAAGTATTTTGTACTGTCCAGATCAATGGTAAATCCACCGATCTGGACAATTAGACACTGGATCAAAGTGTAATGTTATGTCAGCAGATACTTTTGCTAAAGTGAGAGCTAATGAACAACTCAATATGGTCAGTTGTGTGAGACTTGTTGCTCATGGAGGTGAAGAAATTCAAACCAAAGGCTCAGTAGTACTTTCATGTTATTTGCCCAAGAACTGTTACAGATTGTTTTGCTATGTAGTCAGATAACCTGTGCAGTCATTATTGGATTTCAGAGACAGTTTAAGAAAGAATGTGCTTTCTTTTACTAAAGAGGTTCATCAGATAACCACATATCCTAGTTACAATTTCACCAAAGCTATTTTCTCAGTATACTGATGTTTCGATGACAAGTTGGGCAAACTTCCAGATGTGTATTCTATGAAATTAGACCCAGAGGTCATTCCAGTGGTCAGACCAGCAAGAAAAGTTCTGATAGCTATGCAGAATAAAGTCAAAGCTCATTTGGATAAAATGGTGCAGCAAGGTGTAATTTGTCCAGTTACAGAACCAAATGAATGGGTGTTGTCTATGGTAGCAGTTTACAAAAAAGGCTCAGAGAAAATCAGAATATGTATTGACCCAAGAGATTTGAATAAGCATTGAAGAGACGGCATGATCCGAATGTGCAGTTGAAGAAGTCTCAGCCCTAATACCAAATGCCACTGTTTTTTCTGTCTTGGATGCAAAGAGTTAATTTCGGCAACTGATGCTTGATCACAAATCCTCATTACTGACTACTTTCAGTACCCCGTTTGGCAGATATAGATTCCTAACAATGCCATTTGGAATAAATTCTGTAAGTGATGTCTTTCAGCGTGCAAATGAGCAAATTTTTTCAGGTTATCCCTGTGCCATAATAGTAGATGATTTATTGGCTGGAGGCAATGGTAAAGCACAGCATGAAAGAAACCTTAAAAGAGTTCTAGATAGAGCATGTGAATTGAACTTAAGGCTCAGTCTTCTGAAGTGCAGGTTCAGGCTGCCAAAAGTTATATATGTAGGTCATTTATTTGCTAGTTCTGGCTTGCAACCAGACCTGTCTGGACAGGCAGCCATTCTTGAGATGCCAGTGCCAGATAATGTTCAAGTACTACAGCGTTTTCTTGGTATGGTCAACTATTTAGACAAGTTTATACCAGACTTCAGTGAGTTGACAGTATTTTTAAGGGAGTTGACATGCCATGTCAGCATCTTGGGTAATAATGATAAACTTGAATTTTGAGACTTCATCATAGAATTGTAGAATATTAGTCCATCTGAAGTCCTTGAATGTAATATTTACGTCTGACAGTTAAGAGATTTGGGAATTTTGAAGGAAAATTTTACCACTTTGTCATTGGATTTAACTGGAGAGGGAATACCAGGAGGGTATTACACATTGATGCCCTGTTAGTAAGGACCAGGTCAAGAATATTTTACACTGTAGTGTTTTTTTTTTTTGTCAATCTGATGCAGGAAGTTCTTTGTTTATGAAATCAAGGAATTTGTGGGCATATCCTGTACTTCAGAAATAGGCGTCACATCCTAGCTTATCATTGGGTAAGTCTCCTAGGGTAATGGAATTGCTCTAAATCGTAAGTTCATTCATTATATTTAGGAATTTAATATAGTTTTCTGGTGGCATAGAGGGTGCCCTGTAACATGATATGATCTCAATCTGGTTTGCGGATTGTGTTTTATATGAAAAAATTAATTAATAACATATGCTAAATCCTGTTGAAAATGCCTTTCTTATCCTACAATTTACCTGTACTGAAAGTCAAACCAATATTCAGCCAAATATAAAAATGTGTGCTGTTGTACAACCTGTGTGCTGCTTTGACTGACACAAGGCACATTCTACATATACATGAGGTGTAATGGCCTGACAGGGTCACGTAGGTCTCATTAAAAAGTATTTTTTGTTTGGCTTCATATGCTGTCTGCCATCACTGTTTGTCATTTTCCATATTAAAGTAGCAAAAAGATGCACAGCCAAAGTACTGCAGGACAAAACAAACAGAGAAGAACCAAAGGAATTATTCCACTTTTTCACAAGAAGATATTTTTTATTCCAAAAACAGTTGAGTACTTTCATCCCACAGCAACAAATGGACTTTATCAAAAATGTTAAAAACATTTTCAACTCATTTCCAAACTAAGACACAATCATATGATCAGCAATAACCAATCAAAACCAACAAGTAAAATTAGCATGCACATAACTTTATAGTGATAAAACTCTGAAATACTGTTTTGTGTGTACCATTGTATACACATACACCTTTCTATACTTAATATTTCAGAGATGTGAGTCGCAAAATTGGCAATATAGAAACACTGTCATTGATTCCTGGGAATTTTGTGGTGTTAAGTCTGAGTTGCCACAACATAGGTTCATAGGTTCATAGGTTGGTGCTAGGCTATTGGCCCTAGGGCCTATACAGTCCTAGCCATAACAATTCCCTGGCTATTTCTTTCCACACTATTTACTTCCCTGGATCCCTGTCTAGCAGGGTGACTGACATGATCCCTGGGGTGAATTTCCTTTCTCCCATCCAATCATCAAGGTTCCTTTTGAAGAGGGCCAAAGAGGCGCTCTGCTTGACATGTATGGGCAGTCTATTCCAGAGTCTGGGGAGTCTCTGGGTCAGGAACCTATCCCTCCAGCATGTTTTGTTTATTGTGATGACAAGATTTAGATCTCTGGAGCATGTGGCTCTGAGGAATTGGGATTTCTTTAAGTGTAGCATGTCCAACAGCTCTCGGTTTGACATGGCCTTGTATGTTAAGCAGAGATCGCCTCGGAGTAGACGATATGCGACAGAGTATAGCTGGAGTTTTTTAAGGCGGTCAGCATAGGGCATCTGCTTTAGACCTGTGATTCTTTTAGTGAGGTATTTCTGTGGCCTTTTCAGTTGTTGCAGATGTCTTACCCACTGTTAGTTGCACATGGATAGTCTCTGATGCTTCGTGCTGTGCCACCAACCTGGAGGTGTGGGTATCTTTGACGAATATTGATACTCCCCCTCCTTTTGTGGATCAATCCAAGTTTTGGGGCTGAAAAGCATGGTATGAGGTATAACCTGGTAGTGCTGGGGTGCTCTCGGGAGCTTTAAACCAGGTTTCTGTTACTGCACAGATATCGATGTTCTCCATGCTAAGGAGAGTTTTGAGTGCATGCATCTTGAGGTTTAGACTTCTGGCGTTGAGTAGCATTACTCTTAGTTTCTTATCCCTTGTGATACCTATGGAGGTGGGTTTGTCTTTTGAGCCTTGCCTAAAAAAGGCACTATGGGGGTAGCAAGAGCCTTTGCCAATATCCAAAAGCCCAGGGGTGATAGGTGCAAGCCATCCCTAGCGAAGCATCGTGGCTTGTCGAGCATGTCATCCCAGGCTGACAGGCATTGGAGCCCTTTGAATGACACCGATACTTAAGCCAATTGTTGAAATTGATCATCTTGTCTTCATATTGTGGCATCATTCTTGGTGAAGGTAAGATGCTACTCAAGGTCGGGGTCATACCGGCCTGGGCTACATGCTCAGAGAGCTCCTCTATGTCTCTTTTCATGTAGTCCAGGGAGGTAGGTCTCAGGTCATTCACACCAGCATGGACAATGACTGAGTCATATTTGTACTTGTCTTGGAGTGACCTGAGTGCTTGTGTTATGTGGAGGATCCTAGCACCCGACAGGCAGCTCACCATGACCTTCTCCTTGTTCAGCCTGGTGAGCGGGATGTCAGTGTGCCTGATGATAGAGTCACCTATTACAAGTGTATCAGGTGTGTTGTTTAGCCTTAAGGGCTGTGACTGTTCGGCACACTGGCTTTGTGAGCTATGTGTTGCACTTGTTTTGTTTTGGGGTAGCGATTGCTTGGGTGTCTGCTTTGGAGGTCTCTGCTGCTTAGGCAGATTTTTATTTAGAGCCTCCGCGTATGTTTTTGTGTGTTTATGTGTTTGGTTTGCTGTTGTGGTAGGTCTATGTGAGACTGGAATTGTAGTGAGTGTGGTTTCCTTCTCCTCCTGACTGGTTACGCCAGTACTGGGTTGAGAGAGCTTAGCCTCCAGTTTGGCTATATGGTTGCATCTCTCACATGTGTTGGAATTTGTTGGGAGGAGGGGAGGGTTGTCTGTGTACATGAGGCAGTTGTAACATTGCCTCAAGATTCCCAGATTCACCAGCTGGACCAGAGAAAAGATTGACAACTGACCTTTGGACATGCTAGAATAGTATTAGGAATTCCTTTATAATTGAAAAAAGGGCCAATGGGGAACAAGGTACTCAAGGGGAGTTTGTGCGCATGTAGTGCTTTTAATTTTTTAGTGCTGACTTAGTGAGCAAGTGCCAGGTAACTTAAATGCAATGTGTTACAGGTAATTTAAATGCAAAAAATGACAAACAGTAACTTTCTTTTAAGTGAAATAAGGAAATAAGTACAGTAAGCAATGCAGATATCACTAGGGATCCACAGAAGTGCTGAAAAGCTGCGTTTTAGGTGGAATTAGCATTTCAGGGAAATAACAAGCAAACAAACAACAAGCATACAAACAAAGCTAGATTCAGCAGGCCTGGATCTAGTCTATGCTACAGCAAACAAGGTGTACCAATTTCAGTAAGAAACAGTTCAAATAATGCAGGCACTATCAGCCTTTAACCAGAAATTCCCAGCTCAGAAGGGCAGAGTCCAGCCTCTCCTCCCACAAGAGTGCAGACCACAAACCTTCTTAATGTAAAATAACTGGCCTGAAGCCCAAGTGCTTAAACCAGAGCTAATACACTTTTAGAATAACAGACACTGAGCCCTCAATCAGCAGTTCCCAACTTAGAAGGATGTAAGCTACCTGTCCTGTCACCACAGTGCATGCCACAAACCTTCCTAATGTAAAACAACTGGTCTGAAGCCCAAGTGCTTAATCCAGAAGACTTAGAATGATAGCTACACTTTAATCAAGTTACTACCAAGCAGTAATAAATACAACTGAATACTTTAAAGAATGCCTGGATTAGTGCTCAAATTATATAAACAAAGCTAGCTTCAGCAGGCCTGATCTAGTCTATGCTACAGCAAACAAGGTGTACCAATTTCAGTAAGAAGCAGTAAATATGCAGGCACTATAAGCCTTTAACCAGAAATTCCCATCTCAGAAGGGCAGAGTCCAGCCTCTCCTCCCTCAAGAGTGCAGACCACGAAACCTCTTAATGTAAAATAACTGGCCTGAAGCCCAAGTGCTTAAACCAGAATGAATACACTTTTAGAATAACAGATACTGAGCCGTCAATCAGCAGTTCCCAACTTAGAAGGATGTAAGCTACCTGTTCTGCCACTACAGTGCAGACCACAAACCTTCTTAATGTAAAACAACTGGTCTGAAGCCCAAGTGCTTAAAGTAAAAGGCTTAGAATGAGTTACATCATGCAGTAATAAATACAAATGAGTACTTTTAAGATGACGCAAAAGCAAAATAAAGTAGGAAGAAACACAAATACAGTAAAAGCAGATAACATTTTTTTTTTTAAGTGGAAAGAGAGAAATGAAAGAGAGAAAGGAGTAGCAGAAACTAAGCTGATTGGCCTTCTCAAATGTTCTCCCTGTACTGGGTAGAATGAGATAATGACACTAGACTGGGAGGAGGGTCCGAAATCAAATTTACACTAGGGGCGGGCAACTGCAAAGCCACCAACTATAAAAACACTATACCAACAGGGAGGGAGGGTAGGAAACAAACTGCAGAAATGTTTCTCACAGCTGAAAAGTAGCAGTGAGCCTTTAAATGAAAGTTTTAAACAGCTAAAGGAGCCTCTAGAAAACAGTGTTTAACTGCAACAAGTTATCAGAAACAAACAACCCAACAGATGCTTAATAAAAGTGGACAATTTCCAGTTAATACGTCACACACAGTGAAACTATCTAGAAAATACACAGTACACAAAGTGCTATAAATAACAAAGAAATAAAGAACAAAATAAACAAAAAACAGGATACTTAATGTTATATATTATAGATCCGAGTTTCCTCAGTGTCCTTCCTTCGATCAAGCTCAGGGGGAAATGGCAGAACACTCACAAATGAACTTCTTAGGTAACAGAAAGTTGAAACCTGAGACAGTTTTTAAGAAAGAAATCTTAAAAGAACCAATGAGGTGCTTAGTCTAAGCTGTAGTCCAGGTGACCTCAGTCAGCCAATGACCTCAAACAATTCTCTCTCACTGAAATGCCTGATGGCTTTGGCTAAACCAAGATGTCCCTGAATATGTGCTCAGACACACAGCCTCCAAACACTAGGCCCAAATACAAGCCTGAATATGGAAATGCTACAAATATCCCCACTACTTAGAACAAACTGCAGAAATGCTTCTCACAGCTGAAAAGCAGCAGTGAGCCTTTAAATTAAAGTTTTAAACAGCTAAAGGAGCCTCTAGAAAAAAGAGTTTAACTGCAACAAGTTATCAGAAACAAACAACCTAACAGATGCTTAATAAAAGTGGACAATTTCCAGTTAATACCTCACACACAGTGAAACTAGCTAGAAAAATACACAGTACACAAAGTGCTATAAATAACAAAGAAATAAAGAACAAAATAAACAAAAAACAGGATACTTAATGTTATATATTATAGCTCCGAGTTTCCTCAGTGTCCTTCCTTTGATCAAGCTCAGTGTGAAATGGCAGAACACTCACAAATTAACTTCTTAGGTAACAGAAAGTTGAAACCTGAGACAGTTTTTAAGAAAGAAATCTCAAAAGAACCAATGAGGTGCTTAGTCTAAGCTGTAGTCCAGGTGACCTCAGTCTATGTAGTACAGGTGACCTCAGTTTATGTAGTACACAGCCCAGGATGTCATCTGGTGCCATGGATGCTGTATTCTTAGCTTTGGAGAGTGAGTTTTTTACCTGTGTGGCCGTTATTACCGGAATTTGGCAATCTTCCAGTATTGAGATGGACCATTTTAGGGGTGAGAGGGGGGGGTGACGATGGCACTGAATTGATCTGCCAGGATATTGGCAATATCCTTGGGATCAGTATATTTAATGCCATTCTGTTGTAGCTCAGAGCAGATTTGAGCATTGCCATTTAGATTCTTGACATAGTTATAGAATGCCTTGTAGTTGTGTTTGGAATCTTTGGCAATTTTATTTTCGTAACTAGCTTTGGAGGATATTATGAGGGATCTCGGCTTCTTATTGAGGCTGGTAAGGGAGTTTTTTGCATCCTGGGATTTTCCTCTTTTCTGCAACAGTTTTTTTCCTTTTGTTGTAAAGTTTGTTTATAGCAGGGGACCACCAGATTGGCTTCATTTTTTTGGAGTAGAGAATCTTGGTTCTATTTGGGATGGCATGATTCATGCATGAGTGGATGTGCTCGTACATTGCCTTAGTGTAGGACTCAGCAGTGGAACTTTCAGTTCCCGTCTGCTTGGGTGTCATGAAGTTTGTAACTTCTTACTTGAGTAGTATGAAGTTGGCCTTGGAGAAGTTTTTTATGGATATTTCCTTACTGGGAGTGGGGGTGGGTATGCATTTCCAGGGACTTTCCCTTTCAGAAATATTCATTTTGCTAAAAACAAACAACACAAACTTCTTTTAATATAGGCAATTAAGAGAATGCTTAAATAGTGCAATGTTGAAATTCCTCTTCTTAATATCTGCAACAAACCAATAAATTCCTTTCTTTAAGGAAATGCTCTGTTTTCCCAACATAATATGCATTGCAGGGAAAACATTGTGTGAGATATATTACTGCTCTGGTGTTACAGCTCTACTTACCAGGGCAAGGATGTGTCTTCGATAGTTTTTAACTGAGACATTTGTTGTGTCATAAATATACCTACATTGTCTGTACATCCCACGTGGAGGCATTTTTCGATTGTGAGTGACAGAAGTATCTGATAAACTCTCTTTTATAGTCTTAATATTCCAGAACCTTCTAAAAACAAATTCTGGCTCAATACCTATGGTTTGCATGGGGTCAAGGGCATAGTATTTCCAAGTTGGATTTCAAAATTTTACAAACATGTTCTGCATCCACTAAAATGAGTTGTAATCAAAGATATGGAGGTCCTAGCTTGAACACTGCAGCGCTTCTTCATAGTGAGCCCTAAGTCTTACAGAATGGGTTTGCAAACCAGACATCTACTAATAACTGCATCTGCCATCTCAGCAATGGGCTGAACTTTGCACTGTCTGTTGATCAGCATGGTTTTAAGAACAGACATTTCTTTTAAAAATGCTCTATCTCAGGAAATAGTCTAGGAAATTATTATCATTTGTCCTTTCAGAAGACTGTACTTCCTGTGAAAAGTTTAGCAGCTAGTGTGCAGGGAATAAGTGTTAGAAAAGGTTGATTTACGATATAAAGAAGGCTGAAAGCAATTTGCACATTGTCTTTTGAGATCAACACATCCAAAAAATGAAGAGTATTTAGTGAAGAGACATAGTACCTAAGAAAATTCATGGTCTTTTCCAAGTATTCAAAAAAATAATTCCAATTCACTGGTACTGCCTGGCCATAATGTAAAAGTATCATCTTGATATTTGACATACAAAAAAGTCATGGCTTTAAATGAGCAGTTAAAATGCATTTGTTTTCCCAATGCATAAGCACTAGGTTGGCATAAACGGATGCTGCTGATGCACCCCATTTCATGTGTTGACAAAATATATTCACCTTTGAGAAAGATGAAACTGTTCCACCATGTGTTATGTCCATAAAACCTTCTACAAGCCTGAAATCTGTTGTATTTAATGATGTGTGTTTTGCCACAGAAAACATAC
The DNA here is from genome assembly GCF_019279795.1 of Protopterus annectens. Taxonomy (NCBI): domain Eukaryota; kingdom Metazoa; phylum Chordata; order Ceratodontiformes; family Protopteridae; genus Protopterus; species Protopterus annectens. Next base: position 1,867,952,730 of record NC_056743.1, on the reverse strand, counting down.
ACCATTCCATCCCTGCATTATGAGGAATAACTGTGTACAAAGTTTTGATATCAACTGTAATCAAAAAGTCCACTGAGAGAGCATCTACTGAGATCTCGAGTCTTGCATTAAGAATTTTAGAGTGAAGAGAATATCCCTAACTGTTTGTGGTAGTAAAGGATACCCTCAATGGACAGCCCATTGCATGCCTCCCCACAGCACTTCACTGTGTGCACTGATGGATCGACCTGGGTGATGGTAATGAATGTGCTGACAGACTGAGAGAGGGCATAATGCTTGTCAAGCAGTGGAACAAAAAAAATTACAAAAAAAAAAACTTGTGGTCAACTTTGTCAGTCATTTTATAAATTTTAATTTGCATTCTATTTGAATGCTTGGGGAGGCTGTCTGGTAGAAGATCGGTGTAACCGTTTAAAGATCAAGGAAATCATCTGTTTATATGGAAGCAACTACAAAATATATTAGTTAGCAAATGTAGTAAAACATCCATAATGTTACTTGGTACTCAAAAAAAAAAACCCTTAATGGATGCTAAATTTTAACAGTCAAATACTCATTAGGTAACATTTTCCCAACAGGTATCAAACAAAGATGTTTAAAAGTATAACTGAATGCACAATAGTTGTCTGATTCATCCACCCACACCAGAGTTGATTTCTTCACTGATGCTTCATACATCTAGAATGTCATCTTTTCATTGGTTATTTTTCTTATAAAAGCTACTTATTGTGTCTGTGTATCCTAATTGTTCTAGGAAAGTGACAGTGGTGTTTGGGCTATGCATGCCATTACACATTATTTGGTTGGGCTTCAATGAGCTGTACATTGCATGATGGCTAGGCACAGTGCAGTTTGTGGATTTAAGTCTTTTGCTCTAACTTTTGTATATAGTCTCTGTGTTCTTTTTGCTATTTCCAGTACATCTAAGTGCTAACTTGTGCAATAGCTCTCTCTTTACTATGGCATAGTCTTGAGGTACTTTGCTGTGCCAAGCTGCTAGTTCTGCTGCCTACCTGCACTCAGTAATGTTTTGCCTCACTAAACATCACCCAGTCTGCTTTCTTAAAGCACAGAAGGCCATCCTCCCACCTATTACTGCTTGCTTATAGGTGTTAAACTAGCAGTAGAAATCAGTCCTTGTTACTATAGTTTGACCTGGGACAAGACAGATAATTGGAAATACTACCACCATGCATGTATTTTTAATAACTGTACTTCACTATTACCTACAAGCTGAAGAATTAGAAATCCTTTACCTAGTCAGAAACTGACTGCTTGTATTCCCTCCTATCAATACAATAATACTATTATTTACGCATGGAACTATTGCATCACACTATACGCCTGACCATGTCTTGCCAACTTATTAGGACCGTGAGCTAGTACACAAACAGGCTCTTGCTTAGTGGCACCCACTTACTTTTACAGCACCCTGGATGAACATGTGATAGGTGCAGATATCTACTGAAACTGCAGGTAAACCTTTCAGTAGAATGTTTTGTTTGCACCCAATTGATGGAAAGTACTTAAACTCATTTCAAATCAGTCAGCTACTCAACAGATAATAAACAAAAATACTCTAATGCTGTCCCTAAAACATAAAAATAAAAAGTTTTTTTATTTAATCAAGAAACATCTTTATTGAAGTATCAGTTATAACAGATGTAATCGTGTATTTGTATATATATATATATATATATATATATATATATATATATATAAAAATATATTAACATACATCACCTATAATCTTCTATGTAGTTATTAGCCTGACAGGACATAGCTCAGACAATTCCTTCCTTTCTTTAAACAACATGCGTCCTCCAAAACTTTATTCAGCATGTATTCTTCCCTCAACTCCATTTTTTCTATGTATAATTTGTTCTTACCCTTTTATAAAGATCCCTCTTTGAGTTCTTTTATCTATCTTACTATATTCACTACTTCTAGTACAGTTGGTTTAGACTTTGGTTTTCATTTTCTAGTAACTGCTTTTTTTATCAGCCACCAGAATTAAGCTCAGCAAGGATAATAGGATCATATAGGATCATTGGGTCATAGCAAGGTGCTATGCTAATGGCCCTAGGGCCCTTACTAGATTAGTCAAGTTCTGATCTTGTTTCCATGATCAGCACCTATTGCCCCTGTCTAAAAGAGACACAGGTGGAGCCCCTGGGTTGAATTTATATTTACCAATCCAGTCATCCAGGTTGCACTTGAAGAGGGCCGAATAGGTGCTCTGCTTGACAAACAGGATCATAGGAAGTTAGGCATTACTATGTCTAGACAATTCCAATTCTGCATCACAACTCAAGAAATCATTACACCAATTTGCTCAGCCAGTATTTCTGACAGAATAGTTGGCAGGGATTTTCTAAAGTCTGACAACTCACTACACTCTCAGAAGATATGTTCCCAATTGCTTCTTTCTTCTCTATCACACCTCCAACCTTTGTAATATACTAGAGGAAAAATCTCTGGAGTTTGCCTGGGGTATAAAAATACCTATGCAAACAATTACCAAGCAAAGATACTAAATCTTCTAGACTTTACTGTGTATCTGTGTCCTGTACATATATCCTGCTATTGTTTCTTTGTGAAATGTATATCCAGTCCATCTTCCCAATCCTTTATAAACTCTTCTGACTGATTCCTATACTTATCATAAAATATATCATAAGCCCTTCTAATATCCCCTTTTAACAGCAGCTTCTATTCTAGATTCTATTACAAACTCTTCAGCACTGGTCTTTACTTAGGATCCCCTATTCCTTTTTCTTTGCTTGTACTCTGATATCATTTCTTGATAGGAAACAAAATCTCTAGCCTGCATCCCAAATTTCTTGCCTCTTCCCATTGTATTAACTTTTCGTCTCTAATTATCGGCTCCCAGTACGTTGGTTCCTTTCCAGTTTTCTCCAGTAAATCCCATCTCCCTCTTCCCTGTTCTCTGTACCCCTAATTGCAGTCATCCCCATCTACGGAATCTCCTTTCATCATGTCCATGTTGGCTTAGTTTGTAGAATACTTTTTGTTACTTTATGAATATAATATTATGTTTGGTTATTGTTATTCTCTTTAAGGAAATGCATCCAAAAACCTTATTTCTTGAGCTTTTCCTCTGTTTCATCATCATCATCGCTTTCAACTATGAATTATAAATTTCTGCTTGTGTTATGTATAGCAGCCTTAATTGTGTAGTGTTGAAATGCCCCTTCAAATCAGGTAATCTCAATCCACCTTGTTCTATTGGAAGGATCAACCTATCCCACTTGACTCTTACACTCTTCCTCTCCCAAATAAAATACTTCAATTCTTTATTAATTGCTATCCACAACTTTTCCTCTGGTTGATAACAATTATGCCTGTCATGTGTATAAAATTAAAGGAGCTAAAAGTATTTTCATTGTTTATGCCTTGCTATCCATATTCATAAAACACAGCTACCAGTTTCGCAGCTTCTGTATTATCTTTTGTTTAGTCTTTTCCCCCATATCCTTAGCTGCCATAACAGAATCTTTTTTAACCCATACTGCTAAGCACTTCGTTTTATCATGTCCCCATAAATACGGGTATTGCTGAAGCAATTTATGTGTGGGTACATAGTTTACAGCTATTGCCTTTGTTTTATCTTCATTAATTATGAATCCCAAAAAGAAACTGTATTAGGATGTATCACAATCAGGTATACAATAATATCATCTGCAAATAAAGTAAAATTCTTTTGATTATCATAGCAATTAAATCCTTGCATTTCCTAGTCCTTTATTTTCTTTGCCAATGGTTCTAAACATAACACAAATAAAAAAGTGAAAGGGGGCATACCTGCCTTGTCCCTGTATTCTAATAGAACTTATCAGAGAGGAACCCCCACTTCACTTTTCTCCTCCAATCCCTCATGCATTCTCCTAATTAACCTTATTATTTTGTCAGTAAATGCAAATGCTTCAATTCCCCTACTCATAAAATCCCAGATTAAGCTGCTCACTGCTTTCTCTGCCTCAAAACCACCACCAACAGAAGTATTTTCTTACATTCTGTTTCCCTCTGGATAATCATTTTTCTGTTAATGTTATCAAATGTTTTCTTCCCCTCCACTTAACCACTTTGATCCACAGCTATCACTGTTGGTATCGCCTTTGGTATTCATTTAGTACTTATAGTCATAAACACTTTGTAATCATGGTTTAATATTGAAATGGGCTTACATGAAACTGGATCTGATGGGGCTTTACCATCTTTCTTCCATGATACTGGTGCTTCTCATACTTTTAAAATACTGTTAAAACCTTCCAGATCTTTATCACATTAGTTCTTCCTAGATTCCAAACTTCCACAGGAATATCAGCTATTCCTGGATACTTTTGTGTAGATTGGTTATGCGTCATCATCTTTATCTCATCTCCTCCTACAATCTTAGCATTTTGGCCTCATCTACCTCTAACCTTGACATATTTAAGTTCATAGGTTTATAGGTATGTACTAGGATAATGGCTCTGGAGCCTTTACAAGCCTAGCCCATCGAAGTCCCCTGGCATCGTGCCACCTGATGTTAGTTCCCAGAGCCTCTATTGAGTAGAGCCACTGGAATGATCCCCAGGCTGAACTTTCTATTTCCCATCCACTCATCAAGATTTCTCTTGAAGAGGGCCAGTGAGGTGTTCTGCTTGACATGTATGGGAAGTTTATTCCATAGCATGGACAACCTCTGGGTTATGAACCTGTCCCTCCAGCATCTTCTGTTGATTGTGGTAATGAGGTGGAGGTCTCTGGAGTGTGTGGTGTGGAGGGATTGGGATTTCTTTAGATGTATCATTTCTAACAAAGCTGGGTCAGACGTGGCTTTGTAAGGCAAGCAGAGATCGCATCTTAGTAGACAGTATGAGACAGAGAAAAGCTGATGTTTTTTGAGTCTGTCTATGTAGGACATGTGTTTAAGGCCTAGGATCCTCTTTGTGAGGTACTTTTGTGGCCTCTCCAGCTGTTGCAGGTGTCTAGTGAGGTACATGCCAAATGGGGCTTTATACCCTATGATTGGTCTAACGAGGGAAGAGTAGAGAGACATGATAACCTCTTTCTTCCTGGATGCAACACCCTTGATAATGAGCTGTACCACATAGAAGGATTTTCTGACCACAGTGGCAATGCGGTGGTCAAAGGAGAGGTTAGTGTCAACCTGTGTCCCCAGATCTCTTATAATGCCTTCAGTGTTCAGTGTACTACCATCAATGTGGTAATCTGTGGGAACTGAGTTTTTCCCAAAGGGGGTGACAATGCATTTTTTGGCATTTACCTTAAGGCCATGGTTTTGACACCAGTCGTTTTTCTCAGTGAGACCTTTCTGTAGAATTTCTGCATCACTTGGGGAGTTAATAATGGCTCCCAGCTTGGAATAGTCTGTGAACTTGATCAGCCAGAGCCCCCCCTGTGTTGGCCTGGACATCTGAGAAGTAGATGCCAAACAGGAGAGGACCCAGGGCCGATCCTTGTGGGACTTCACTCATGACTGGTCAGCAGTCTGACTTGGAGTCTGCTACTTTCACACTGTGCGATCTATCTGTGAGACAATTTGAAACCCCATCTAGTGATATAATGGTTGATGCCTAGTTTGGTGAGTCTATCTATAATTCCTGAGTGGGGAATGGTTTCAAAGGCCTTGATCAGATCAAGGTAGGCTGTATGAACCACCTTGCCCTCATCCATAGCTCTGGTGACTGACACAAAGAAGTCCACCAGGTTGAGCAGGCATGATCTACCCTTCACATAACCAAACTGTGTTGGGTCCAGAGTTTGGAGATTCCCTATATCCTTATTAATTAGGTCCATGATGATGCGCTCCATAGCCTTACATAACAGATTTATCAGGCTGATGGGATGATAGTACCCAGAGTCTGTAGTCACTCCCCCTTTATGGAGAAGGATGACTGTAGCAGTTTGCCATTCATAAGAGACAAAGCCTGAGACAAGGCTGTGAGTGAACAGGGCACACAGGTATGGTGCCAGTTCACTTTGTAGTTCATGTAGAACACAGCCAGGGATTTTGTCGGGTCCCATGGAAGCTGTATTCTTGGCCTTGGAGCTTTAACCTGTGCAGCAGTAATACTAGGTGCATGGCATTCTTCCGGTACTGTGATTGTTCCTTTTGGGGGGGGGGGGTAAAGTTGGCACTGAATCTGTCAACCAGTATGTTGGCAATATCTGCTGGCTCAGTATAGGAGGAACCATTATGCAGTAACTCACAGTAAATCTGGGTATTGCTGTGCAGATTCTTGACATAGCTATAGAAGGCTGTGTGGTTGTCTTTAGTATCTGCTGCAATTCTGCCTTCATAGCTAGCTTTAGAGGATTTTATGAGGGATCTCAGCTTTTTGTTGAGGCTAATAAGGGAGTTTTTCCAGTCTTGGGACTTCACCTTTTTCTGCAACAGTTTCTTCCTTCTCTTGTAGAGTTTCTTAATGCCAGGGGACTACCAGATTGGCTTCCTTTTTTTTGGAGGAGAGTGTCTTGGCTCTGTTGGGTATGGATAGTTCCATGCTTTTATGTATGTGTTCGTACAGTGTATTGTTATATGATTCAGCAGTCATGCAACTATTTTCCATTTGCATGGGTGCTGTAAAGTTAACCACCTCTGTTTTTAGGAGCCCAAAGTTAGCTTTGGAGAAGTTTTTCATGGTGCTTACTTTTGTGGGGGGTGTGGATTTCCATAGTGATTAGTTTGCAGTCTGATCTAACCATGGAGGAATTGACTATTGGTGTAGAGCAATGATCCCTCATGTTAGTAATAACCAGGTATTGGATGTTGCGCCTTTTGGTAGGGTTAAGAATGAGCTGGTCAAGGGCATTGGAATTAATGAATTCTAGGAAACGCTGGGTAAGTGCATTGGTGGTTCCATAAACATTTCCATTTTACTCTTTCTTGCATTTCCACATTTTGCTGTTTTAATTTCTGAAATATTTCCAATATTGCTACAGGCTCTCTAGTTATTTCCTTGATAGAGGCTTCCTAAACTTGGCGACAAGTCATTCTACTTTCTGTTGTATGAGCCATTGTACAAAAAGCTTCTGTGCTTTGGAGTTATTATCAAAAGGATTTGCTAAAAGAAGTCTTTCTAAACTCATGCATATTATCGAGATAGTCCTTTATTTAAACTTTTGCCCTCTGAAGTTGTGTCTCTTCTTGTTGTGTGAGATACCCCCTATTCTGCAATACTTTAACTTTGTCAGTCCCTCTAAGTAATTCTTGTTACTTCTTAACCATATTTTTTCTTTTACTTCTACCAAATTTTTAAACTTCACTTTCATTTTAACCTACTCTGCAGCTATATTTTCTGAAGAAATTTCTATCTTCCCTAATAAATCCCAAATAATTTCCAATACCCATTCCTTAAATTCTTCTCTGTTTAACAGCTAGGTGAGGAAGTGCCAGTGTCCCATTTTTATTTCATTACCTGGCATTTTTAGTTTAGTTGTTATTGATGTGTGATCTAAAATAGTTATTGGATGTGTACCAAAACTTTCAATTAAATGCACGTGTTCCTGTGAAATATAATTTCTATCTAGCCTAGCCCTGTTTTTGTACCTTGGGGAATAATATTACATTCCCTCTGAACTCTTACTACTGAACTCAAATCTTTCATATCAAATATTTCCATAATATATTTCCAAAATCTAGCATCTTTTGTTATATTTTCCATTCTAGGCTCCCAAACTAAGTCCTATTGAAAATCAAATTCTAGTCCCCACTATAAGTAAACTTTCCTGCTGAAAGCTGATTCTTTGTCCCAGAATTTTCTTTAGCTCCATTGTAGCAGTTTTAGGTGGAGTATAAATACATGCCAGTGTAATTCTCCTCCCTTGCCAGGAGCCCCTTAGTACTATTAATGTATTATTATTATTATTTTATCCTCTTATATCACTATTGGAGCTCCTCTTTCAATTAATATAAGTACTCCCATTTTCCTTTGCCCTAGATATTCCACTGAATAACTATCCTAAAATCCTTCTTTTTATCAAATTTACATACTTAGTTCTTTAAAAATGTGTCCCCTGTAAGATAGCTATTTGCACTCTGCATTTTTAATGTAGTTCATTACTCTTTATTTTTTGTATGTAGCTGTGAAACCATTCATATTAAAAGATAATAAGGAAAGTGTTACCATTATGATAAGAAGTTACTATTCCCAACTGTTATGCATAATGGCTTTTATTAAATGTCTAGTTTCAGCTTCTGTGTTACCTGCATACATTAATGTTCGGTTGGTTGATCTTTTTGTACAGTTGTTTCTTGACATAACCATTTTAACCTATGTCATACTTTCCAAAACTTTTTCTTTTAATGAGCACCCTTAAAAGAACATCCAGAGCTCCCCCAGAACCCATTATTATAATACAAACACACAAAGCTATGCACATCTTCAAATAATTCAGTTTAACCCTCCTAATAGGAACAGTTGTCCCAGACTGACAGTTACACTCACAGGCTGAATTGACCTATAATGAAGATTATCCATGCTAAGACATATGGTACAGTCTGTGCTTCTATTAACACTAAATGTTGTCTGTTTTTTGTCTTTTCTTTATTCCTCTCTCAGATATAGAAAACAACTTAAATGCTTTCAAAATACATTTTCTTTCAGTCATTGGAAAAAAGTATTCTGTTTTTATTGCCTTTATTAGCTTGTTTCCTTACAAACATGAGAACCAGATACACAGTTGCCTTTAGCTACAAGCTTGTCATGTTGCACAGTGAACATTCATTTGCTAAAGGAAAAATGTTCATTACATTCAATGTTATTTTATTTACTTCCACTTAAAACCTGTTGTTACAGCAAACCAAGGATTTTAATCCAGTCATCCTCCTATACAAAAGTAAGAACAAGCATATCACTTTTACTAATATCATACTCTTTTTTTCCAGGCTTTATTCTCTTTTTACATTGCAGTGCCTACATTTATTAAAACTGCACAAGAATTAAGAAAGAAAACAATTTACTATATAACAGGCAGTATACACCACATTTTATAACAAATATTGTAAGAACAAAAATTGTTTTACTTAGAGTTACCTCTTTCCTTTCTCTTCTCCCCTACTTAATGTTCATCCAAACATTAATGATGTATAGTAGAGCACATGCTTTGGAGTCCTCTACAAGCTTAACAAAGTCAAAAAGTCCAATATTTCCAGATTTCCTCATTCCACCATATTCCACAGATGTGATTGATGCTTTATAACCCCACATTTATTCAATAATTTCTGAGTTGCTGGTTTTCTTATCTCCATCTCCCAACTCTAGTATCTGGTTAATTTCCAATGTATTCCTGGTTCTTTTAGTCAACTCCCGAGCTTTTTTCTGTCCCTCAAGCATTTTCCTTTGAAACATTGGAAAAGGTTTCATTGGCATAGTCTCTCAATAAGCTTTATTATCAGAAGAATAAAAATCAGAATCTCCTTCTGTTTGATAGCTCGCTGTTTGTTGGACACACTTTTGTATTTCCTCCTTAGCAGGTTCTACATTAAAAATGACTTTGACTCTCCAGGAAAAATATTTTGCAGATAACTGGATACAGCAGCTTGAATATCATACTTGCTCATTGAGATTCCCAGATTACAAAAATAAATGTACTCCTCTTCTTTCTTGTGTACAGAGAGTAATCATTTTCCACTAATTATCTTCTGTCTCCAACTTTTAGTACTTTCTCCTTCCACAAAAAAACAAAAAAATTGTCAGAATCAACTGTTTCTGCTAGTCGGATTGATGTTTTCTGTTAGAGGTCTTGGCTGCTTTCTCATGGCCAGGTTTGTAGCATACACACAATGTACCCTTTCAATTAACACCTACAACCGTGGAATATCAAGCCAGCTACTTATTTGTGATTTCCTAAAATCAATACAGTCTGTTCCTTCCAGTTTCTCTGGTACAGCAGAAAATCTCATGTTTTCCCTACATGTACCACCCTATAATTGTACCATTTTTTTAATCTCTCTTCTTGAGCAGTCTCATACTCAGCCAGCTTTTTCTTCATTTCAAACTCTAATCTTGCAGTTTTATCAGCTCATCTGAATATCTGTTTAAAGCTTCCTCCATTTTGCCAGCCTTTTGTTATTTGGGTTGATATACTTCTTCAGTATTTTATTTATTTTAATCAGCTCTGTGCACATTTGACTTATTTTTCCTCTAAATTACTGAAAGTCATATCTTTCACCAAAGGTGGAGTATGAACTGCTTTTTACTGAACAGCTGCAGGATTCTTCCCTGCCAGTGTTTTATCTGTACCTTTTGTGCTTGATTTCCTTTCAGGTTCTGTAAATTTCTTCTTTACTGGCATTTAGGTAGTGCATTTACTAGCAAGTAATTAAAAGTTACCCCAAAAGTCAAATTCACTGTCTCTGTTTTCTGATTTTGCGTTTTCATACTAGCAGAGTTGTAATTAAGCAGTTACTCAGTGTGCAGCCATCTTGGAAGTCTGAACATAAAAAATGCTGTCAGTTTTACATATTCTACCTTTTTGGTCAATTTGAAAGTTTGATGGCAGAACATATCTCAGCTTCAGCTTTATATGCTGAGCTCAAAACAACAACAAAATCATCTGAAGAAGTCCAATTTTATAGTGGACAAAAGCACTTATCCTTTTACTGTGTACATTAAAATATTTCTTGAGATTTTTCAAGCTTTGAACTTGTTGTTTTGAGCTGTTGTTGGATCATTGTGGCTACGGGTGTTTTATATGCTGATCTTGTTGTATAATGTGTGGGATACTTTTTTTTTCAAAATACTTTTTATTGAATTTTTGATACAGGAAAAAAAGAAAAAAAAACTTAGTATGCAAAACATATATACTATGATATAGATACATAATCAAAACAGTTGTAGTACAATTAGGAAAGAGACAATTGATATGTTAAGCTAGTTGTAAATAGTGAATTGAGAGGAAGAAAAGCCTTAGCAATGTTATAGTTCTGGTTAAATAACTAGTAACAGCTGACCAACAAGAAAAGGAGGAAGAGGTAAACGTTTATATATATACAACATAATAGGATTGTCATAAGATTGATGTAGCAAGGAGACATGGCTAAAAAACTGACTTTCTAAAACGTTAAGTTGTGTCAAGTATTCCATTTCTAAAATTATTTACATTTAACGTGAGTATCCATAATGTTGTCAATATGACATGAATCTAAGTGAAATGAAACTTTTCAACTACACCATCTATATCCCTAACATCAAAATTCTTACAACTATTTACATTAGATGCCACTCTTATTTAATTGCCACTGCTTCACAACTGATGTAGGGTTTAGTCATTATGAGAAAGCAAACCAAAATGAACATCTGTCTAAGAAGGTGAAGACAAATTAGTTTGAAGGAAGAGGTAGAAATGAGGAGGGTAATTTGCGTTTTCATATGGCCTTCATGTAGAGGTGGCAAATTTTATGTTAGGATAACTTGGGAGACTAAGGAAGTTGGTTAAAAGTGAGGGAGAGTGTTAGTTATATGGAGAGTATTTGTTCGAAAAACTATGATACTGTAAGTTAGCAATAGAATAAGTGGGTGAAGGAAGGGGAGAAGAGAACTGCCCATAGTCTTTTAGTAGTGTATTTAAAAGATAACCCCAATATTTTTGAAAATATTTAATTTTGGGCAGGGGGTTATTTGCCAGTATATGTGAAGGTATGAATTTTACAGCTAGTGTTTGAAGTTTTCCAAAGGGATCTTAGATTTATGTAACCAAATTTTTGCTATGTAATACTTGATTAGGGCATGTACTGTTATAAGTATGTGTTTGATTATGTTTGGTAGGTTATTTGGAGTGATATGTAAAATTGCTGTTTCCTATGAAAAAGTAGATTTCTCATAACCCATTTTTCAAGTTTGACTCTTAAAGAGCACCATAGTTTGTATACTTTCTTGCACCTTCAGAAGATGTGCAACAAGTCTGCTTTTTCAGTAGGACAGAAGGGTCAATGTGTGGGATACTTAAGGCCTGTGGTTTGTGATACAAGAATGCAGGTCTGTATTAGAACATCGAAGTTTCAAAACCTCGAATGTTCTAATATCGACCGGTATTGAGCGAACGCTGAAAATATCGAAGCTACAGAAAACCAAATTTTTTCCTAGGGAAATAATTTGGTTGTCCGTTTCTGTTGCTTCAGTATTTTCAGTGCTGTGGTGGAAATTTACAGGTTGGGTTCAGGTAAGTGTGTGATTGAGCGTGGGTTAGATTAGTTAGGGTTAGGGTGAAGGTTAGGTATGTGTGCGATTGTATGGACATGAGGGTTAGGGCAGGTTAGGTGAGTTAGGGCACGGGTTAGGTATGTGTGTGATTGTGTGGACATGAGGGTTAGGGCAGGTTAGGTGAGTTAGGGTTAGGGTGCAGGTCAGGTAATTGTGCAATTGTGTGGATGTGAGGGTTTAGGATGGGGTAGATGAGTTAGGGTTAGGGCGTGGGTGAGGTGAGTGTGCGATAGTGATGGACCTTAGGATTAGGGTTTGGGTTAAGGTAAGTGGATAGTTAATGGTGTATGTATAGTTTAGTGTAGGGTTAGGTGTAAGATTTTAGGTGTATGTGTGTGGATTGCTGTTTGTTTGGTGAGATTGTGTTTTGTGTATGTGTTTTGGAACAGCAAATTTTTTTCCCTAGGAAAAAATTTGCTGTTCTGTATGTTCGATGTTTTAAACTTTCGCTGAATAGGGGTCGATATTAGAACATTCAAAGTTTTGAAACTTTGATGTTCTAATATAGACTCAGAATGCCTAGGTTAGCAGGATCTATGGTGTCAATGTATTGCAGTGATTTGTAATAAAGATGTTTGCTTTTCATGTCATGAGTTGTTACAGTGTAAAAGGTCTGAGTTAAAAGTTGTGCAAAAGGAAGTTCAGTTAATATTTTGTGTTTATACAATTTTTTCTACTCATGAGGATTCAACTTCATTTCAATTTCTTGTGCTTTCCCTGATCAATCAGAGGATATCTCATGCAGGGTATAACCAAGGATCTTACTAATCATATTGCTGCAAACTTCAGGGGGTGTAGGGTCCACAGGGCATTTATATTCTACAATACTGCGAGTAGATTTTCATTTTGCTTGTTTGTGGCAGGTGACTGGCATCATCTCCTCTTCTTCACTGATAAGAAATAAAGACTCAGGATTACCATTTCGTAATATCTTGTGCTGATACAGGCCTGTTTTGTCTTTATTTTTCTTTCAGTGCTTTTTTATTTTTTGTGTTATGCAGCTGCCATCCTTTTAGCTGCCATCCTTTTAGCTGCCACCGTCATTCTGAGTAGAACCATTTGTACTGCCATTATTAGTAAGTGTTCGAAACTTACCATGAAACCACATCCACATGGTTTATTGCTGTATTGTCGTACACAAACATGTCAAGGCTGGTTAGACTATCTTATTTTTATGAAGTGTTGTGCTGGCATCTTATTTTGTTGTATTGTGTAAATGCTGATGGGTGTTTATTTTTCCTTTTTGCATATAGAAACATTAATAATAAAGCATATTATGTAGAATAAAGTGATGTGTAGTAAACTTTCGCAATTACACAATTTTTTACAGCTACATTGCAAAGTTACATTATCACAGATTATTAACCTGTTTTGCTAGTCCACTTACAGACCATTTTTTTGTTATCTCTATAATTTATAATTCCTTCATTAATAGTTTTGTACTTACTGTGCACATAAAGGTGGGTTCCTGATCCTGTTGAAGCCACAGTTACTCTGTCTGATCTAAACTTCACACAGTAATACACCCCGGCATCTTCCAAGCTAATATGTGTAAATGTGATGGAATGGTCAGTGTCCTTTGTAGGTCCTTCCTTTACAGTCTTACTCACTCGTGGGTGTGGTTTCCCAGATTCAGACTGTGAATACAGCAGCTGAGTCATATTGTCTCCCTTGTACCATCGAACAGCTCCTATAGTTTTGTCAAACACAGTGCAATTTATTTCTGCAGTCTCCCCTTCTCTGATAGTAATAGATGGGATCTGGTATATTGTCATTCCATAAGAACCTGAAAGAAATAAAAAATATCAAGTATATAGTTTATAGATAAAGTTCCTATTTGATAAAAATGCTGTAACAGTCTTTATGAGTTGCCTAGTAATCAAGACAGCAACTTCAGTAATGATGTGAGGATATGAAACCTGAAAAGGTGAGCTGGGGTCCACTCGGAAATGGTCACACAATTATGCTCAGCGTAGTGTTTGTTGTCAGTGATACACCAAATACATGTAATTGTAGTTTCTGAGGCATTTAATGGATAAATGCAATGAGTGACAAATGATTTAGACTATGGTTGTCTCATTGTGATACCATCAGCCCCCAGCTGAGTACTTCAGGACTTTGTAAACTTTGTATAGCAACAAAAACCCACAAGCTAGTCCTATAAATAGCCAAATTTATTTTCTTAGTCTGATATGATGCCAGGGACTAAATAAAATAAATAGAGTAATTGGATGATTTAATCCATATTGGAACTACCTGCATATTGATGGTGAAAAGAAAATTCTGATTCATAACAAATGCTGTGTGTTCAAATATAATATATTAGTGGTTAACAATACACTGAAAACAGTTCCCACCTTTAATAATAAGTAAAGGTAAGGTAAGAAAGATAAGTGTACATGCAGGACTCTGTTACTGCATGTTGTATCCTGCACTAGGCTTGATCTTCTCTGCATGTTGTATCCTCTGTACTATAACAAACCATGTGAAGTCAAATTTGATATGTATTGTAGCAGATAATGTAGCAGAACAACTTAAATAGGAAATGTGTCACAATCTTCTGATGAAAAAGTGAATTATTTAAGAAGAGAAGAGCATGTTTTAATAGCCACAATAAGCAATGTTATCTAACAATTATGTTCTATTATATTATTGTATTGGCTCTCATTTAGTCAAAATGCAATATAATTGCATTTGCATTAAAATTTACATAATGGCATGTTACATTAACATTGTCCAGACAAATACATCTCAACTCTCCAAAATGTTGCTGAACGTCCCTGTTTTTGACTCATATTTTTGCTCTGTCTCTTGTAAAGTTATTGACTTTCTGGTACATCACCAATTGCTACAGTCTGTCCATAATGATAAACATTGGAGATTCATGCTTGTTATTGTTCAGAAAATTGCTCTTGATTTTTAACCTTTGTCTCGTATTATTTTCAGCTCTACCCAGAATTCTTGACCAAACAAGTTGAGAAGTATGACCAGGCTGTAGCACCTTAGTTTACATTTATTTTGACTGCTATGGTAACATGATTTTCCTTAGCTGTAGCTGTTACTGAATTCTGTAAGTAAACTCACATCACTGGCACTGCTGACCCCTTTTCCCATGATTATGAAAGGTTGGCTTGTTTACCAGTTGCTGACAAAATTGTTGTAACAACGGAAGGAGAAAATTATGTCAGATTGCATGCAAAGGATGCAGAAAAAGAGAAATATCATGCAGAATCAAATTTTGTTACCTACCTAAACTGTCCCAGAGAAAGTGGCTAAAGACAAGAGAGGGGCATATAAAGGGAAGAGAGAAGGGCATCAGCAGGCCAGGAGGCAGGTAAAGGCTTGAGGAGAGAAAAGAGAGAGACAGATTTTTTTTTTCTTTTTGTCCCACTGATCTTATAAGCCTGATCGGCATATTTTCTCTCTCCGGGACCATGTGGATGTAGCCAAAATCTCTTCCTTCTTCAGAAAACATTCCAGCTGGCTTTTGTGTACGACACAAAGCCTCACTAGCATTATTTGATGTTGATGGATATTATCACAATGGATATCGCAAACAGGGATAGAGGGAGTCTACAGTCTCTACAATCAAGCTATTTAGGACTTGTAAAAGCAGATCATGCCTATTAAACCTAGTTAATTTCCTTGGAAAAACTGCAGGAACATTAGAAGAAGATAAGTCTAAACATAGTGTACCTTGAAGAGGGTAGTGTTTTCCAGAAATTGTGTGATGCATGCCTTCAATGAGCTCTGAAAATGTTTAACAATAAGACATGTAGGGCTGGATTCATAAACATTGGTCATATCACACTAAGTGAATTTGCACAACAAGCGGCCATGTTCAGGTTGTATGCATTTCAGAAAACAGAGCTGTGTGATGCAGACAGGCCAGAATCTGAAGTCTGCCCTGCTATATGCTAATGGCCATAAAATGAAGTACATTGTATGGAAATGAGGCAAAACAAAATGGTGACACTATTCATGAATGTTTAAACATTGCATAGTGATGTTGCACCCACTATAGATTTGTACATGGGCAGATGGTCATGCTCAACCAGTGTAAACAACTGAAGAATGTTAGATATTGCTACAGCTATTGTTACCTTGTATCTGCAAGAGGTTCTTATAACAACAGCTGCTATCAATAGTGCATGACATCACCCCGAGAGGAGCTTATGACCATGAGTAACATTTCATGCCATCCATGACAGTGACATTGGAAACCATTACCATGAGAACAAGGACATCATGCAGCAAATAGTGGACATGTATATATCCCATCTGTAGTAAGTACCATGGGAGTATGGAGTAACCATCCCTATGACTACAAAGGTATGTGTGTGTGTCATTACATATATTAGATACAGGACCTTTCAGTGACCTATAGGAGATATAGTGGGTGTGAGTTGCAGCAATCTGCTTCAAGAATAGTCCACCAGTTCCCTGGTGGAAATGTATGTAGTTCTTACATATCTCAGAGGACAGAATACACTTCATGTGGGACTTCCATGCTATATCCAGCTTCTCTGAAGTATTGGGAGCCATAGCCTGTGCACACATTGAAATAAAGACCCCACCCAGTGAACTGGGAAGGACATTTATGAACTACATTTTGTATCAAACATCAACTGTCAGGGGGTCTGTAATGCAGCAGGGATCATCTATAATGTGTGCACAAGCCACCGAGGCAGTTTCCATGACTCCTATATAGTTTCATAGGTGTGTACTAGGCTAATGGCCCTGGAGCCTTTACAAGCCTAGCCCATAGGATTACCATAGCATCGTGCCACCTGACCTTAGTTCTCAGCGCCTCTGTCAGGTAGAGCCACTGGAGTGATCCCCGGGGTGAATTTTCTATTCCCCATCTACTCATCAAGATTTGTCTTGAAAAGGGCCAGTGAGGTGCTCTGTTTGACATGTATGTGAAGTCTATTCCATAGCATGGGCAGTTTCTGGGTTATGTACCTGTCCCTCTAGCACATTCTGTTGATTGTGATAATGAGGATGAGGTCTCTGGAGCGTGTGATGTGGAGGGATTGGAATTTCTTTAGATGTAGCATTTCTAACAGAGCTGGGTGAGACATGGCTTTGTAGGTCAAGCAGAGATCAGCTCTAAGTAGGCGATATGAGATAGAGAATAGTTGGAGTTTTTTAAGTCTGTCCATATAGGACAAGTGTTTAAGGCTTAGAATCCTCTTTGTGAGGTACTTTTGCAGCCTCTCCAGTTGTTGCAGGTGTCTATTGAGGTACATGCCTAATGGAACATTGTACTCGATGATTGACCTAATTAGAGAAGAGTAGCAGGAGACAAAGATCTCTTTCTTCCTGGATGCAAAACCCTTAGTAATGAGATGTGCCACATAGAAGGACTTTCTAACCACAGTGGAAATGTGGTGGTCAAAAGAGAGGTTGCTGTCAACCTGTGTTCCCATATCTCTTATAACACCTTCTGTGTTCAGTGGACTACCATCGATGTGGTAATTCATGGGAACCAGGTTTTTCCCGAAGGGGATGATGACACATTTTTGGCATTGAGCTTAAGGCCATGGTTCTGACACCAGTCGTTGGTTTCAGTGAGGCCTTTCTGTGGGTTGTCAACATCACTTGGGAAGTTAATAATAGCTCCCAACTTGGAATTGTCTGTGAACTTTGTCAGCCAGAGTCCCTTCGTGTTGCCCTGGACTTCAGAGAAAAGGATACCAAACAGGAGAGGATCCAGGACCAAATCCTGTGGGACTCCACTTGTGACTGGTCGGCAGTCTGGCTTGGAATCAGCTACTTTCACACTGTGGGTTCTATCTGTGAGACAATTTGCAACCCGCCTAGTGATATAGAGATGTAAAAACACCAATAACACCACCACAAATGACTGGATCCTTTATTAGAATGTAGAACAAATAAAACAAGATAAAATCCCCTTGTTGAATACGATAAGCGCTTTTGGAAATATCCTTCTTCAGATCGTATAGTAAAATGGGGGAATACTCAATAAAAACCACTTGAAACCAATCAAAAGTCAGTTCAAGGCCAACAGCTTCTTTATTTTCCAATCAGCTGTGAGCCAATGAAAATAATCAGGGGCAGACACTCCTCTTTAACATCCAGTGGTAGGTCTCCTATTCTTTAATATGGGTCATAATGGAACAATGGCATTCAAACCTGGTGGCTTGTCTGCTCTTAAATTAATGATCAACATTATCTCATTTCATTCCATAGCATTAGTGGTATCCTATTGCTTCTTACCCAAAAAGGTATTCTCTAACACTTTAAAATAAAAACGATGAGAGGGAAATTGCATGATGTGACAAGCGAGGCAATTCTTGGTGTCTTTGTTATTGATATCTCGGAGATGTCTCAAAACTCTAGTTTTAAAAAGCAGGTCAGTTTTGCCTACATAATATGCAGGACAATCTGAACAAGTGGCCAGGTACACAACATGTGGGGTATTGCAATCAGCTTGGTATGAAAACTGGTACTCAATCCTACTAATAGGATATGTAAATAGGTTGCTAGTATCAATACCATTACAAGCCAAACATCTCCCACAATGAGAAGTTCCTTTCTTTGTTCTAATATATGTGTTCTTCACACCATCCTTCATACAGAGTAGGCATTTTAGATTCTTCTTATTTTTGAAAGTGAATCTAGGCGTTTCACATACAATCTCCCGTATCTTATCATCTTATGTCAGGACGGGCCAATATTTCTTTATAATCTCACATACTTGATGACAATCATTAGTATACGTTAAACTGAAATTCACTCCATTGTGTACATAGCTGAAGGAATCCCTGCTAGTTCTAGAAATGCTGTCTCTATATAAATATGGGCTCCTTTATTTTTCCTTAGATTTACTAACTGATCAGTTTTTATTGTGACATCATGGGTAGTGTAGCCTCTTTCTTTTAAATTATTTGGTAATCGTGAAACCTCTTTTTCATAATCAGATTAACATGTACAGAGCCTTGAAATCCTAGTAATTTAATTCTCCATAATTTTCCTCGAGATATGCTTGGGATACATGCTACTTTTATGTAAATAATGATTTTCCATGTCTCTTTCCTGTGTATCCTAGTGCCTAGTGCCAGTCTCCTTTTCTTGATTTAAAAATATAGTCACATCCAGAAAATCTATACTAGTATCCGAAGCTTGAACAGTAAATTTCAAAAAGGTGGTAGTTTCATTCAAGTATGCTACGAAGGACTGTAGTTGTTCTTTATGTCCATTCCAAATAAGAAAAACGTCATCCACAAAACGAGCATAGTAGACTATGTTCTCAAGCCAAGAATTAGAGTCTTCGAGGACTTTCTCTCTCTCCCACTCTGCTAGCACTAAATTAGAGTAGCTATTAGCGCATGGTGGTCCCATGGCTAATCCCCAGCATTGCCAGTAATAGTTCTTTCCATAATAGAAGATGTTAGTTTCCAACACCATCTCAAGCAGTGTGCATACAAGTTCTGTATCCAAATTTCATGCATTCCTTCTAATGAAGTTTCTCATGGACTCTATACCATACTCATGTGGAATGGAAGTAAATAAGCTACAGATGACCAGAGTTACAAGTAAAACATTATAACATTCTTTGAGCCTACTTTGAACCATATTCAGTTGTCTCAATAACATACTAGTGTCTTTGAGAACTGTTGGTAATGCTAACAATAAAACTTTTAGTTGTTTCTCCACATATATTGATAAATTTTCAGTGACCCATCCTCGACCAGAAACAATGGGGCGTAAGGGAGGTCTGGAAATATCCTTATGAATTTTTGGCAATGCACTGATAGATGGTATGGTGGTGTGTAGTGTCTCAAAAAATTCATAGAGCTCCTGGCTTACTTGTCCTTGCATTACCATATCATACAAATCTTCTTTCACTCTGGCTAAAATTTTATTTAATTCCAGCTTATTCATTTTCTGGTAGGTCTACTCATCTTGCAACATGTGCAACATTGAAGTGTAATACCATACAGCATCAAATACCACAATGGCACCACCTTTAACCAAAGGCTTAATTACTATGTCTTGGTTTTTCTGTAAGTTAAATAACTCTTATTTTTCCTGTATGGTCATATTATAATAGCATGAGGCACATTGGCTACCCTGCCTTAGTTTTTCCACTTCACCTTCACAGAATTTAATAAATAATTCTACAGCAGGGGGATTGATGGGAGTAAAAATGCTAGGTTTCTTCAAATGCGAAGTCAAGGTTGTAGCTTGATTACCAAAAATGTTCTTCAGGGATCCATTTCTACCAAAATATTTGGCTTTGAGAGAAAACTCACTCAAGTTAGATGAAAGGGAAGGAATAAATGTTAAACCTTTGTTGAGTAACATAAGTTGTTCTTTGTCCAAAATGTACTTGGAAAGATTAACTACTAAATTAAAACAGTTTCCTACGCTGGTTTCTTTCTCTTCCTCTCCTGGTTGTTGGATCTGGGAAGCAGCTGCCTATCGTCTTAAGAGACTGAAATGGCAGTGCTTCCACTTGGAAGCTAGCATGCATTATAAAGCTATACCTCACATTTATAATGTAGTCGCTCCTCCTTTGTGGAGAGGGATGACTGTAGCAGTGTGCCATTTGATAGGGACAAAGTCTGACGTGAGGCTCTGATTAAATAGGGCACACAAGATGAGGTGCCAGTTCACTCTGTAGTTCATGTGAAATACAGCCAGGGATATTGTCAGGTCCCATAGAAGCTGTATTCTTGGCCTTGGATAGTTTTAACCTGTGCAGCAGTAATGCTGGGTGCCTGACAATCTACTGTTAATGTGATAGGTCCTCTGGTAGGGGGAGGGGTAAAGTTGGCACTGAATCTGTTGGCCAGTATATTGGCAATATCTTTTGGCTTGGTATAGGAGGTACCATTGTGCAGTAGCTCTGATCAAATCTGGGTATTGCCATGGAGATTGTTACAAAACTATAGAAGGCATTGCGGTTGTCTTTACTATCTGCTGCAATTCTGTTTTCATAGCTAGCTTTAGAGGATTTGATGAGAGATCTCAACGTTTTGTTGAGGATGATAAGGGAGTTTTTCCAGTCTTGGGACTTCACCTTATTCTGCGTCAGTTTCCTCCTTCTGCTGTAGAGTTTGTTAATGGCAGTGGACCACCAGATTGGCTTCCTTTTTTTGGAGGAGAGTGTCTTGGTTCTATTGGGTATGGCGAGATCAATGCATTTGTGTACATGTTCGTACAGTGCATTAGTGCATGATTTGGTGGTCATGCAACTATTCTCTATTTGCTTGGGTGCCGTGAAGTTAGCCACCTCTATTTTTAGGAGCCCAAAGTTAGCTTTGGAGAAGTTTTTCATTGTGGTTACCTTTGCGGGGGGGTAGGGTGGGGGATGTGGATTTCCAAGGTGATTAGTTTGTGGTCAGATCTAACTAGGAAAGAGTTGACTATTGGTGTGGAGCAACGGTCACCCATGTTAGTAATGAACAGGTTAACAATGTTGCTACCTCTAGTGGCAGTAAGAATGAGGTGGTCCAGGGCATTGGAATTAATGAATTCCAGGAAATGTTGGACAAGTGATTTCATACATGAGTAGTTTTCCCAGTTAATGGATGGTTAGTTGAAGTCACCCAGCATGAGTGTTAGTTTAGACCCTAATATTCTCCAGGGTGCTTAGAAACATGGAGTGTGAGTCTTGGGACATGGTTGGGGACCTATAGCAGACTATGACCTTAATCACTGTCTTATGCAATGTTAGCTGCACCTGAACTATCTCTGATGCATTATGTTGGGCTACCAGTCTAGAGGTATGCGCATCCTTTATGAATATGTAAACACAACCGCCTTTGGAGCGTTGATCCAAGTTCTAGGGCTGAAAGGTGTGGAATGAGTTATAGTCTGGTAGTGCAGGGTGCTTTATGCTGCCTTGAACTAGGTCTCTGTTACAGCACAAATGTTGATGTTCTCCATTTTAAGGAGTGCTTCGAACAATTGCATTTTGAGATTTAGATGTCTAGTGTTGAGCAGCATGACCCTCAGATTAAATTTGTTTGTAGCTGTTACAGTGGTAATTTGTTCTTTGGAACACCACCTAAAAATGTCACTATGGGGGTGGCAAGAGCCTTGGCCATACATGGCACACACATGATCTCTATCAACAGTTTGTGAGAGGTCAAAAACTATACAGTGCCCAAGCAGACATAAAGAATAAATCTAATGCATGGAAAAACACCAGACCATGCTAACCCATGCACAGGCTAGCAACACTATATATCAGATCTAAGCATCCGAATAGCAATGCACAAAAGGCAGGGCATAGTTATCATCCTTTGCACAGATGGAGAATGCAGTGCAAGTACTTTCACAGAGAAGTATAAGAATGGGAGCACTGATGGGGTGTAACAAGAAACCATGCCTTTAGGGGAAGTGTCAGAACTGTTATGATGGGGATAATGTTAGGAAGGGGCAGGGTCAATGTCTGGGATGTGTTGGGGCTATAGTGGTGTCTGTGTGTGTCCACAGGGACTCAGCCTCAGCATATAGTGCAGCAGTGAGCCATACCCTACTTGACAAGTCCAGGTCATGCAAGACAGAGGGGTCAGCTTCCCATACACCCCCACCCACAATTGCTGACTATGCTAGGAGTTGCACTGGCTGTCTAACAACCCTGGCTAGATATTGGTATGTTATCTGACTGTGACTGATGTTTGCTGGAGAATGTGCCTGCATGATGAAGAAAACAACCACATGCACTGCCTTTCCTGGGTGTAGAGACATCTGAAAACAAAGTTGCAGTGGACATGCTAACACTGTGAAAGTGGGATGTTACTCATCCATGGTCAGACTGACTAATGTCTAAGAAGGACAGCACCTTGCCCCTGACGGATGACTGAGAGTAAACACTGCACATTCCAATGTGTGATTCACTCTATCCAACAAGTCATTAATTTGGCTTGTACCCTTACATATTTCAGCATGCGCTGGCCTGTGTCTCCACAATAGCCCTGCACATACATTGTATGGCAGCTACTGACACAACAACCTAAGGAGGAGGGCAGTAACCATACCTCCAGTGAGCACCATTGTCAACAACCCTGTTTTGACCCTTTACACATGACTGCTTGGTCTTATTTCAGATCTCTTTCTGTCTCTCTCTTTTCTGGAGTTCAACACACTTTCCTGATCCATAGTGTCCCTGTCAACTTGTCCACTTTCAGATGGTACTGTGTCATGGATAGGCACAGGCATACAGATTATGTCCATTCTTTGAGTAGAAGATGTGGAGTCAGACTCCCTGTGTCCTCCACACACTCTGCATCCTCTGACTGTGCCATCATGTCCCCACTATCATCATCAGAGAATAAAGATCATAAAACATTAGATGAGAGGCAGTTCCATTGTACAGGTTCCACAAAAAGTGTCAGCTGTCAAAACACCAAATGAAAACATATCCAGTGCAAGTATAACCCAGCACTGCAACTACATACATGCAAATGATATCATTACAACTATCAATATCTGATCTCAGGTTATAGACCTGTCAATGTCTTGTGCAGGTGGATGTTGCACCTGTATGACAGTTGTATCAATATGACACAAGTGAGACAAGGAACATAAACTGTAATGTGACTAACAGTTACAAATGAGGCAGATGTGTGATAGGATCACTATATACATGAGGTATCATCAACTGAAATTCTTTTGAAATTATCCATCTCTGCTCTGACATCCAGCATCACACTTTGGAACTCTATGGAGGTATTATTGCTAACAGCTCCTCCATCTCCATAAGTGTTGGTTTATTAGACATCCAATGGCCCACCAACCTCCATTTGTGTACCACAGATACTGTTCTGTAAGTGGCAGCAGAGATCAAGCCAGTCATTTGATGGCTTACTGCATCAAAATTCTGATCCTACATGGCTGGTGATAAGATTTTGGGGGCCCCCAGCAAGTTTCAGGCTGGGGGCCCTACCAGGAGAATATAAAAACTGTGACCATATTGCCATCATGCCCTCTTCCCTATCAAACTCATGCATCACAATTTCATGATCACTGTATAGTGTTACTAGATTCAGACCATTAAAAAGACTTGAAATGTCAAGGTGCACACACTGACTGGCATTTAGTACCAATGTTACGTTATGGTAAGCTCCAGTACCACAGCAAGGTAGACACTCACAATGGTGCACACACATTGACTGGGGTGGCGCAGTGGTGCAGCAGTTAATGTTGCCACCCCACAGCAAGTTGTTCTCTAGTTCAGTTGTTAGCTAGAGTGCCTTCTGTGCAGAGTTTGTATGTCCTTTCTGCATTTGTGTGGATTTCCTCCCGCATTCCAAAGACATGCTTCTTGAGTGTTTCTCCCCAGGTCTCTGCTGAAAATAGGCTCTGTTCTAGCTGGACTTCCCCAGTAAATAAATAAAATAAATAAATAAAATTTAGTATCGGTATTACATTATGACAAGCCGTTGTACCACAGGAAGGTAGCCACACACAGAGTTTCACACACTGGCATTTAGTACTAATGTTACATCATGACAAGTTCCTATACCACAGCAAAGTAGCCACTCACAGATGTACACACACACACACACACACACACACACACACACACACACACACACACACACACACACACACACACACACACACACACACACACACACACACACAGTGACTGGCATTTAGTAGAAATGTTACATTATGACAAGCCTCTGTACTGCATCAAGGTAGCCAGTCCCACAGAAGTACACAAAGACACCCACACAGACTCCCTCACACAGGACAGATACACCGCACAGACTCTTGCATATAAGACATAGACACCCAGACATGATGAAGACAGCAGCACTACAGCAAGACTGAGCATTAAGAATTTAAAATACTGGGCTTATGAACTAATAATGATGCTAGAATAAGATTTTGCAGTAGCATGTGTTATGTGACTCCACATTCTTGATGAACAGACCAAAACTAACAAACATCTGGACATGCTTCAACATTCTCACAGCCCCTACCAACCTCCTAACCTCTCAGCATAATTGCAAAGCTGAAAATAACCACAGAACAAAGGTGTAACATCAAGGATAGTTACAAACAGCATTGTTTTAGTTTCTGAAGGGCATCGGTTAGTTAACCACTTGTGCAGTACGTATAGGTCTGATTGAATTTGATAATCAATTTATGCATGAGAATGACTGATCCGTAAGTCACCATATCATCTGTGTATAAGATGAGTGGTAATTGGGGAAGGTCATAGGGGAATTTGTTGATGAAGATGAAAAAGAGGAAGGAAGCAAAAATGGAGCACTAGGGTACACCTTGAGTTACTGAAACAGTGTCTGAGAGAGAGTAGCATACATATATATATATATATATATATATATATTTTTTTATTGTCTATTGAAGGGGAAGTTTTTAAATCCATGTAGGGTATGTGAGCTAATCTAATTCTGTGAATTTGTTTACAAGAAGAGAATGGTCAATTCAATTAAAAGCTTTTATGAGGTCAATGAATAGTGCACCATTCGCCATTCTCTATGGTTAAGAGAATGTCATCAGTTAAGGGTCATAGGGCTGTTATAGTAATTTACTCTGGTCAAAACCCGTATTGCTTTTGGGAAAAACTATACATTTCAGACTAAAGAAATCGCACAGGACTCATTTTTGTAGACCTCGCCAAAGCTTTTCTTGTGAACCACAACCTGCTGTTTAATGCCCTTCTACCAGCATGGGCAAGCCAAAACACACACACACACACACACACACACACACACACACACACACACACACACACACACACACACACACACACACACACACACACACACACACAAAACACTAAGGCTAGTTCATGAACATTTTTTTCTAACAGACACTTTCACACAAAATATGTTCCTACACCTCTGACATCTCCCCTTTAAGTACTACGTAAAGGAGTATGCAATGCTCCGTCCTCTTACCACTCCTATTTTCTCTGTCTCTTTGTCACATTAATAGAATCCCGTCTATCTCTACTTTCTACTTACTATCCTTTTGGCTAACGATATTGCAATATACAGGTCAAATTCTTCACCTAGAGTTATTAAAAACTTCTTTAAGAAGATCTCCTACAGCTATCCTCCAGGCTAAACAAAATGCAATTAATCTCAAAAAAAAAAAAAAAAAAAAAAAGGAGGAAAAAAATACAGATTGTGCTATGGCATACGCAACAAAAAGTGGCTTTGACTCAAAAAAAATGACACAGCCAATACAAGAATAAAGAGATAATAGAAACCACAGAAAACATTAAACACCTAAGAATCTACTTAGACTGAAAATTACATTTTCAATATCATACAGAAGACCCAAAACCTAAAATAAACAAACTACTCTTTTGGTCCTGAAAATGTTCACATCTTTTATCACCAGAATGTAAACTGCCACGAGAAAAGATTACTTTTAGACCAGTTTAAATACTGCCTCCTTATCATAACTGCTGCATCAAAGACAAACCTTTCCTCTGTGCAAAACATAACAAATACATTTACTGATAACCTTGCCACATATCAAGAGAATTGCTGCTTTATCGTGTAAAAAGCAAATACACCCTATTTCTACACTATCTCTCCCCCTCTCTCCTTTTCCCTCACTCTTTCAACCAACCTCCACAACTCCAGAGTACTACCTGACTCTTTGGTACTCCAGTGAAGTATACTAACTAACAAAATCTTTTCATACTCTGACCTCCCAATCACATAGTTCATGAGCAGAAACTATTGCCTACTTTAAATAGTTCTACACTATAAAGTATGCGTATGTAGTCTATTTTAGCAAATGTAGTCTTCTAAGTTTATTGAATTTTCACTCCATCTCATTATGATAATCAGTTTTTTGTTTCTTTTCTTTGTGTTTGTGTGTGGTGTGTTTGTGTATGTGTATTTCCTCTGCACCAGAGCAGATGTTAGCACATCTTAAATCTTTACTACTAAAACACTAATAAAGCAAAGCTGGCAACATGTGACTTTCTGAATGCAAATCTCCATGGATGCAGAAGTGCTGCAAGCTCATCTGAACCAGTCATATCCTTTCTTCACGTCAATGTCATCAGTTAAAAGAAAAAAAAAAAGACTTTTCAAGCTGCAGCCAGTCAGGTCTGAAGGCGGACCTGATGGATTGCAGCTTTTGCCAATGTGACCTCTGGAGTCAGGAAGTACAAGGGAAAAAATACAAACACAAACCACAATCTCTTAACCGAGATTTTTACTGCCAAAATCTTGATACTCACCTGTCAATCTTGATGGCTGCATCCAAGTGGGGGCCCTGACCTGTAGCGAGAAATTTGGGGGCCCCCCGCAGTCACGGGCTTTGCGGGTGCCTAACAACATTTATGGATCTTTACCACCCACAGCATTAATGCTTTTGACAACCTCATGCCAGACTCAGTCCCTGAAGGGCTGGTCAACTGACTTGTAAGTAAACAGACATATTCCATTGAGACAGAGGACCTCTAAAGCCACCTCATTTTTTGACTCAATAAATTTTGGCTTGTGAGTGGATGCATCTCTCTGTTCCTTTTTTTGTGACATATCGCTGTTGGTATGGAAAGCACACTAGAACTATTAGCTGTGGCTCTTACATGGGTGCTGCAAATCCTAGCACACATATAATACAATAATACAATTAAAGCAGATGCTCCATTTTATTGGAGGCTGAAACTAAAATATTTGTATTTGAATGTCAAGCATTATGAAGTGTCCTAAGCACAGTCCCCCACACAAAAAAAAGACAAAACAGCAAATGAAAGCAAGTTAACAAGTGCAATAAGCACTAGGCACAACCTTAATATACAATTTTATCTTGCAATCATACATGTGCGTAGCACACAATGCTGCATGCTGTATGTCATATTTTAATGATGCTGGTAACATGCCTGCATTCTGTTACTATCAGTGCACTTGCAATATCCCCATTCTTACTGCTTTGCACAAAACTAATAAGATGCAGTGAAAATGTGAACCACACTTCAGTCTTTCACTAAGAACCAGACAAAAAATACCCTTGTACAAAGAAGTCCGTGTTAAAAGTACAAATTAATGTATTAAAGCCGATAATCCTCTGGATCAACAGTTATCTATCCGGTCTGCAGGATTTGAACAGAAGTCGATATTCCTTAACATAATGATTAATTGGGCTTTTAGTCACACATGTAAATATTACTTCTCTGTGTGCAATGATTATACTAATTATGGCTCATCTCATTATTGTTTTGAAATAGCTCAATTTGTGTGACAAATAAACCTGATAAACATTGCACTGATTTCTACATGATGCTGAGCAACTGCAGATAGCTCTGTGCTTGCACAGGAAGCCCACAATACAAGGACTGTGAAACTGTAATGTTCATACCTTTTAAGCATACCTCATTATAAGTAATGTTTCTGAAAGTAAAATGTAAAGAGTCATGCTCTTCACATTTCCACATTGAAAGGGTATATCACATGTTTATGTGTTAGCAATTTACTTAACTGATATCTGTGGTAAATTACAACAAATAATATGAATTCCTCAGAAGAGCTTTTTATAACTCCAACACTATACATTTTAACCATGCTGTGAAATTCCTGGGTGCAATTGTTGGTCATGTGTCAGTAAGTATTCCACATGTTGTCCATTTGCTCAGCATTATGAGGATTGGTTGCTCCACCATCTACGCTGTCTACACCACACCATGGCTGACAAGGGAAACAAAAAAAATCATCATAAAAAAGGATAAAGCCTGGAAAAAATGGTATAAAAATAAAACTCAAAATGCCCTATATCTTAGAAACCTTGCAAAACTCCATGTCAAACAGGATAAGCAAACATACTAAACCAACCTACAAGACAAACATATAAACAACCCAGAACATTTTTGGTCATCTCTAAATAAACTACTCCAACCTGGTAAGACCACTAGTCCCTCACCAAAACCAGACAATACTATACCCACGCAGTTTAATTCCTACTTTATGCAATCAATTTTATCTTTCTTAGTCACTACCACATTTGCCCCCCCCACTCTACCTCTTTCCAATCAAAACCATCAACAGTTCTTCAATTTTAGTCCAGTACCTGCCTCACTCATAAAGAAGTTGCACCTTAAACTAAAAACTACTTCTGTAGCTGTAGATCAACTACCATCAGACTACCTAAAAATGGGAAGTCATAGCCTTCCCTGTGTCCATACTAATTAATAGGTCCCTAGCAGAAAGGTATGTCCCATCACTGTGGAAAATAATCCTACATCATACCACTGCACAAAGGTGGCACATCTACAGAGTTTAATAATTACAGTTCAATAGTGATTCTCTACCCCCTCTCCAAAACACTAGAAAAATGTATCCATATGCAGCTGATGCAATACCTAACTTCAAATAATGTGCTCTCAGAAGCACAACATGGCTTCAGGTCCCAGCACAGCACAACTACTGCTCTACTACATTTTACCAGTATAATAAAACCAAGATGGAAATGATGGCCTGCTTGTGTCCCCCATGTTCTTAGACTTGTCAAATACATTTAATACTGTCATACACCAGCAAAGGCTTGTTTGCATCTCCTCAACAGGACTTTCACAATACTCCTTGTTGTGTTTTTTTTAGTTAGCTATCTGGAAGGCAACAATCCATTAAATGGCAACAAACCTACTCATCCTTTCAGCCAGTTACTACAGGTGTACCTCAGGGCTCTATCCTGGGTCCTGAACTATTTAATATATTTATTAATGACCTCCACACCTCCACTCGCCATGCTAGTTTAGTTCAGAATACAGGTGACTCAACATTAATATATATACAGCCTTAACAATAAACAAGCTCCAAAACATTGCCCAAAAATCTTTCTCCTCTGTAGAAACCTGGCTCAATGAATCAAACCTCCTTTTCAACCCCATGAAAACTAAGTAAATGTTATTCACCTAAAAAAGTTGCCAAAATCAAAACCAATCTTTTACCATAAAGTCAGCAAATAATACTGTCATTGAAATTGTAACTCACAGTAAACTTCTAGGTGTTATATCAGATAACAACCTAAAATATGACCACCACATACTGCACACCATTAAATATATACACCAGAAACTAAGCTCTCTTTATATGATCAATAGATTCCTTGCAGATACTGCAAGAAGAACTCTAGCCACCACCTTCTTAGAGCCAACTCCCTTCTACACAGTTCCTATCTTAAGAAACATAAATAATACTCAAAGAAAGAAACCTGCCTCCTGCTACAATAAAATAGCTAAATTTTCAACTAGTCTCCCTCACAGTATCCACCATTCTCTTAGCTTAAAGCAATTAAACTAGCTTGAATTGCACAAATGTCTAACATATTCACAACTGGCTACAGCACACACACTGATTCATCATCCAGAGTAATGCCCTGCACTACAAAATGATTGCTACCCTACTGTCCAGCAAGAGACCTCCTCTCTAGTAACAAATTCTTATTACTTACAAATAAGTCAAATAATGTTGCAGGAGACTCACTCAACTCCCACTGCATTGCTAAACTCTGGAATAGTATCCCCATGCAAATAAAACTGTCCAACAAACTCAGTAGTTTTAAACCACTGCGAAAACATCTTAACCAATCCTGCCCCTGTACATGCTTGTCACAGGGTTAAAACTTTTTCACTGTGAAATACTATCCAAATACTCTCCTTAAACATAATATTCTCACCTCTTACTAAATGACGAACCAATTTTTATACATAACTGCTGTCTGTACAATCCAGTAAGTTGCATGTGTGCTTTCTCTTTAGTCACTTCCTCCTCTGTAAAATCTTACAATGTATATGTATAAATGTAACTGCTGTTTATGTATAAATGTTAAATAGAACTATAACTATTCTTTGTGTGTAAATGTAAATAGAAATATAACTACTGTTTGTGCATAAATGTAAATAATAATGTGACTACTCTGTGTTTGACTGGAATTTAGTATAATGTAATGTAAGCAAATGGAGCTTTTCTCCCTGGTCCTCCACTGAAAATGGATATTACCCAGTTGGACTTTCCTAGAAAACAAAGACAAAAAAATAAATCAATAAAATAATAAAGAAATAAATACAGATGGAAGATTTTGACTTGTGATCGTGCTGTCTTTAACCATCTGAAGATGGAGTCACCATTGAGCATTTATTCTAAGCAGCAAAGAAAAGGCTGGAGGAGTCCCATGCTTCACACCTTAAAGTGCCTTTAGAAGCGCAGTAATTCAGTACCACTATGTTATTATTTTGCTATCCATCATACAAATTAAATTCCCTTCAATGTCCATTAGTAAACAAAGGATGGGCCATATAAGAACTAATACGGTCACCAAGTGACTGCCATTTTTCCTGAGATCTACATTTCTCGAGAAGGTGAGGGTACTACTCCTTTTAGAGCCAAAGGTGGTCTAACAAGGAATCTATGTTTTTTACGGACATCTTTCATTAGCAGTAAAACTGCAGGCTCCTGTGTGAGGGCTTCACTGTGCCGCAGTACAAGGCTGATGCCTGGAATAGATTGGCCAGGGCCCTTACCTATGCTACTGTCATCTCACACAGGGGAGAGCAATGCTGTCACCAGCATAATAACATAAGTCCCCAAAAGCCTGACCATCTTGGACAATAGCAGGATGACATTAAGGCGCAACCAGCACTCTAAGTATAACATACTTTACCTATCATAGATTCATACTAAGCTAACTGCCCTTGTGAGGCATTTATCCTTTGTGAGAAAAAAACGCATCTTGTGTTTGATTTTGTAAAACCTTTTAACTTAACCATTAGGCCATCCTCTCATACACAAAACCAATTCAGGGCACCATATACCTTTTTTGTTGTGCTTCTTCTTTATGTTACTCCCCTGTGGTGTTTGAAAGGAGCAGAGAGATTGATTGATTGATTGATTGATTGATTGATTGATTGATTGATTGATAATTGTTTTCTGGGAATGTCTGACTGGGTCCAGTGTTTCCATTTTCAGTGGAGGCCCAGGGAGAAAAGCTTCAAGCACAGAAATAATATTAAATACATATCAGCATCATCAGCATTAACATCTATAACACAGTGATATAAAAATATACAATACATATTAGCAGTTATGAGTGCAATCTATATTGAAGTCAAAAAGTCAAAAATACATCTATCTACTGTGTGTGTGTGTATATACATATATATATATATATATATATATATATATATATATATATATATATATATATATATATATATGCGGTTATGGGCACAATTAATATTTAAGTAAAAAAATAAACAAATATTATTAGATGGGAGAAATGGGGACAGACAGGTGAGCCAAAAATAAGAAGAAATTGATATTTGAACTAAACTAAAATAAGGAAATCAGGTAGAAAGCATTCAAGATATGAGAGGGAGGGTTTATGACAATGAATAATGAAAAGAATGTTAAAAATAATTAGAAATCAGTGCCTGGAGATTAAGGAAAGAATGAGGAAAGCAGAGAGAAAAAGAACAATTAATATAGACATAGAGATGTAGATAAAGTGTACCGAGCATGACATATGGAGAATAAGAACGTGAGAATGAAAAGAAAAAGAAAAGAGCACGCAGAAGAAACTAGCACACGATACAGGGAGAGGAAATGGGAGGTTTCCTAGCTGGGTTTAAGGCAGGAGCAGATGCCTGCTTACCAAAGAACTTGTTCTAATGTATGTTTGAGCAGAAGGTTGTTGCAGTTTGATCTGATATTAATAGAAAGACTGTTCTAGACTTTAGCGACAGAATATGAGTAGACGCTTGTTCCAGCAGATGTACTGGGTTTATGAAGTGAAACGATTAATTTGTCTAACAATGTCACTGAGTATAGCTGTGAAGAACAGAATTGAGGGTGGGGTAGGTAATGGGTTTGAAAATAATGTTAAGAACATTTGTGAGGTGCTTTGGTGGTTCGAGCCACGTGAGTGATAGAAGGGGGAGTAATGTCATGAGTATAATGTGTGGAACTAGTTGCAAATTTAGCTATTCTGACTGTAACAAAATTTAACTTTTTATATAAGTAAGACGTTGACTTGAGTAAGAAACTTAGTAACTGTATTTAGAGCACAACCTAGAGCTGTTTACTGAATTTCCTGTTTGCACTTATTTTTAAAATCGTTTTTTTCTCAAATCTTGCATTTTATCTGTCTTTGGCCTAGCACTCTTGTGTGGGGTCATTTACTGCACTGTTATAACTTGTTGATACTTGTGAACCTCTGCTATCTCTAAAAAAAAAAACAAAAAAAGAAAATAAATCTTGCTTTTTTCCCCACTTTTCTGAGATTTAAAAAAGTTCAGTTACAGGCTTGCTGTTCTTGAACTGTTTGTAAGTTTCTGTGAGGCCATGTTTTGCTTGGGTTAAGGGAAGTCTCTCTGTTGATCAGTGGCAGTGAAAAACATTGAGCAGCCTGCCTGCCCCTGTGGGAGTGGTTACTGACTTGAAACTGTAGTTTTACTGGCCATTTTGGGTCAATTCCAAAACTCCTTCATCTTCCTCTCTTAAAACCTGGTTGCCTCGTGATTTTGGCGTCTTTTCAGGCTTGTTGGCTGTTGGTGAAGCACCCACCAAGAGGAGAAAACGCTGAGAGAAGAAAGGAGCCACTTTTGAGATTTTAAGTATTTTTCCTCTGTTTATTTGCTAAGTTTTTCTGCATAGCCGCCTATTTTCAGCATTTTCTGGTTTGTTAAACTTGATTTCTGCATTAGTAACTCTATTTAGAGCACAACCTAGAGCTGTTTACTGAATTTCCTGTTTGCACTTATTTTTAAAATCGTTTTTTACTCAAAACTTGCATTTTATCTGTCTTTGGCCTAGCACTCGTGTGGGGTCATTTACTGCACTGTTATAACTTGTTGATACTTGTGAACCTCTGCTATCACTGAAAAAAATAAAAAAATCTTGCTTTTTTCCCACTTTTCTTTGATTTAAAAAAGTTCAGTTACAGGCTTGCTGTTCTTGAGCTGTTTGTAAGTTTTTGTGAGGCCATTTTTTGCTTGGGCTAAAGGGAAGTCTCTCTGTTGATCAGTGGCAGTGAAAAACATTGAGCAGCCTGCCTGTCCCTGTGGGAGTGGTTACTGACTTGAAACTGTAGTTTTATTGGCCATTTTGGGTCAATTCCAAAACTCCTTCATCTTCCTCTCTTAAAACCCTCTTTTGTGCAGTTTTGCGCGTTTTTGTGCATAGCGCAACAGCGGGCAGCGCCGCCTAATTGGGTTTAAACTATTCCTGGCTCCACAAAGTCTGCTCTTCACTTTTTCCCTTAGAACTGCTCTATCTCTCAATTTAAACATCATATTCTCATTCTAAGGCCCTTCACTGGTCCAATTAAGTAATCCTACAAGTTAGCACTATTAAACAATAAACACTACTTACTCTTATACTCTCTACGATTACCCTGTCCTCTATTGGTCAGTCTTAAATTCAGTTTCCCTATATCACTCTAGCATGTCCAAAGGTCAGTCAGTGGTTTCCTCTCCAGTCCAGCTGGTGAATCTTGGAATTTTGAGGCAATGTTACAATTGTCTCATGTACACGGACAACCCTCTCCTCCTCCAAACAGGTTCAAATATATGTGAGAGATTCAACTATTTAGCCAAACTGGAGGCTGAGCTCTCTCATCTCAAAACTGGTGTAACCAGTCAGGAGGAGAATGTAACCTCACACAACACAATTCCAGTATCACATAGTCCCACCACATCAGCGAACCAAACACATAAATACACAAAAACATACTCGGAGGCTCTAAATAAAAATCTACCTAAGCAACAGAGACCTCCAAAGCAGACATCCAAGCAAATGCTACCTCAAAACAAAACACGCACAACACATAGCCCACAAAGTCAGTGTGCCAAGCAGCCACAGCCCTTAAGGCTGAATAACACACCTGATACTCTTGTAATAGGTGACTCTATTGTCAGACACACAGACGTCCCGCTCACCAGGCTGAATAAAGAGAAGGTCACGGTGAGCTGCCTGTCGAGTGCTAGGATCCGCCACATAACGCAAGCACTCAGGTCACTCCAAAGCAAATACAAATATGACTCAGTCATTGTACATGCTGGTGTGAATGACCTGAGATGTACCTCCCTGGACTACATGAAAAGAGACATACAGGAGCTCTCTGATCATGTAGCCCAGGCTGGTATGACCCTGACCTTGAGCAGCATCTTACCCTCACCTAGAATGATGCCACAGTACAAAGACAAAATGATCGATTTTAACAATTGGCTAAAATTTTGGTGTCATTCAAAGGGGATCCAGTGTCTGTCAGCCTGGGATGACATGCTCGACAAGCCACATTGCTTCACTAGGGACGGCTTGCACCTGTCACCACTGGGCTTTGAGATATTGGCAAAGGCTCTTGCCACCCCCATAGTGCCTTTTTTAGGCAAGGCTCAAAAGTCAAACCCACCCCCATAGACAGCACAAGGAACAAGAAACTAAGGGTAATGCTGCTAAACGCCAAAAGTCTTAACCTCAAGATGCACGCACTCGAAGCTCTCCTCAATATGGAGAACATCGATATTTGTGCAGTGAAATAAACCTGGTTCAAGGCTCCAGAGAGCACCCCAGCACTACCAGGCTATACCTCATATCATGCTTTTTGGCCCCAAAACCTGGACTGAACCACAAAAGGAGGGGGAGTTTCCATATTTATCAAGGATATCCACACCTCCAGGTTAGTGGCATTGCACGAAGTATCGGAGACCATCCATGTGCAACTAACAGTGGGCAAGACTGCTTTTCAGTTTATAGCATCCTACAGACCACCCTCTCAAAGTCAGGAATCCCATTCGGTTTTCCTGAAAACATTGGAGAACATGAAGATCTCTCCGAACACCATTATATTGGGTGACTTCAACTACCCAAACATTGACTGGGAGCACTACTCAAGCCCCAGCACCTTAGCCCAAAGGTTCCTGGAAATTATAAACTCAAATGCTATGGAACAACTAGTCACCACTCCCACAAGAGGGGACAACATACTAGACCTGATCATTACCAACATGGGGACTCTATGCTCCACACCAGAAGTATATCCCTCATTGGTAAGATCAGACCATAAATTAATTTCACTGGATGTCCACATCCCGACCCCACCCAGCCCAGAAAACCACAGTGAGAAACTGCCCAGAAGCGCACTTCTCACTTCTCAAAACCGGAGTGGAATCCTTCAAGGCCCCAGGGCCAGTGGAAACTACGGCCCAAACTGCAGAATCCTATATAAACGCATTCTACGGACATCTCCAGGAATGCATGGATCATGCTATCCCAAATAAAACCAAGACCCAATCATCCAAAGGCAGGCGTCCAGTCTGGTGGACCCCTGCCATAAATAAACTGTACAACAGAAGGAGGAAGCTACTACATGATAGAGCAAAATCCCTAATAGGGAAGGCATCTCTGATCAGTACTAGCAAAAAATTACGATCCCTCATAAAATCCTCCAAGGCCAGCTTGAGAGAAAAATTGCACAGGACACCAAAGACAATCATAAGGCTTTTTTCAGTTATGTTAGAAACCTGGGATGCAACTCCCAGATTTGTTCTGAGTTGATTCTAAATGACAAAAAATACACTGAACCCACAGACATCGCCAATATCCTGGCAGACAGGTTCAGTGCAAACTTCTCCACCCCCTCCCCCCAAAACAGCAAGTATCTATCCCAGCAGAGGACTGCCTCCCAAACATCTCTGATGCTCAGGTGAAGGCTGCCCTCTCCAAAGCAGAAAACACTGCTTCCATGGGACCAGATGGCGTCCCAGGTTGCGTCCTACATGAACTCCAAGAGGAACTAATCCCTCAAATAAAACAGCTATACAATCTCAGCCTCACTACAGGATATGTGCCCACAGAATGGCGTACAGCAACAGTGGTCCCACTCCACAAAGGTGGAGCCTCTACGGACCCTGGAAACTATTGCCCCATAAGCCTGACTAGCTTAGTCTGCAAGGCTATTGAGAGGATCATCATTGAGCTCATAAACAAAGACAGTGGGGACCTACAGACACTAGATCCTACCCAGTTCGGCTTTGTCAAGGGCAGATCCTGCCTTTTGAACCTGGTTGACTTCTTCGAAACAGTCACCAAAGCCATAGATGAAGGGAAGGTGGTCCACACAGCCTATCTGGACCTTGCAAAGGCATTTGACACAATATCCCACTCGGGCATCATAGATAAGCTATCCAGCTTAAATATAAACCCCTATGTCACAAGATGGGTCACAAACTGGCTCAAAGACAGAACCCACAGAGTGAGAGTTGCTGGAGCCATGTCAGACTCAAAACCGGTCACAAGTGGCATCCCACAGGGTTCTGTCCTGGGACCACTCTTGTTCAGTATATACTTTTCCGAGGTACAGGCAAACATGGGAGGACTATGGCTCACCAAGTTCGCAGATGACTGCAAACTGGGTGCAATAATCAACTCTCCAGCTGACACAAACATCCTTCAAAAAGGTCTCACAGAGACAGATAACTGGTGCCAGCACCATGGTTTAAAGCTAAATGCCAAAAAATGTATAGTCATACCCTTTGGCAAAACAATGTGCCCACAAATTACCACATAGGCAGAAACCCATTAAGTACAGAGAAAGTTATTAGGGACCTGGGGACCCAAGTTGATAGCAATCTCTCCTTTGAAAACCACATTGCCAAAGTGGTTAGAAAGACCTTCTACATAGCCCACCTCATCACGAAGGGTTTCACATCTAGATCAAGAGAGGTAATCGTGCCCCTTTATTCATCCCTCATTAGGCCCATCATAGAATACAATGCCCCTTTTGGGATGTACCTTACCCGACACCTGCATCAATTAGAAAGACCCCAAAAGTATCTCACCAAGAGGATCAAGGGTCTCAAACAGATGCCATATGCTGCTCGGTTAAAAAAACTCCAGCTCTACTCAGTTGCATACTGCCTACTTCGAGGCGATCTATGCCTGACATACAAAGCTATGTCAAATCCAGAATTAATGGACATGCTCCACCTCAGTAAATCTAAATCCCTTAGAGCCACACACTCGAGAGACTTGAACCTCAGCACAGAAATAAATAGAACTTGCTGGAGGGACAGGTTCATAACCCAGAGGCTCCCTTCACTCTGGAATAGAATTCCAGTTCATGTGAGGCAGAGCACCTCACTGAATCTCTTCAAGAAGAATCTCGATAGGTGGATGGGGGATCGTATGTTTGTCCCAGGGATTACTCCCGTGTCACTATTAGACAGAGGCACAGTAAACTAAACCTTACAAAGGGCACAGTATACTCAAATCAAGGGGTGGCGTAAGCCATACAGAATCGGGCTAGGCTTATAATTGCCCCAGGGCAGATAGCCTAGTATGAACCTATGAACCTATAAGAAGCACTAATAGTGATAGTGAAAGATAAGCATTGTTGACGATGATTCTAATAGATGTCTTTAAATAAAAGTAAAGATTGTGCCTATAGAGCATTCCCGTTTTTAATTTTGTTATATTGTTCTGGATATGGAAATCAAAATTTTAGATTTCCATCAATTGTCACACCTAAGAGTTTAGTGAGTGGAACAACTTCAGTAACTGTATTATTTTGGGAGTGGAGGGGCTGCAGTGGTGCAGCGGTTAGTATTGTTGCCTCACAGCAAGAGGTCTGCAGTTCAGTTCTTGGCTGGAGTTCCTTCTGTGCAGAGTCTGCATGTCCTTCCTGCAGCTGAGTGAGCTTTAAAGACATGCAGGTAGGTGCATGTAGGTGTGCCTTCTGTGGAGGTTGGACATTGGGCGTGCAACCCGGCACCATAAAAATCCACTGCCAATCAATTTACGTACCAGTGATCCGCTGTGGCGACCCCTAACCAGGAAAAGTCAAAAGGCATTGCTAGTAGAACATATTTTGGGGTGAAGAAGAGTACTTTCTGGGGGATTCAGTACAGCCTAAATGTGTTTTTTCACCGTGTTCGCATTGCGGCGTGATGCACACATGGCCACGGGAAAATTTAAATTCAGGAAGCACTGTGTAGAGGCACGCATCCCTGCCGAACATGTGAAATACTGTGGCATGCTACTTACCACTTAAGCAGCCAGGTGAATGGCATGCTAATCAACTAAGGAAACATGGTGGAGCATTTCAAAATGTAGAAAGCAACTATGTAGACTCCATGCTGGTGTTCTGTCTGTATTACAAAACTTTTTGAATACAACCATAGAAAGGAGTCTACATGGATAGAATAAAATGTAAAATGTATGAAATTTGTACAGAAGTGACCCTAAGTTTATTATTCATCTCTTAAGCAGTTATCATACAATATTGTGATATGCACAAATGTATACATGCATGTGTGACTGATAAGCATGAATCCCTGGATATGTGTTATGCCTGTGATTTCTTAGCATGTATGTTAATAGATTGGTGGTCAGGTATGCATATGTGAGTAGTGTGCTTATATGACTGTACAATCAAGCAGAAGGCTGCTTCAGTCCATATACAGTTATACAGTAGGTGGACATTTTAGGGACATCAGCGTTTAGTGTATTGTTTCTGATGTGTCCATCCAAAGGCAAGAGCACATTTAAAATAAAACCGACTGTCCACTATGGACATTGCACAACAAACTGCATTTCAGTACAGCGTTGCCATGTCCACTCAGTAGTATGCCAAGGAAAAGTGGTAGGCTGAATGCAGCAAAAGGAGAGTACCAAAAGAAACATCAACTTTCTGACAGAACAGAAATGCAGCTTTGTGCTCCCCCACCCCCAAATGAACAGTACACACTGTAAGTCATGCCAACCATACCTCTTAACCTCTTAGGGCAAGAAATCTGGACCAAGCCATAAATAATGGGAGAAAAGCCCTGAAAATAGGGACAAAGTTTAAATATTGTTCTTACAAACTTAGAAAGTTGATAGAACAGCAGGTTCTGTGCTAGCATGAATTTTCTGAAGGGTTTAAAATCTAAAACTCAAACATCTGTTATTATTTTCTGACTTCAGTCTTTAACAACTTGACCATGTTTTTCCAGCAGCAAAGCAACAAAACAGTGAACCAGCAATGACAAGGAGAAACAATTTATTGGTCAAGTGCTTTCATTCACTCAGAACTTCATCAGAACAATAGAATCTTAACAACAACACCCTTATATACCCCTCAGTGTGTGACACATGATTACACATAGCCAATAATAACAAAATTATGTTGACAATAAAACAATATGATTTATATATATATATATATATATATATATATATATATATATATATATATATATATATATATAAAAACTTTTTATAAAAAATGTTACTAAGTCATTATTCCTAACTAGCACCATAAAACTTCAATTTTAACAAGGAACTAATAGAGCAAGAATCATTGAGCCCTGGACAATTAGTGACATCCAATATTAAATGCCATCTAAGCTCATTCTTATCCAAGTGTTCATCAATAATCCACTCCTGTGGGTCTTTTTTACCTTGCTCAATTACAAGAAAACTAAAACTGTGGGTACCATATTTCTCAATATGTCTGTATAGACATTACTGGATTTCTTATTCCTTATATCCAAGATATGCTCATATACACACTTTTTGAACTGCCTGCTAGTTTTCCCAATGTAAAATGTGGAGCATTGATTACATTGGGCTAGGTATACCACGTTAGATGCATTACAAGAAAAACATCTTTTAATATTATACATGTTGTTGTTAATAAAACAACTATCAACAACATTTATATAATGACAAGAAGAACAACTTCCACATTTTTAGTACTAAAAGGAATCCTTTCATTTTTCAACACACCTTTATACTTCCTTTCTATACAGGTTTTTAATGATTTGTTCTTTCTATGTATCACTGGGGGGGTTTCACCCACTTTTTCAACCACATCCACATCCCTCATAAACAATTCCCAATTTTTGTGTATACACTCAAAAATAGATTGACTGTCCAAAGTGTAAGTTGTAATAAAACATCTAAATGTATTCATTCTAGACATAGATGGTGTATGTCCTCCAGGACCCAATATAGGTACATAAAACCTATTGTTCCTTTTAGTAACAACCTCATTTTGTATCTCAACTAAAAAATGCTCCAGATAACTGCTTCTATGAACAGAGGTGCCAGAAGTTGTTGAAAGGCTGGGGGGAGGGGGTGAGAGGGGCACCTTTTGATCTAAAAAGGGCAATTTTTTAAAAATATTTACTCCCTCAACATAGGTTCACTTGGAGGACATTTTATGTTTAGACAATTTCCCTTTTGGTGCTTGAATTAACATTTCCTGATTGGTCTTACCTACCCCATGGCTGATACTTTTACATTAGCCCCAGTGAGAATAACTGTGGTCATACCACAGAAAACTTCAGGGGATACAAAATTTAGGAATTGCGTCTATCCATTACTAGCATGAGGAGCAATCCTGTGGTGCATTCTGTTTAGATACCTGGACTGAGTAATCCAGGTCCATATTACGTTATCGAATTGTTAAAAGTTCGAATGTAATATGGTCGAAACCATATGATCAAACTTTTAATAATTCATGAACCTAAAAAAAAAAAACACAAAAGACCTACCTGACTGCTTAAAGCAGGAGCAAAACCCCCTGCACCCCCACACCTCCCACTCTTTAAATATACCAACTCCAAGATCACACTACAGTGCAAGAAAGAGAAATCTTCCCATTCTGCACTGTACGGAAATCTCCATTGAAACATTTGAACTTTTAAAAGTTCGATCATATGGTGTCGACCATATGACGTTTGAACTTTTAAAAGTTCAACAACGTAATATTTACCCGAGTAATCCATGACTGTGTGAATACACCTGTCAATGCTCTAGGATTCTTTTTGTACTGGAACTTGTGCTACCTGCAACATGTATTCACAACAGTAAACTGTATCCTCCAGTATCCCCCCTTGCATCTCCTTCTTTATGTAGAACATGTCACACAGCCTGCAGTACTGTATATCTTAGGAAAAAAAGCACTCCTCAAGAGGTTACTGTGCTGTACTGCACATATTCCAGAGCTTGTGATACTGTGTTCCTTTAAAAAAAGTTACAGCTATCCTTGAACCTCTGCTGGGCTACTTTCAAGTACAGAGTCCTTAGTGTTACTCAGATGTATGCCTTTAAGCAGCTACACCCTCTCACAAACAAATAATATAAAATAA
>NC_056743.1:1867836043-1867909888 GCF_019279795.1 Protopterus annectens | reverse complement strand
TCATAGAGGACAATGCATGGCCAGGACATGGTAAAGAACCTTGTCTTTGGAGACTTGGACTTGGATGAACTCCACTGCATCATCCTTTCTAACCAACCTGAAGTTGTATTTGTTGCTAATGTAGACTGAGACACCTCTACCTTTAGTCCCTCTCTGTTCTGCTGTTGATCTAAATCTATGGAAGGTACTGTAGACTTCTACTGCTGGAGTACTTTCTGCAGCCTTAAACCAAGTCTTGGTGACAACATAGATGTCTACATTCTCCAGAGTGAGGAAAGCTTGTAGGCTATAGAGTTTGACATT
This sequence comes from Protopterus annectens, assembly GCF_019279795.1. Taxonomy (NCBI): domain Eukaryota; kingdom Metazoa; phylum Chordata; order Ceratodontiformes; family Protopteridae; genus Protopterus; species Protopterus annectens. The sequence continues at coordinate 1,867,909,585 of NC_056743.1, read as the reverse complement.
GCCTGAAAAAGGCTCTAGAGGGGTAGATAAACTATTAGCCAATATCCAAATATCCAGGGTGGACAGGAGCAGACCATTTGTGGCAAAGCAATGTGGTCTGTTAACCATGTCCTCTAATGCTGATAGATATCTGATTCCCTTGAAGTGACACCAGAAAATAATCCAATTATTAAAATTAATCATTTTCTGTTCGTATTGTGGCATCATCCTTGGTGACAGTAGAATGATGCTCAGTGCAAGGCAAATACCTGTTTGTGACACATATTCAGACAGATCCATAATGTCTCTTTTCCTATAGTCCAGTGAGTGTCTTAGGTCGATTACACCCACCTGGACTATGACAGAATCATATTGGTACTTCTTGTGTAGTGACTTGTGTGTGCATGATATTGTAGATCCTATATTTATTTATTTATTTATATTTGTTGACCGGGAGTGTCCGACTGGACGTAGGTCCATTTTCAGCGGAGGCCCTGGGAGAAATGCTCTACAGTTAAAATAAACAGACAGTAGTTACATTGGATTACATAGCGATTAACAATTTACATAGCAATTACTTACAACATATTTACAGATGAAGAACATAGTACATCAGTAGACAACTAGAATCTTTATCTGTGAAGTACATAACAGACATTAACAAATGTTACAATAAGAGGTTCCTGCTGTATAATAAGTACTAGGCTTATGAGCATCTGAGCTTGCTATAATCAAGGTAGTTAGTGGAGTGGAAAGAAAGGTAGTGGTTGGATGGGTGGGTGATATTAGAGTGGGAGTTGCAAGGGCATAGCCAGCATGTTTTTAGGTGCGCTTTTAGTAAAGTTTTGAAGTGGGTGCATGATGGTATGGAGGTAACTGTGGGTGAGATGGAGTTCCATAATTTGGCTATGGTGCAAGAGAATTGTGCTTCACCAGCAGAGTTATTGGCTTTAGTGATCTGCAAGTGATTTTTGTTGCTGGATCTTAGTGGTCTGGTGGTGCGATAGGGTTGGAGTAGATTCTGGAGGGATGGGACATTTAGTGGATGGTTTACTAGTTTGTGGGTGAGTGAGAGTTGATACCATTGAAGGAGGTGAGAGAGTTCAAGTCAGCCCAGTTCAGCAAGTGAGAGACAGTGGTGACTACGGTAGGATGCCCTTGTGGCGGATTTGGCAATTTTGTTGTAGCAGGTCTCTAGCTTGTTTAGATCGCATTGCCTTAGGTTGGTATATATTGTAGAGGCATAAAGTAGGGTGGAGATAAGGTGGGAATTTGCTATTGAAATCTTTGCTGCTTTGGTGAGAAGTTGCTTATTTCTGTATAACGCTCCTAGTTTTTTGTGGACTTTTTTTATGGTCATGGATATGTGAATGTCAAATTTTAGTATATTGTTTATTTCCACTCCTAGCAATTTGGTGTGTTCAGTATATCCAGATAGGCAACTAACTGTTAACTTTTCCTTGTTCAGCTGGTGAGAGGAGTGTCTGTGGTTTTAAAATAGAAGCCCCTATGACAAAAGTACTAGATAAAGGGGGAATTTAATAAAGCCTACATAGTCTTAGTTGCCATGTAGGCATCGTACCATGGTGCTTACATGAAAGTAAGCAGGTTTGTGATCCAGTAAGCACTGTAGGGTGGCTCGCATGCATGCGCCAACATGGGAAGATCTGTTGCATGCAAATCACCTCATAAGCATGTGAATCGCATGCAAATGAGGCAGGTATAGTGATCCAGCAAGCAGATAGGCAGCCCTGCAGACCCTATGTCAGTGACTATAAAAATGTAGGTAGATGGACAGAAATGAAATAGCACACACAGATATGAGTGGAACTATCCTATGTGTATCTGAAAAGTTACAGTAAATATATTAAAATAATTTTTTAATAATCTGGGCATGTTTGCTTGGCACGCTGCTGTGTGCAAACATACTTTATATAAAAAAAATGTGGAAAAATCAAAATTAATATCATGAGACAGAAATGTATTACAGGACCCTGTGTGCAGTATTTACAATGGTGCATTGGTGCTGTTGCTAACATGGTAGGGCTTGGAAGTGTGTAGTATCCAGGTTATGAGCACAGATCCCTAGGCAAATGAGGTGGAATTACTGAATAGCATAATGGGGTAACTGTGTCGGCAGATCCTCTCCATGTAGACAGAGAACCATGGTGGTGTCCACAGAGGAGGCAGCTGACATCAAGAGAGGGTGTGACCACTAACTTCTGTGCTGATTGGAGCACGGCTGCTATTGTTTGTGCTGCATGGTGCCATGCTGAGTGTAGAAGTCTGGAGAGGGTGTGCATTGACTTTTAAGCTTTGTTTAGCTACAGGGCATATGTTTCTGTGTGCTTGCACACCACGCTGCTGTGCTGAGCATTGAAGTCTGGAGGAGTGTTCCCCTGACTGCTAAGCTTTGTTTAACTATGGGGTGCATATTTCCACATGTTTGCATGGTGTGCCACATTGCTGAGAGTATCTAAAAGGCCAATTATGTATTAATTACTGTTGATCCTTGTTTAACTTAACCTAAGGCCATTAAATGAAGTTAATGATATACTAGGCAGGTGCAATGCATCACAAATAGCCAATCACACAGGTAGCTCCTACAGTAGAGCACTATAAAGTAAGCATGCACCCTACAATCTGATTTTCCCCCATACTCTGCACCATTGGAGTACAGACATGGGAATTTTAACTGAAAGACTGCTAGTGGCTGCTACATCTGTATGTGTTAGATGCTGAAGGCAATGCTGCTGCTGCTGCTAACAATAGGCCTAGGCAGAGAAAGAGAAGAGTGTTCAGGCCCAGAGTAACCTGCCATGCAATGCCATCCAGACCCCAGAGAGTAACCAAAAATGTTTAAACAAAGTGAAAAAATAGTATGCCTTACTCCAGTCATGCAAACTTTCCAGCATGTGCTTACTTACCTAACTGACAGCAGTTGCACTCACCTCTAATTTTAGCCATGGAAGTAACTATTTTTTCTTGTTTATAACATGTAGACTGTAAACAGTAGTAACTTTTAGCAAGAGTTTGTAATAAGTCATGGCTGCAAGCCAGAATAAAGTTAAATTCTAAGTTGATGTACAAAACAGGCAATTTTATGAATACTGTCTTAAGTAAAAATGCCAGTCACTTTTACCTATTGTTAACTCGTAATGACTTACTATGTTTTGAGGTGGCCCACAGATGCATTAAGAATTTGTGTAGTGGCCCTTCCCACAAAAAGTTTGTGCACCACTGTTCTATACTGATAGTGCTAGCAGATAAGAGGTGTGCTGCATGCATTGGGTACTGTGATCTGTAGTGTGTGTACTAATACATAGGTAAGTGTGCAAATCTACATACAGCTAACTTGCACTATGTGTGTGCCTGGGCATGTACTGTATGCAGTGAGTGGAAGTGGTGCTAGCCTGAATGTGGCCACGTTTGTGTGTGAGGCTGTTACAGCATTTAACATCATGTTACAGAGCCATAGGACATGTGAACTTGACTAGTATAATGGCCATACAGCCCTCACCATCAGAGACACCTTTATACCCATCAGTACAGGATCAGCACATATTGACCTAGTCCAAGAGGGACTCAGGAAGATGCTATGTGAACCTATGGTGCCATGCACGAATACTGCTGTACCTTGCTAAAGTCATATTTCTGCTGTGCTGACATGCCATCCTGTGCTGCTGCATTGCCACCATGTGTCCATAGGTTATCACTTCAGACTCCTGGAACAGAAACATACAGAGGTCCGTGACACACCCGTCATTGTATAACAATACTGCCAGTACAACACCATACAACATAAGGTACACAAAAGTATGTTGCATACTCATGACACATGCCAGCATACAGCATCTGTTGTGGACTATCACAAGTGGCATGGCAAAGCAATACTGCATTACACAAGTACACACCAAGTAATATAGTCACCCTGTGCATCAGACACATAGCTTCATTTCCCTACACCGATGGGAAGGATGACAGGGATGTGGCACAGGTATCATCACTTGCACATGGTGTTGTGTGGGGGTGCTGGAGGCCTAGGTAGGCCCAAATGGTTGACAGCATGTTTGTGAGTCAGGAATGGGAGTGGGTTAGATCGACCATGGAGAGGTGCCATGTGTGTCTGTAGGTGACCTGCATGTGACAGTGGTGTGTGAGCATGTGCATGCACACAGTCAAGCTCAGTGCTAGCCCTACATGTGTGCATGTTGGACAGCTTTGGACCATACATGGTAGAGTTGACAGTTCACCATCACCTGTCCCGAACACGGGAACTGGCTCTGCCAGGAGTTGCACTGGCACCACCATGCCCAAGGTCAGATGCAGTGCTAGAACCTGACGGTGACTGCTGTCTGCTGGTACCATGTCTTTTGCAGGACCACCCAGGACCATGAGCCCATTGCCTGCCACATCATGGTGTGGACAGCACACTCCCCTCTGTAGCACTGGATCTACTTTCACTACAGGAGCGTAACTGTACACGATCACATGGACTCTCCACAGATGGTGTTGCTGACCTACATCAACAGGTCTGATGCCCTACTCCAACCACATGTTCCAGCACAGACAATGTGCAGTCCAAGACAGACACTGTCTCAGCCCACCGTCTGTCCACTGCATCAGTGAACCAATCCATGGTGTCCCCCAATTCAGTGGAGGCAGTCACAGATGTCAGACTATGCTGCATCCATAACCCAAAGCATACATCTGCTGTTCCATTCAGAACATACCTGTGTCTCCATGATGGCCCAAAACATGCACCTAGTGACCGTGATGTGACACCTGCAACAGATAGGGGATGGACAGTACTCCTCCTATGAGCATCCTTGTCAATCTGCCTGTGTGAGACCTTGCCAGCTCTCTGGCCATGGCCATTGTCTACACTCACTGAAACCATAGTTGCCACTCTGTCCTGTTCAATGTCACCACCCTCTGACTGTCCAATATCTGTGGTCTCTGGGGACTGGGTATGTGTGGGCATACTGACTGTGTGCAGTGACAATGGAGAAAGAAGAAGGATGTCAACGTCTGGTACAGATTAACCCCCAACAACCCCACGTGTGCCTCACTGTAGCCACCATCATCATCAGAGCCTGAAGAAACATGACATCAGGTTGTGTAGGGGAGAATTCCCAACCCCCTCAGTCACGTATGGAAACCAAGACAGAGCAGTACAATACTACCTGCACTATTATGTATGAAAAATCCACAAAATCCTATCTTAACATATATATAGAAATACATGTTTTAGTGTCTAAGGTATGTACCATAAACCTTTCTGTTTTTAAAAGGCATGTTGAATTAACTGCCTCATGTAACCTAGGAGGCTTATTCACTGTTAACTTAACTGCAGAAATGTTTCTGTTTGTTCACCTACAGTGCTGTGATTACCCACTCTAAGAACCTTAGGTACATGTTACAGACTGGAACACACCAACATTCTACTCTGGTTACACTCAACATTAATTGTACACAATGTTTGAGCAGCAAATAGCAAACAAATTGCTTCAACAGTACATATGAAACAGAAATTGTCTTCTGAATAGTGTAATCCAAGATTGAATCTTAAATCAAGTCCAATGTAGTAACCACATAAAGATACCAGCTGTTGTTACATTCCCATGTAAACAGAATATGTTATAAATCTACCAGGGGTGAAAGGAAATCCACCAACAAATGATCCAAAGTCCATTAAAACAGACCTTTATTATTAATTCCACCAAAAAATAAAATAACAAAGTAAAACATGAGAGCTGGTTTAGCGCTTTTGTCTTAACAAAGCATTTGGACTTCTTCAGAACCTGCCATCTTTTATATTGCATCCCTTTTTATACACTATGGTTAATAAGAGTTAATTAAATAATCATTTCATGGTCTGTTGTTTCTTAAAGTTATGTTAAACAATGTGCATAAACTGCATAAATTAATTAATTGAAAATAAAAATAAAAATGCAGCAATATATGTGAACATGTATATGTGACCAGATAATATTTTGTGAAGCATCTTCTTCATCACTGTATAATAAAAACTCTTAAAAGCACTTTAAAATAATGTATAAGACTTATAAATAAAACTCTTGATGTTACCAGGTGGTCTCCCATCCAAAAACTAACCAGGCCTAACCCTGCTTAGTTTGTAAAGTTAGCCCTTTCAGAATGGTGTGATTACGAGTGCACTGTTTGAAAATGTATTTTTAAATTAAACATTCAAGCTAAAAATCTGAAATTTTTAAAACAATAATCATATGAATCTAAAAAAAATAAAACTATTATTTTTTTATGAAAATTTCATCATTATTGGAAAAGTTTAAATAAACGTTTAGTGAATAAATTTGTACAAGTGTTTGAACCATATTCAGTAAGGCACTTAATATAACATACCATACAATTCTCATAAATCCAATGCTTTTATTTTTAACACAGGCATAATAGAAGTGTGTTCATTTAATCCTGGTAAAATGGTGGCATTACATCTTAACTGCCACTCCAGTTCTTTCTTTTCCAGAGCCAATTCCCAGACACCATTCCTGTTTTGCTTGTCAACTTTGTCCAAAATCACAAACTTAAAACCTCTGTACTTGTCACAATTTAATGTATGCCTGTAAAGTGCATTGTTTTGATTTTTGGTTTTAATTGCATTTAAGTGCTCATAACTTCTATTTTAAAGGCTCTTTCTGTTTTCCCAATGTAATAACTATCATATCGGGTACATATTACAATGTAGACTTCCCCTGATGTGTTACAATTTCCATCCCTAATTCTCAAAATCATGTCCAGTGATATTAAATATAACAGTTCTGTTGTAAAATATAAGGGCAGATATTACACATCCCACATTTTCTGGTGTCTTTATTAAGATAATCAGAATAATTTTTTTCATAAAAAAATAATACTTTTATTTTTTTAGATTCATATGATTATTGTTTTAAAAGTTTCAGATTTTTAACACAAATGTTTAAGTTACAAATTCCTTTGCAAGCTGTGCACTTGTAATCACACCACCCAAGAAGGGCAGACTTTGGAAGCTAAGCACAGTCAGGCCTGGTTAGTTTTGGATGGGAGACCACCTGGTAACATCAAGAGTTTTATTTATAAGTCTTGTTGTAGTACATTGTTTTAAAGTGCTTTTAAGAGTTTTTATTATACAGTCACAAAGAAGATGCTTCACAAAATATTATGTGGTCACTTGGGTCTACCTGACTTGGTCGACAGTTCATATGATCGACACTCAGTTGGTCGACAGTTCATTTGGTCAACAAGCAGATTTGCCCCCTTTCCCAATGTTGTGCAACCCTGGAGTTGATATATATAGTTAGGGGGGGTGTGGGGGGGGTGAAGCCCCCCACCTAAAATGCTTGTCGATCAAATGAACTGTCGACCAAATAAACTTTCAACCATATGAACTGTCGACCAAGTCAGATGGATCCGGTCACTTATATACATGTTCACATATATTGCTGTATTTTTATTTTTATTTTAAATTAATTAATTTATGCAGTTTATGCACATTGTTTAACATAACTTTAAGAAACAACAGACCATGAAATGATTATTTAATTAAGTCATATTAACCACAGGGTATAAAAAGGATGAGAGCTAAAAGATGGCAGGTTCTGAAGAATGTTTTGTTAGGACGAAAGCACTAAACCTGCTCTTATGTTTTACTTTTGTTATTTTATTTTTTGGTGGAGTTAATAATAAAGTTCTGTTTTAATGGACTTTGAATCATTCATTGGTGGATTTCCTTTCATCCCTGGTGGATTTATAACATAGGTTCATAGGTTGGTACTAGGCTATCAGCCCTAAGGCCTATACAAGCCTTGCCATAACAATTCCCTGGATATTTCTTCCCACAATATTTACTTCCCTGGACCCCTGTCTAGCAGGGTGACTGATGTGATCCCCGGAGTGAATTTCCTATCTCCCATCCAGTTGTCAAGGTTCCTTCTGAAGGTGGCCAAGGAGGCATTCTGCTTGACATGTATGGGCAGTCTGTTCCAGAGTATGGGGAGTCTCTGGGTCAGGAACCTATCCCTCCAGCATGTTTTGTTTATTGTGATGACAAGGTTTAGATCCCTGGAGAGTGTGGCTCTGTGGGTTTGGGATTTCTTTAACTGGACCATGTTTAACAGCTCAGGGTTTGACATGGCTTTGTATTTTAAGCAGAGATTGCCTCTGAGTAGACGATATGCCATAGAGTATAGCTGGAGTTTTTTTTAGATGGTCAGCACAGGGCATCTGCTTTAGGCCTGTGATTCTTTTAGTGAAGTATTTCTGCAGCCTTTCCAACTGTTGCAGATGTCTTGTGAGGTACATACCAAATGGGGCATTGTACTCTATAATGGGTCTAATGAGGTATGAGTACAGTGGAACAATGACCTCCTTTTTTCTGGATGAAAAGCCCTTGGTGATGAGGTGTGCCAAATAGAAGGATTTCCTGACTGTTGTGGGTGATGTGGTTATTGAAGATGAGACCACTGTCCACCTGTGTTCCATTTCCATGGGAATGTAACAACAGCTGGTGTCTTTTTGTGGTTACTACATTGGACTTGATTTAAGATTCAGTCTTGGATTACACCGAGTCTATTCAGAAGACAATTTCTGTTTCATATGTACTGTTGAAGCAATTTGTTTGCTATTTGCTGCTTACATGCCATGAACTGTTTTTAGTTTTATTGGTTTATATTTGTTTTCACAGAGGTTCTCCTTTTGGATTCACAGTTTAATTGTACATAGGCCATTATTCTGGCCCTTAACTTTAATAGCATATATATGTTCCATAACAATACAGTATCAAGCTTACCAGGAGCAGGACCACGGCCTGGGACAATACCTGATGGACCTGTAAAAAGGTGAGGGTGAGGTAATTTCAGTACCACTGCATATTGCAGCACAAGGTAATACCTGCATATATTTGACATGTACAGTAGTTACTGTGTTACTTGATGTATTGGTGACATTCTGGGTATAAGTGTACAACTGAGCTTAAACCACAGCCCTAAAGCACTGAGACTTGATACCCATGTAAAGGTATGTAAAGCCTGACAAAATGACTGCAACAGTATTACAATGGTGAGCACAGTAAGCTTACCTGCATGCTCCTCTGCTGTGGACACTGTGGCACCCACGTCCACAATGTATAGTGTGATGGATGCCCGGGAGCTGTTGTGTGTCCCTAGGTTCACCAGGAATTCCTCAGTGACTATGAGTGGTTGTTCCACTGCAGGACCTCCACTGGTGATGGCACGATCACTGGCTACATCAGCAGCCCTTCGTTGTGCAGCATTCACCATGTTGGTAGCATGATGTTGAACCTGCTCATATGTCCTGTCCTGGTGGCAACAGGCATTCACCTCCCAGATGAGGTCTGCCCATAATGCAGCCCACTGTTCTCTGTTATGCCCCCCAGATAGGAGTATGTAGTGATGCTGCCTTTGTCCTTCAAGTAGCAGTGCATTCTCCACATCTGACAAGGGGGCATGTCATCTATGATATATTAGTCCTGAAAGACAGTAAAAGGGAAGAACATTGCAGGATCATATACATGGATGTCCACTATGTACAGATACAGTGAGAACAAACTGGCTGGCACTAACCATTGCTTGCTCACACATGTCATACCACACAGTGTGACAACATACTATGGGTATGGAGATAGTATCATTACTGTATTTCCACTGTGTGCCATGACAGCTTCAGTTGTATGATCATACACCCAACACATCAGTCCACTGTGGTGAGTCCCCTAAGGGCAGCCACCCAATAATATGTCATAAGACCAGTGCCAGGAAAATAGCAGTGTACTATTACAACCACTATATAGAGACAGTCTGACAACACCAGTGTGCCACAATGACAAAAGACAATGCAACCCTGATGTAATGTATGTTTCCTGTAGGTGTAACCAGGGTATAACTGACATGTTAATACCACATGCATATGACTGCAATCCCTATTCACCATACTTCTATCCTCTCATCTGCATCCTGTTATACACAAAAACAGTTACACACCTGCTAGAGTGCAGTACTCCTTTGTTGAAATGTGTGTCTGGTAAAGTTTCATAAATGTGTGCTCTGTGTGTGAAAATCTCATACAGACTGTTTCCCCATAGCCATCTGCTTGCAGTTTTAACATGCTGCTGCTCATTAGCAGGTAATTGCCTGTAAACTAATCTGTGGCTCTGATATGCTAATTGCGGCCTAAACAGCGGAATTGTACTGACATTAGCCAATGACATGCACCCACTGTGCAGTATATAAGGGCTTCATGTAGACCAGGGCCCCTTTCTTAGCTGTTGAGATGGACATTACTGGGGTGAGGAGACTACATCATTGCAGAGGGTAGGTCTGTAGCAGAAACCTTTACATACAGCTGTGCGTACCCCAGGCTGTAGCTGCTGCTGCAGGTAATTCACTTAGGCAGAGGGTATGAACTCTTTGGAGGACAACAAGCTGTAGGTGTACTTGTGTCAGCTCTGTCAGCCTTGTTGTAGAGACAGATTCAGGGTGAGGGTACCCTTTATACTCCAAGTATGGCATGTCTTTATGGTAAGTATATTAGGCAACTGTGACACTAACAGAGTACTAGGTGACATATACTTATGCTATATGGTTATGTGAAGTGTGTCCCTACCTGCAAGCCTGTGACTTCCAGCTCTGAAAAGCAGTTATTGCACTTGCAATGCTTTGTGTGGATAAAGAGTGCATGAGTAATTCATTAAATGCTGTCTTCACAATAATGTACTTGAAATGCAACACAACATTGGCTTTGAACCCAGGACTGTGTGTGACAACATGTACTGTATGGAAAGCATTTAACCCACTGAGCTACTGAGTCACTGATAAACAGGTGTACTTGCAAGATATATGTGCACAGATACAGGCTGTGACAAACACTGTCTACATCCATCAGTATGTGTATGGATTTATATGGCTGTATTTCTGCATCAAGGTCCCAGTTGTACATGTACTTTGCCATTGATGCCTTAGCAAGTGATTTTCTACATGTTGCTGATAAAAGGGACATGTACCTGCTATCACAGACCTCACTTACATCCATAATCATGTTGTTGGCTGTCTAGTGGTGTAATATTGCAACACAGTCCAAGGTACACACCCATTTTTTTTCCATTACTTTTTATTCCAGTTTGAGCTGTGTGGCATGGCACACAGCTCCGCTGAAACACAACTAATGATTGTAACTGGCAGTTGCTTCTGTTTTGTTAAACCACCTGTTTTAATAATGAGTTTGTGTGGTATGGTGGGTTACTGCAGTGTGCTGTAGCTGTAATGGGCCAAGGTTTGATAGATAGCAGAGGTGTTTATTTTGTGCATGTGTATTACAATGTGATAAACACATATAGTCATTATAGCTCTGTTTAACTGAGCTAAGCAAAGTTTCATGACATGGCGCATCATGCAATGTCTTGCTAAAAAAATATAAAGAAAACAAAAAAGGGAGATAGGAAAGTGGTGAAATTGGAGCAAGGAGGGGGCAAAACATAGTGAAAGGCAGGTAGGGATGTGCAGGATAGGTGTAGGAAAGAACCATAGCTATCCATTTCTTGTACAGCAGCAACTGTGCACTTTGACAGAATTTGTATATGGCTTTAAAGTCTCCACCCCAGACAGAGGGGTAAGGACAACATAACTGCATTGTCAAGCCAACTGGACCAAATGATGGGTGTCCAATGGACATGTGTTCAAAATAGAGAGCTATGTATGGGACAATATTTTTGGGGGGGACAAATGCCCATTTCTTTTTTAAGGTGAGAGTGAAATGTTGGGGAAGGGGCATAGGTACAAGTGGGGGAGGTAAGTTGGTAGGTCAGGATACATTTGATAACAGTCAACACAGACAAGACAGAAGACAGGGGCAATGTGTGACACATGAGGAGAGTGAACACCTTGGATAGGGAGGGTGTTGTGGAATCCGAGTCCCATGTGCCTCCAAATGGCAGCAGTATGACTCACATCTCCATCAGTGGGACTGTCAGCACTGCTCTATCACTGCCCTGAGATTGGCTGTGCTGGGGGTTGGGCACCAAGGTGAGGCTGCCCCACCAGGTTGGCCAGCATGCACTCAGTCCAGAACAGACAGTGGTCATAGCCATGGTGGACTATCCTGTGCACCAAGACTGGCAGTTCAGCCCAGGTGACAACTCCCCCTCTGCCACCACTGCTGGGGGGGCCCAGACCCATCCCATGAGATGGTACTACCCAACTCTGCAGGTAATGCAGGAGCAGCAGAGGGGGCACCACTGGTTTGGGTCCCAGATGTGCTGGGACCTGGTACCACAGCCAGTTGAGGCAAGGTAAGGGGATCAGCTGAAACCAGCCTACCTTGACTTGCTGTGGTAAATAAGGTATAGCAATAAGTTATGGTTAGTAATAACCAAACCTTTGTTAGTATTAACAGAATGGAACATCATATTTATTAATCTGAATACATTTTAATGAATATTATGTGCAACACAACATTAAGTAATATAACAGTCAGTATGGTAACAGCATGCCAGTATGAAGTAAACCATAAGACCAACAAAACAGTTTAACAAAATATGTTAATACTGAATCCTTAACAATAACCAACCACATTTTTCAAAATATTTAGAAAAAACAAACCAAAGGCTGACAAAGGTAGCTGAAGACAAAAAACAAAAGACACAAAATAATTCATGAGCTTACCACCATTGAAAATATCACTGGTTGTGTTCAAACAAGTTTAAAAACAACTTTAATAAAATCTTCTTATAAAAAATTTATATACAAAGATTTTATTAAAGTTGTTTTTAAACTTGTTTGAACACAACCAGTGACATTTTCCATGGTGGTAAGCTCATGAATTATTTTGTGTCTACATTTTCTAAATTGCAGTTATTTTAACAAAGTATGTTAATATTAAATCATAATAATGCATAACAACAATGAATAAATTAAGATAAAGGGTGGGGACAGATTGAGAAAAACATTCCATTAGTGACACTGCAGATGATATCCTTGAAAACACTGGTAATACATACTTTTACAGGTGTGTTGTGTCAGTTGTGATTACATTGACTGCAATTCTCCTACAGCTGTTGTAGCATGTACATACCTCTCAAGCTGATAGCATGGGACAGTAAGGGCCAAGCACTAACAAATGCAGGTACACAACTGCACAGAACGGTTTCAAATAATGTAGACCACTGTATTCGGTAAACAGATTTGGTAATAATTTTCTTTCCAGGTAATAATTTATCTGTTAATCACGTGACAGACAGATTAGGCAGTTTTATTTACATTATGAGAAACTGTGACACTTGAGAGGCATGTCTGCATACAGTAAATAAACTAGACAGTGGTCATGCCTTAGTTGGCAGGCATGGGAGTAGAACCCAATAACTGTGATTGCAGGGGCATCTACAAATAATGTAATAATTGACTGCAGCAACTTAGTACAGACATGCAAGGGATACAGCCATACTGAGATTACACAGATTTATTTAAGAATCAACAATGCTGATGAACACATTCTTGGTATTGATTTTAACATTCTGTAAAATTTAAACACAATATCTGCTCATAATATAGGCCACCTCCCCCATATACCTTTTGTTCCTGTGGAGAGAGAAAATGTGAGCGTTATGTGACTGATACTGAAAATTTACCGCTTTCACCTTTACCATAAAATCAAATGATGGCACAATAATCTCCCCTGACCCATCTACAAAACTATTAGGTGTCATCATAGACAATAATCACAAATTTGACCTACATGTTAACCAAACTATCAAAACCATCAATAAAAAACTAGGGTCACTTTACAGAATAAAAGCCTTCCTAACCCCTCCAGCTAAAATTGCCATAGCTCGCTCTCACCTTCTTTCAACCCTTCTGTACGCATCCCTCTACTCGAATTTGAACAAGACTGTCCTTAACAAACTCTCAATTTGCTACAACCACATTGCCAGGTTTGCCACTGGGCTGCCTTTTAGGACACATCATTGCATCAATCTAAATCAGCTTGGTTGACTTGAACTATCCAGCCTAATCCAGTATAACCAACTGATTATGGCCTATAAAATCCTCTATAATCCGGACAATACTCCTGCACTTAAAAATATTATCACCCTATAACAATCCTAGACCGCTTCGATCCTCTAACAAACTACTAATTCAGACTAGCAAAATTAATAACACAGCCGGTGATTCTCTCTTTGCAAACTCTGTAATTAGATCCTGGAACTCTCTTCCAGCTGATATTACCTTACTTTCCACCTTAGGTCAATTTAAAACTAGACTCAAACAACATTTGTCACTTAACTGGCTATGTCAATGTATCAAGCCTGGCTAACTCGAATGTGTAAAAATCTGTTAACCAGTTTACTGTGTAATTTAATTTAATCCTGACTTGTGCTCAGGACTAACTATAACCTGTGGAACTTGTTTAACTTGCTTACTTATGTAATCTCTGTAAATAGTCTGTTTGTAATATGTAATGCTGGCATTATGTAATGTTGTATCTGCTTACCCTTGGAGCTTTTCACCCCGGGCCTCCGCTGAAAATGGACATGCATCCAGTCAGACTATCCCGGTCAACAAATGTAAAATAAAATAAATTTAAAAAGTAAACATACCACTGGATTTGAACCCACGACTGTGTGTGGCAAAATGTACTACATACAAATCACTTAATAGACTGACCTACTGAATCACTGTTGACTACTGAATGCCTGATACTTGCCCGGACATCACCTGGGACTATACTATGAAATGAGCAATACAAGTTGCAGGACATTTCTCTAGCATTCTAGTACTATTACAGAGTTATACTAGGCTGCAGTGGCAGTAGAACAGAAATGCATGGGATACAACCATGCTACATATTAAGAAAGCTTTATTTTAGAATCAACAATGCTAGTGAACACATTTTATTGTTATTGGTTTGAAATATCTGTGAAGTCCACACACAATATCTGCCCATGGCCTGGGCTACCTCACCCATATACCTTTATTACCTGATGTCTGAGGAAGAGAACATTATGTGGCCGATACTGACCTGGAGACAGCCTTGGACAGTACTATGAGTTAAGCAATACAGTTTGCAGGCCATTAGATTTGCAGGATATAGCTATTACAGTGTTGCACTTGATTGCAACAAACTTACCATAGACAATCAACGTATACAGCTGTACTGCAATGGTTTTGACAACACAATCCTGCTGAACAACATATTGCTTACTGTTAATGGTATTATTAGTGTTCTATTGACATATAGTTCTTATTCATAGGTTCATAGGTTCATAGGTTCATAGGTTCATACTAGGCTATCTGCCCAAGGGCATTTATAAGCCTAGCCCATAGTTATGTGGCTTTCGCCACCCCTTTAGTTTGAATAAAAACTATGCCTATCATTTTGCTGTGCCTCTGTCAAGCAGTGACGCTGAAGTAATCCCTGGGGTATATCTGCAATCTCCCATCCATTGGTCAAGATTCCTCTTGAACAAGACCAGAGAGGTGCTCTGCCTCACATGTACCGGGATTTTGTTCCACAGCATAGGGAGTCTCTGGGTGATGAATCTGTCCCTCCAGCACGTTCTATTTATAACCGTGTCAAGGTTTAAGTCTCCGCCCTTGTGGTTCTGAGGATCTAGATTTTTGAGGTGAAGCATATTCATCAAATCTGGGTTTGACATGGCCTTATATGTCAGGCACAGGTCACCTCTGAGCAAGCGGTATGAGACTGAATAGAGCTGGAGTTCTTTCAGTCGGGCAGCATAAGACATATTTTTGAGACCCTTTATCCTTTTGGTGAGGAACTTTTGGGGCCTTTCAAGCTGCAGCAGGTGTCTGGTCAGATACATTCAACGGGCATTGTACTCAATCATAGGTCTAATAAGTGATGAGTACAGAGGACGATGACCTCCCTTGATCTAGATGTGAATCCCTTCATGATCAGGTGGGTGATATAGAAGGTTTTCCTAACTACTTTAGCAACATGAGTGTCAAACGAAAGGCTACTGTCAACCTGGGTCCCCAGATCTCTGATGACTTTTTCTGTGCTCAGTGGATTGCCACCTATATGGTAGCTAGGGGTAGCCTTGTTTTTCCCAAAGGGTATGACTATGCATTTTTTGGCGTTTAACTTCAGGCCATGGCTCTGGCACCAGTTATCCATTTCTGTGAGGCCCTTCTGGAGGATATCTGTGTCAGATGTGTTTTCGACTATGGCGCCCAGTTTGCAGTCATCTGCAAACTTTGTCAGCCATAACCCTCCTGTGTTTGCTTGTACTTCAGAAAAGTAGATGCCGAACAAGATCTACAGCTCTAATTGCACTACAGATCTACAGCTCTAATTGCTAAATTATTGCACTACAGTTCTACTTGCCCATTTATTGCACTACAGTTTTTCTTGTGTATACTTTATTGTAGTAACTGCTTTACTTTTTCTTGAATCCTACTCCACAGTTAGCATAATACATATATACTCACCACACTCATGGTACAACCTGGCCAGGCGCCCAGCATGGGACTTGACATTGGGAGCCCTCTTAGCTACTGCTGTTGGGAGAGAAGCACACCATTATGCATACCACTTTTGCAGACATTCAGCTTGCATTTTGTTAAGACAGTGGAAAATATACTTACATACTTGTGGAGCATTCCCTGCTCTCGCTTCTTGGACCCAGTTGTCCAAGGTTCTCCTCCTTTCTCCTTGTCAGGTCATCATAGCGGTGATAATACTGCTCACCTGTGCGGGTGATACCAGTAACACTGGTGAATTTCCTTTCCAATTGGTCCCAGGCCTCAGCCTTATATTGCAAGACCTGGAAAACCACTCTGCAGCAGCCTAGCATCATGTTTTTTTACAAGCAGCCCAAGCATGTCCCTGGACTCCTAAATGCCACACCTCTGCTCCCAAAAGTGCACACCTTTACCAACAACACCAGCCATACCAACAATTAATTGAACTCCATTGACTACTGCAGAATTCCTGCCTATTGAGCTTAATATAGCAGTGAGCAAACCAGAGCTGAGCAGTGCAAAAACTCCCAGAACCATGGTTTTAGCAAAGATTAGCACCGTGCAAACATTAGCAGCTGTTAACAGGTTTATGCTGTGTTTAACATGTTTGAGAAGAACTCAGAAAAGCTCAGCAGAACACAGCAGTGCCAAATTTTAAAACTTTGTTAAGTTATATAAAAATAGTGCATCACATTACAGACATGTTCTGCTTGCTATGGATTTGAACCCAGGACCTACTACACATATAGCCGTAATGCTTCCCATTTAGTAACTTGGATATTATGAAAACTAGTATACCTTCACAAATACTACTGAGCTACCTGTTAACATTGCTGAGTACCATGCCGCTCCTTGCAAACCATGCATAAACATGCAGAAACAAGCTTGAAAATAAACAATTAAATACATCTAGTTTCTATTTTTAGATGTCTGGCAGGTGTCGGGTATATATGTATGAGTTCTGCTCGGCTCTGCTGCGCTCCATGTCATACCATGCAAATGGCAATTAAATAAATAAAATAAAAAAGATAAATAAATGTATTTATGATACTTAATTACATCCGGTTTCTATTTTTAGATGTCTGGCAAGTGTTAGCTGTCTATATGTGAGCACAGCTTGGCATTGCTGCACTCCACGCCTCACCATGCAAACATGCAGTTAAAAATAATAATAATAAAAAAAAAAATAAAGAAAAACATAACAAATCATAAAAAATCACATATTAAACATTTGACACACTTCACAACATTACTACACTGGTGGGGACCATTGCAGGGTGCCTCAAACTCATCTGCAGCCATTGTTAGCCACTACACCTCTCCCTACACTGATTCAATATCTGTATTCCTTGGTTGTCCTTCAGCAGTGCACCATCATTAATATGCATGGCACACTGACGAGGGAGAATGGTGGTCATGTATACAGATACATTCTATGTAGGCTCTACATGGTGCCTATACAGATTTTATTAAATCCTGTGGAAAGTGTTTGCTCGCCATATGGGCTTTGTTCTTGGGGATCATTAGGTGTAGTTTTCTCCCTTCTTTAATTTCTCCAAGTCTTTTGGGTTTCTAATACCATAATAAAAATGGACCCCATTCCTAAGTCAAAGTATGATTAAAGTTTATGGAATTAGTATTGTTTCAGTCTTTGTTGTTAGCAAGAAGTGCTCTTTTCAGCAACCATAATGTGCACAGTAATAACTCCTTCTGCAATTCATATGGCATTACATGTACTGGTAACATATCTAAATATGACTGTAAATTCTTTTGTATGAGACCTGTTGCTCCTACTACTACTGAAACTGTCTGGGTATCCGTCTTCCACATTGCCCTTGTTTTTGCCTGCAAATCCTGGTATTTAATGACTTTGTGTCTCTCTGTATGTAAGACACTGTAGTCACTGGGTGTAGAAATTTTAATGATCAATGCTATTTTTGTCTTATTTTCATAGACAAACATACCTGTTTTTTTCACATCTATTTTTGAACTGTTGTTAGTGGGTGATACCACGTGATATAAACTTCATAATTTTCTATAATGCTTAGTGGGTCAAGTTTACAATGTTTTTCAGCTAGTTTAATATTATAATATTTGCACAATCCCCAGTGCAACATTCTTCTCACATTATTATGCCTTTCAGTATACAGCCCTTCTGCCATAAGTATATCATAACCTGCAGCAAGATGTGCGACTGTTCCCAATTCTGTTTTACAAAATCTACATTTGTCTGTTTCTCCCACATATTCAATGGACTTTGTTAACCAATATGTAAATAGTCCACCAATATGTAAATAGTCCACTATCTTGGGCCTCCAATATTATCTTTTCATGTTTTGGTTTAAATTCACCTCTCAACCATTCCTGTATTCGATCCTGATCAACATCAGGTTGCTCCAAGAGATTTCTGTACTTGCAACTTATTTGTGCATTTTCCACATTTCTTGCCTTCTCATCTGAGCCTTCACCTTATATTCTTCCCTTTGTTTTTTGGCACATTCAGTTAATGCCTGATTTTTATCTACTTCTGGTATGATTTCCATTCCTGCTTGATACCAATATGCTTCTGCTAAACTAAGCACAGAAGTCATCTTAGACTTATTTTCCTCATGTTTGAAACTTTCACTATATTTGGGACGTGTGAGGTTAGCAGATATGTATGCAGTCCTATGACTGCAGATCTATACGTGTAATTAGTTTTGAGAAGGCCCATATCTCCTTTAGAATTGGCAATATATAGTCTTGTTATACACTGACTTCTATAAATCATTTGATAAGCATGAAGCAGTCTTCTTGTTTTCCTGTCCAACTGATCCAACACTAAACTATAAGTTAGGACAGGAAGATCAAATTAGTTTATAGCTTGGACTTTGTTCCCAGTTATCAGCACTGTTTTCAGTATTAATTTTAGCCTTCTGAAATATTCCTTGCTAAGTTTTATACACGTGTTCATGTTTTATTGTTGATCCTTCATCAGTTGCTAAATATTTACACACTCCCTGTTGCTCAAGTTCTTTTCTATCATATTCCTGTCACATGCTGATGTTTTCTTGGTGCTGAAACTTTCCTGCTTTAAAGGTTGCCTTTGCACATTTATCAAGACCAAATTACATTCTTATATCATCTGAAAAAGTTTTGACCACTTGCAGTTGTGCTTTCAGTTCTTCATCTGATGAACTATACAGCTTTAAATCATCCACAAAAAGAAGATGGGAAGTCTTTTCACTTGTTTTCTGGGAGACAAATTGTAGTCATGACCTAATCTGTTAAGTAGACAACTTAATGGGTTAAGGGCAAGACAAAAGAGCAGTGGTGACAAAGATCCACCCTGCAATATCCCCCTTTAAACTTTTTATCATTGGAATAATAATGTGTCCTTTATCATGGCTTAACTGCAAAGTGATTTGCCACTGTTTCATGGTTGCTATAATGTAATTGATCAGTGTAGGGTGTATCTTATACATTTTAAGCACTCTTTTATCCATGAATGTGGGATACTGTCAAATCTTTTTTTGTAGTCTATCTATGCCATACTTAGATTCTTCCCCTTTTTTACAGTTCTCCCTTAAGACTATATTTAGCAACAAATTATCTTGTGTTCGATATGACTTTCTTTTGTTGCCTTTTTGTTTTATTGCTGTGATTGAGTTTTCTTCTGAATGACTATAAACTCTGTCAACATCACTTCCAGTGAATAGTTATATATAGTCAAAAGGCAAGTTATTGGTCTATAGTTTTTAGGATAGCTTGCATGTTCACTGTTAAGTAGGAGTATTGTGTTTCCCCTGCTGTTAACCAGGTTGGTGTCTGTTCAGGGTGCTTATATAAATAGTTTTTATTCATGGCTAAATCTTCATGTAAGGATGTTAATACTTTTAGCCAGAAGTTAGATACTGCATCTAGGCCAGGGTTTTCCAATAAGGAGCTTTTCTTGACTTTAGTTCAATGTCTGTGGCCATTGCTTCATCCCATTTCCTATCCTGTACATTTGAATGTCTTATGTTTCTTTTACCTCTTCTATCCATTCAGAATATTTATGTTCCACTGGACCTTCATAAATATTTCTCCAAAATGTTTCTATTTCTTCTTCTTTTTTGTGATATTTCAATTTCTTCTGCCTTCTTTCCTAATTCTGTATAAAACATTTTTGTGTCATCAAGAAATTGCTTATTTTGTACTTTTCTATAGTTATAGTTATCTGCATATCTTTTAAGTTTTTCTGCTTGTGCTGATATTTTTAGTTTATTATTTGTGATAGTGCATGATAAAACCTGATCTGTTCTGGTACTATGCATTGCTTTTATCACATCTATCTCTCTGAGTATTTTTGTTAATGTTCCCTCTTCTATACTGTTCTAACAGTGACGCTTCTTGTCTTAATTGGATGTTCATCGTGTTACACTGCTGCAGTCATCACACTTGGGTTATCCTGCCATCAGGCGGTCCCGCAGTTGGCCGGAGTTCCAAAGTCTTGGTCCGACGTCAGTTGTCATCGCTTCTTCCCTGACGTCAGTGCGACAGGGGTATAAAAGAGGCAGCCAACGCCATTTTCTCCAGTCTTTCTTGCCGCGCGGTGCCCGAAGCAGAAGCAGTTCGCAAGTGCTGGTCGGCTAACTCCTGAGTTTTTCAAATAGAATTTCAGACCGAAGTCTTCTCTAAAGCTAAGTACCCTGTTGGGGAAACTTTTCTTGCCTCAGACCGATGTCAGACAAAGTTAATAATTGCATTTCTTGTGGGAAGCAAATACCTCATAAGGATTTCCATTCTTATTGTATTCCTTGCCTAGGCCCAGACCACGACATCTCTGGTTGTCGGTTTTGTGCTAGGTTTAACAAACATACAATTAAACGTCGGGCAGATTTCGCCCGACATTATTTTGGTAGGAAATTTAATTATAGCATGCCGTCGGAAAAACCGACTACCGGAATGCATAAAAAATGCAGGGACAAGGACAGGCAACCGAGACCCAGACCAGATACCAAGGCCTCAGCTAGGCCTGTCGCCGGTTCTCCGGTTTTCAGCGAGGTGCCTACGCAGCACCTGACAGCCGCAGATTTAGAAATACAGATGGCCTCCCAGACTGAGATAGCTGGGCCTCAGGAGCTGGTTCCTTTAGGCTCAGTGGACGCCAATCCTGAAGGGGATTCTGATGTTTCAGACAGGCCTTTGGTTTCTGAATGTGTCTTCAGACTGACTACTCTCACTATAAAGTCCTATGCCAAGCTTAAAGCTTCCTTAAAAGTAAGAAAGCCTGGTCAACAGACCCCTGTGCAGGCCCCTATGCCTAAGAAACAGATGCTTAAGATGGCTGAAGATTTGATTACTCTTATCAGTGGTTCCCATCCCCCTCCTGACAAAAGGCCTAGGCTGGAGGGAGATTACCCTTCTGACCAAGTATCCATTTCCTCAGCTTCCTCAGAGGAGCAGGATTATTCCTTTCCAACTTATGAAGACTCAGATGCTGAAGAATCCATTCCCTCAGCATCCCCCCCAGAAGACTATTCTTTTGGGAAAACTTTACACACCATGAGGGAACACTTCCACTGGGAAGGCTAGGATTATTCTGACTCATAGAAAAGGCTCCGTGAGTTTCTTCTTCTGCCTCAGCACAGACCCCTTGCAATTCCTCCAGTATTAGACATTTTGGATGATGTTTATTCAGAATCCAGCCTTAATCCATACTCTGTACCTCATGTTCCAGCTAAACCAGACAGGTATTACCGAGTCCCTGACTCTAACAAATTTTTATATAAAAGCCCTGTTGCAGATCCTGAAACCATCTCCTAGGGTCCCAGAGGGGTTAAGGCCTCTATTGCTAAGAATCCACTCCCTTCTGAAAGAGATTCAAGAGCACTAGACAGATGGGGGAAGAAAGTGTATACTTCTGCCACTTTAGCTATGAGGGCTTTAAATTGCCAATTTCACATGCTGAAATACCAGCAGTATTTGATGCCCCAATTAAAACAGAAAATGCTCACTCATACAGATCAGCCTGACTTCAAAGAAATGCAGAAATGCAGGATTTGTTGCATGCAGCAGAACAAGTGGGAAAGCATACCTTACAATGTGGATTTGATTCACTGGAGGCTTCATGTAGAGCAGCTGTCACAGGGTCTGTTATACGTAGACATGCTTGGTTAAAAGAACAAACTTTGCCAGAAAATATTAAAGCAAAATTATTGGATGCACCTTTACAGAAGGATGTCTTATTTGGGGTTAAAGCAGAGGAGGTTTTAAAGAAAATGGAAGAAAAGGCAAAATCTATGCAGACAGTCAAATATTTTTTACAGGTACAACCCCCTCGTTTCAGCAGAAACTGGCCATCAAATAACTGGTCCTTTCCTGCTTCAGACAGACCTCAAAGGGCTAAGTACAGATGCCCAAGAGGCAGAGGTCAGCCACAAGGTTCCTTCAGGCCTAGACAATGGCCTGCAACAACTCAAAAAGGTGGGGAAGACAGATCTCAACCCTTCAGAAAACAAACACAATGATTTTCCTCTCCGTCTACCAAGCAAAACTGCCTTGGCAGCCCCTTTGGGAGGGAAACTAGCTCTTTTTTCACAGAACTGGCGCATCATAACAAAGGACAAATGGGTTCTAGATATTATTATCCAAGGCTACAGATTCCACTTTCACACTTTACCAAGAGTGAGAGGCATGCCAAACCTGCCACCAAACCAATGGGCAGAGGCTCAAAGACAAATTACAGCTCTCATGACATGAAAGCAATTCAAGAGGTACCTACAAAGGAACAAGGTCAAGGATTTTACTCAAGACTATTTCTAGTTCCAAGAAAAGACAAAGCCTGGAGACCCATTTTAGACCTCTCAGTTTTAAACACATACCTGGAGGTCCCCAAATTCAAGATGCTCACACTACAGCAGCTTCTTCCCATGCTGGGCAGGGAGGCTTGGCTGGTAATGTTAGACCTCAAGGAGGCATACCTGCATGTCCCTATCAGACAAAATTGCAGAAGATACCTCAGATTTCTGGCGGGTTCAACGCATTATCAATTCTCTGCACTGCACTTTGGCTTATCTACTGTGCCCAGAGTATTCACAAAATGCCTGGCATCAGTAATTGCATACTGCAGACAAAAAGTAATCCAAATGTATCCATATCTGGATGACTGCCTTATTCAAACAGACAGCAAGGACATTCTTTTACAACATCTGGCATTTGTAACAAAACTACTAAGTTGCCTGGGGCACACAGTAAACGAAAAGAAATCAAAACTAGTGCCCTCACAAAAGATAATATTCCTGGGTGCCAGCTTAAATACAACAGCCCAGATGGCTTATCTCACGCCAGACAAACAAAGACATCTGACTCAATATTTCAAAATGATGGCAACCTTAACCCAGCTCACTGCAAGGAAAATCCTGCAGGCCTTGGGTTTCATGGCATCCTGCATTCTACTAATTCCATATGCCAAACTGCATATGAGGAAATTACAATGGTACCTGAAAAGTGTATGGACTCAACACAGTCACAGCTTGGAAACAATTATACCACTCATTCCCTGCCTTCAAAAAGAGTTTCTATGGTGGGCTCAAGCTTGTCACCTAAACAAGGGTCTCCCTTTTGTCTTACCTACAGCAAAACAGACAATAACAACAGATTCCTCAGATTATGCCTGGGGAGCACACTTGGCAGGGCAGTGCATACAGGGCAAATGGTCTGCAAATCAATTGCATCTGCACATCAACCAAAAGGAGATGTTAGCTGTGCAAAATGCCCTGACAGCTTTCAAGGACCTCTTGCATCCAGGACAACTACTAATAAAGACATACAACACCACAGTTATGTGGTACATAAACAAAGAGGGAGGAACACATTCCTACCCCTTATGCAGACAGGCAATGACCTTGTGGAACACAGCATTGACTTACCAAGTACAACTGCAAGCACAATTCCTGCCAGGAAAGGAAAACACATTGGCAGACGAACTAAGCAGAAATATCACAGATCCTCACGAGTGGAGACTAGACCCACAAGTATTCACAATGATAACTCAAAGGTGGGGACGCCCAGACATAGATCTATTTGCCTCCCCCCACAATCACCAACTACAAAAATTTTGCACAAGGACATATCATTCACTAGCCTGGAAAGTGGATGCCCTATCATTCAGTTGGAGAACATTGACAGTCTATGCCTTCCCCCCACTACCTCTACTGGCAAAGGTGTTACTGAAAGTCAGATCAGAGAGACCACAAATGATTCTCATTGCTCCGGACTGGCCACACCAACACTGGTACCCAATACTAAGGAACATGGCGCACAGACCTCCATGGATTTTACCTCAATTTCCACACCTGCTGAATCAGCAAAGCTCTCAGATCCTTCAAGGTCGGTTCAGAACTTTAAATTTGGCTGCATGGAGAATAACTTGAATAATCAATCAACACTTCTCTCAAAGGATGTCCTGGCTGTCATTTTGGAGGCCAGGAGGCCCAGCACCAGAAAAACATACTCAGACAAATGGAAAAGATTCTGTACATGGAACCAGACTAAAGGCCAAAACCCTTGGAATACAAATATTCCTCAGATACTGCAATACTTAACTGAGATGTTAACACAACGGCCTTTCTTTTTCCTCCATTAAGATACATGCTTCAACCGTTTCAGCTCATTATAATACGGATCCTCCTATATTCTCACATCCTTTACTAAGGCAGTTCCTCAGAGGGGCTAAGAATATAAGACCACCCAGGAGACCTCCAACTCCAGCTTGGGACCTCAACTTTGTTTTAGAAAAACTAACACTGCCTCCTTTCAAACCAGCCTTCTCCTCAGAGCTACAATACTTGTCCTGTAAAACAGCCTTGCTGCTGGCAATCACCTCAGCATGCCAGGTCTCAGAACTACAGGCCCTAATGATAGTGGAACCCTTCATCATTTTCCATTAGGACAGAGTTTCTTTACGAACTAACCCTACCTTTATGCCAAAGGTAGTATCCAGTGTGGCCCTGAATCAGACCATTCATTTACCCACTTTTTATCCAAACCCCCAGAATAAAGGAGAAAGGCTCCTTCACTCTTTGGACATTCATAGGCAGTTACATTTCTATTTGGATAAGACAAAGACCTCCAGAAAAACTGACCAACTCTTTGTATCCTATGCTGCAGGTTCACAAGGAAAGGCTATTTCAAAACAGACTATCTCCAAATGGATAGCACATTGTATCCGCTTTTGCTACATGCACCATGGGAAAACTGTACCTGTGAATATTAGGTCCCATTCTACCAGGGCTACAGCAACCAAGTACATTTTGGAGGCTGCACCTTGGAGTTCAGTGCACACCTTTACCAAGCACTATCAATTACCATTATACTCAAAAACCAGAGCTGGTTTTGCCACTGCAGTTCTTCAGGGCATCCTAGCTTCACCTAACCCAGTTTAGTACCAGCCACCCATCCATAGCTTTGGGATTCAACCCAAGTGTGATGACTGCAGCAGTGTAACAGGATGAACATAGTACAGTTTTGTACCTACCATAAATGCAGATGTTCGAGTGTTGACACTGCTGCAGTCCAGGTTACCCTCCCTCCTTCCCCTCTTCTTTCCAGGGTTTTGTGTAACTCCATCTGCATACTATCAATTTGATGTATCTCTATGTCATGTATTTGCTTGATGTATCTCTATGTCATGTATTTGTTTGATGTATCTCTATGTGATGTATTTGCTTGATGTATCTCTATGTCATGTATTTGTTTGATGTATCTCTATGTGGTGTATTTGTTTGATGTATCTCTATATGGTGTATTTGTTTGATGTATCCCTATATGGTGTATTTGTTTGATGTATCTATATGGTGTATTTGTTTGATGTATCTCTATATGGTGTATTTGTTTGATGTATCTCTATATGGTGTATTTGTTTGATGTATCTCTATATGGTGTATTTGTTTGATGTATCTCTATGTGGTGTATTTGTTTGATGTATCTCTATGTGGTGTATTTGTTTGATGTATCTCTATGTGGTGTATTTGTTTGATGTATCTCTATGTGGTGTATTTGTTTGATGTATCTCTATGTGGTGTATTTGTTTGATGTATCTCTATATGGTGTATTTGTTTGATGTATCTCTATGTGGTGTATTTGTTTGATGTATCTCTATATGGTGTATTTGTTTGATGTATCTCTATATGGTGTATTTGTTTGATGTATCTCTATGTGGTGTATTTGTTTGATGTATCTCTATGTGGTGTATTTGTTTGATGTATCTCTATGTTGTGTATTTGTTTGATGTATCTCTATATGGTGTATTTGTTTGATGTATCTCTATGTGGTGTATTTGTTTGATGTATCTCTATGTGGTGTATTTGTTTGATGTATCTCTATGTGGTGTATTTGTTTGATGTATCTCTATGTGGTGTATTTGTTTGATGTATCTCTATGTGGTGTATTTGTTTGATGTATCCCTATATGGTGTATTTGTTTGATGTATCTCTATGGTGTATTTGTTTGATGTATCTCTATGTGGTGTATTTGTTTGATGTATCTCTATATGATGTATTTGTTTGATGCATCTATATGGTGTATTTGTTTGATGTATCTCTATGTGGTGTATTTGTTTGATGTATCTCTATGTGGTGTATTTGTTTGATGTATCTCTATGTGGTGTATTTGTTTGATGTATCCCTATGTGGTGTATTTGTTTGATGTATCCCTATATGGTGTATTTGTTTGATGTATCTCTATGTGGTGTATTTGTTTGATGTATCTCTATGTGGTGTATTTGTTTGATGTATCTCTATATGGTGTATTTGTTTGATGTATCCCTGTATTTGTTTGATGTATCTCTATGTGGTGTATTTGTTTGATGTATCTCTATGTGGTGTATTTGTTTGATGTATCTCTATATGCTGCATTTGTTTGATGTATCTCTATGTGGTGTATTTGTTTGATGTATCTCTACATGGTGTATGTGTTTGCAGCTTCTGCCATTGCTTTCCTTTTTACTCATATTTACATAGGAATATGTTTTGCCTTCCTATTTGGGGACACCTGACATCTGGGGCAAGAAAAACTGAAGAAAATGGCATCAGCTGCCTCTTTTATACCCCTGTCCCACTGACGTCAGGGAAGAAGCGACGACAACCGACGCCGGACCAAGACTTTGGAACTCCGGCCGACTGCGGGACCACCTGACGGCAGGATAACCCAAGTGTGATGACTGCAGCAGTGTCAACACTCGAACATCTACATTTATGGCAGGTACAAAACTGTATTTTTATGCTTTTCTTTATTTGATAGCCCTATGATAGCATTTGATCTCTCTCCCTTCCTTTCCCTTACTGCCTTGTGTTTTTATGGTAAGACTTTATTTGTTATTAATTTAACTGCACAGCAATATATCCTATTTACTTCTGTTCTATTGCATGACTCTTTATGAGCAGTCCTATTTACTGCATTCATTTGTTTTATCAGACTTCTAACTTTTTGGGTTTTACTGACTTTCTGTAATCTATTTCTTTCAGTGATCTTAATATCTCTGTCCATCTCTATTAAATCAAGCAGCTCTTCTCTTAGATCATTTTCTTCTAAACTGAGCGCATTCTTTGTTCTACATTTCCTGCAGGCATCTAAAGAAAGTTCTAGAGCATCTTCCTGCACCACATTCTCTTCAATTTTATCTTGTGTCATCTACTGCTCTTTCATATTGCAACTCAGTGGCCTATCACTCCACAACACTGACTGCATCAGAGTTGTCACAGTATCCTGTTTCTTACCTTGCTGTGCTACCCCAACTAAACTTTTGTCTTGTTTCCTGTGGAAGGCTCCAAAGTTTCTTCATATAGCAACTGATCAAATGTTTCTCACTGCACTGACTTCTCCTTAGTTTGTGATCCATTACTCTATCCTGCTGTGATGCTTTCAGAGTTAGATTTTCTACACTAAATCCTGATCTATTACTCTATCCTGCTGTGATGCTTTCATAGTTAGATTTTCTAAACTAAATCCTTCACATGCAACTGCAGTTGTGCATAGAGATATACAGCAGAAACTGCAACTGCTATGTAAAACAGATTCACTCCCTTGTCCATCTTCAGTCTGCCCTCTGACTTAGTATACATTGTGATCACAATGCCGGCACAGCCAGCCAGGAGTGTGTACCCTCCTCCCCCTCTCCATTCTTACACACACACACACACACACACACACACACACACACACACACACACACACACACACACACACACACACACACACGCACGTACACACACGCACACACACACACGTTTTTTTCCAATCATCTAAAAATTCAGTTGGCAGCACCAGATCAGGCTTTTGAGTCAACTGAATGAGAGCAAAGTTTACCTTTAAAATATTCAGCCAGTTCTCCTAAGCTATTCTCACACCCTTGAGACTTCCCAGTAAAATGTGTACAAAACAGCCAATCAACCTGGTCTATCTTTGTTGCGTAAAGTGATTGGCATGAGTGAGAATGAATGGCATGATTGGCAGGTCAAATGGCTTTTGCTGTTCTGTGTTGCTTGTGCTGGTGTGATTATCTTGGGAGTAGCTTTGGCAGCTGGTTCTGTTTGCTGTGGCTCTCTTTAAATTCTGTTTCAGTTCTTCTGACAGGCACACGCAAGGAGTACTGAGAATGAATTTGAAAAGAAATACATTTTTCTGTAACCATTTTTTTCTGTCCTGGTTTAATTACACATTTTGTTAACTGTGAGGAGGAGAAAGGTAACACAAAATCATATGCATGTATGAGCACAGAAGTTAATACCAGAATCTTGTAAGGACCTTTGCTTCTCATGGATTGTCTTCATTTTGCAGGAGCAGGAAAACTCCCTTATTTGATTTTATTCTTAGTTGTTCCTGTCAGACAGTGAGGAAAGGAGTCATACTTGCCTTTCATATCTTACTATAGAAAACCTGCAAAATGAATAAATAAATAGATAAATAAACAAAGTGTGCACTTCATTACATTGATTGTATGTAGGACCAGAATTTATTGGTATGATAATAAGCTAACTTTATTGTTGTTAATGGAGTTATAGAGACATAGAAGATGATATGGTTCACAGATAACTACCCAATAAGCCAATTGTATTGTTTAAAAGGCTTTGTATTAGTGTAGTACCTCGCAGGCTGTTCTGCACAGATGTGGGCATGGTCCTAGTGATTGACAGGTAAAAGTGGCATGCTATTGTATGGGAAACATGCATGAGATGTGGCAAGAAAATTCATTATCTATACATACCTTACCCTTTTCCTCAATGCAATGCGATCTCAGAGTTGGTATATTTCATTTATGGAGGGGTGGGAGGCACAACCCCCACAAATGAAATATTTTCAGTTATCATAGGATTATAGTTATAGTGCTACTATTTTTCCTTCATTTTTGCAGAGGTCAAGCCCCCCCTGCGCCCCCTGTGGGGGGACCCAACACCCCTGTTAATTAAATATACCAACCCTGAGATCGCACTACTTTGAGGAAAGGGTAGACTACGAATAGACAATGAAAATTTATACCACCATTGGTATGAATATTACTTAAGTTTACTAAGACCTCACTGATTGTTAGATGGTGGATGGGGTTTAGGTAGGACTTGATACTGCACATCTTGCAAGGTACTACACTAATACAAGCCCATTTAAAATTGTTAATGTTTTTAATTTTATTTGTAAATTCTTTTAAATCCTGTTAGTTACTTGCTGAAGTAAATGCAGAGGAAATTTGATCCCAAGCAGTAGAAGTATTACTTATGTTATTGCTACTGTAGCTTCTGAAGTAAGATACTCTGACATTTTCCATGACATTTCAATGGTATGATTTCTTTAAAAGATCACAAATATAATATAAAAATCATAGTGAGAGACACAGTGTTGTCTGATTTACTGGAAGTGATTTTTTTTCTACAGCCATAGTTAACCTTTTAGTCTTGTGGAACTTTGTTTAGTGAGATTCAAAAATCATAGCCTGGGATTCTATAACCATTTAAATGGTCAGGACTTCGAATGACAAACCCTGGAACGTGAAGACTAAAAGTCTGAAAATACTGACATATATATACTAAGTGTGAGATTACTGTTTTTTGGAATATTTTTTTCCTCCAAGGTATGATGATGTCAGAGTTTGTATGTGCACATTTAGGGATTTGGGGCCCACATTGGAGTGGTTACCACTTGAAAAAAATAAAGCTTAAAAGAGAACAACAATGTCTGAAAGGGACATGCACTTGGAATACAAATGGATACAGTCAATATTTCCAGATGCAGACCTCTCTTCATCAAATACAGTTTCCCTTAAGATCACACAGGGGACACACTCAGCCTGGGGTCTGGATGTCTCTATATCTGTCTCCCTCCAGGTCCCCAGTAAGACTCCCTAGTGGTACAGCTGTAGGGTTAGGTCCTCAGCCAAGTGTCCAAGCCAAATCCTCCAGCACCCTTTCTGTAAACCCAGTGCTTCATGTCCCTGCCCCAAGTAGCTGACACATACACTCTTTAAGATTTAATTTTCACCCACACAGGTGCGCGCGCGCACACACACACACACACACACACCTGGGAAAGGCTGACACAGATTTACTAGCTATGTCCCCTTCTGCCAAGAATATAAGGTAGTTATCATTGCCACCAGACACTTCACAATCAGGTATTCTAAGGCCTTAACAAAGGATGTCTAATTATGTTGTGTAATATTAATATTGACACAAATGGTAGTAGTTCACCAAGAATGATAAGCCCTCTGGAGTGGCCTACACAGTGTCACCAAATATATATAAGTACTCTCAAAGATTAGATACAAAAAAACAGCAACAATAAAGGTTTTAAATATTTTTAATAATAAGTAATAAAAGAACATGAAAATATTGAATATATATCACAGAAAATATTGAAAACAAAACTGAGGGACAGATTCATACAAATAAAGAAAAACAATCTCTAAACTAAGCTTCACTATATTCCTGACTGAATCTAAGTGAATTATACTCTTCCTAATAACTTACTTGGGCAAGGCAAGATGAAACGCATGAGCAGTCTTTCTAGTCAGGCTCCCAAACAGAATACTCTATATTCTGACATTACTTCCTGCAAAATATAATATCCAAGACGACTTGCAGAATGGTCTCATCTGCTCCCTTGACTCTAGGTTCCCACAATAGCTCTTTTTGAAGTTTGAGACATTACTTTAGCAGACTGCTACAATACACATTTTGAGCTTTTATGGCAATGCCTAGGAGTTAGAAACATTTACAACACTTCTCCCCTTCTTTACAAAAGCTAACAGATATTGGCTGCTCCCAGACCTCCCATATCGGGGCCTACTCAACAATGTGGGGTGCTGTTCAATGATTTAACAGCTCATTTACATTTCCCTTATTTTTCCTTAAAATAAGCCAGCTGGTTAAACATTGCTGTGCCAGTGTCCGCTATTAATACATATACATTTAATTCAGATACCATAATACATGTATATTTCTCTTCATTTCAGCAGGGTGCACTGTTGATATATTTTAACATAATGAACACAAGCAAAGCTCAAAAATACATTGTCAACACAAACATATGTACAAATCAGCTTGATATACAAATGACATATATTTATTTATAAAATTCCAGCTAGCTGTGCTGGCACAAGTCTTGCATCCACTGCCCTACTTCTCCCCAGCATGGCTGGCAGTACCTTCTATCATAACATAGGGATGAAAGCAATTTGGTAAATATTATGCAAACTGTTCATTCAGCCTGTCTTAGAATATACTTAAATAATTGCTTAAATGAAAATGTTCAAAGGAAATTTACAAAAAGAAGTCTATCACTTCAAGAATTAAGTTACATGGAAAGATGCATTAATTTAGAATTATTTACATGACAATATACATATTACAGGAACACGTTAATGCTAGCCAGTAGAGAATTTAAGAAGGAGTCATTATAGGCATTTTTATATTTAGAAATTTCTTCTGAAACTTTAACACAAACACAAAAATACTAATTATTGTATCTGTACTAATAAAACTGCATTAAGGGGATCATACCTAATGCAGCATATTCTACTTAATTAGAACAAACTGACTTAGATACATACTTCTGAGACTTTTAACATCTTCAAGAAGAACTTACACATTTGGGTAGAGAACTTGGCATATGATCCTTGTTTAAGAGAATAAGTGTTCACTGATAGTATTTGGGCCTGAACGCCAGGATAGTGAACTTATGAATGTATAGCTATTGCTGAGTCTTATTGATTAGTTCAGATTACAACCTCTGTATGGATCTATGACAACAGGGTCAAAATATAATTTATCAAAGCTTATTCATAATGACTAAACAGGCTTCATGCAGTGAGGATATGCCTGTGGTATCATTTTGAGAACTGTGGAATGAATGGAAACCTATGAAAAAAATAAATTAATTTTGGACATTTCTGTCATTAGACACAGAGAAAGCAACTGGCCTGGTGATCTAGCTTTACTGATTCTGAGTGCTCAGTGCTCCCATATCACACCTTGTTGCATACTTTATCCTAGAAATCCTTGATAGTTGAATGTAAGCTAATCTGGAAGTTCCTACAGATGAGTCAGACAGTTCTGCTGATTCTGACTCAGTAGGAGAGCTATTCCTATTTACTGGCAATTTGGTTATTATAATAAAATACCTCCTTGTGACCATTCTGTGAGAGAAATATTTATTAACATATATAGTAAAATGTATTCATATATGTATTAGCATTATGCTTGCTGCATTAGAAGCCTAAAAGGGTTAACACATTTATTCTGCTACAGGCTTGAAAATAATTGCATGTACTTTCTGACTTTGCTTCTGGTCAGCTCAGTGAATGACCTTGTTCATACACTGAGAAACAGATGATTTTGCTAACGTTAGGAAAAGGAACAATACAGTATTCTGAAATGTTACTAGACTTAAGCAAATAACCTTGTTCATACTGCAGCTGTAGATAAGATTATAGGCTGAAATCAGAATATGCTTTGTGCTCAAAGCAGGAAAGAATCACTAATTGCAACACTGAAATATGAGTGAATTGTTACAGACCGGCAGTTAGCGAGGCCACGTTGATATGTTAGGAAATTTTCACATGGGAAGTTTATACTTGCTATATCAGCAGAAAAACATAGTAAACACCTGTATTAGAACAATGCTAAGAGTTGTATTTTATTACGTCAGCTTAGAGGGCAATGGCTTATAAAACAGTATAATAATGAAGGATTTCCTGTATAATGTCAGACAAATTTCTGAACTGCATTTTTGTCTCCTTGTACAAGAATAAAGGAACCTTAACTGAACCTTGGCTGCATTGATGTTTGATTTTTCCTTTGACAAGTTGGTCCTTCTTTGACTGGAAGCCTCTTGCTTGACCTGGATCAGACAGGCCTGGTGACTGAAATCCATACGGAAGAAGTTACCGAAATGGTTCTTCTTATTTGAAAAGACCTCCAACTGAATTGTCGTATAAACAGAGGCCGGCCACTTTCTGATCTGCGGCTGACGAGCAGGTTTCAATTGGACCAGGGTGATCAATTGCTGAGGTTCAGGTAAGGGGATTCTACTTTTTTCTGTTTTAGATCAGGGACTTGATTGTATTTGTTCAGTCAGGATTTTTTATGTAAATCCAGGGACAGAAAAATTGCTATCTTGTCATAGATCAGGGACTTTTTTCTGTTTTAGATCAGGGACTTGATTGTATTTGTTCAGTCAGGATTTTTTATGTAAATCCAGGGACAGAAAAATTGCTATCTTGTCATAGATCAGGGACTTTTTTCTGTTTTAGATCAGGGACTTGATTGTATTTGTTCAGTCAGGACTTTTTATGTAAATCCAGGCACAGAAAAATTGCTATCTTGTCATAGATCAGGGAAGCAGAATAAGTAGGCAGGTAGTCTGAAGGGACTATAAAGTCTTTGTGGTACCACGTTAAAAAACAGGAAGGGTTACGTAACATTCATAAGGTTAGGTCAAAATGGGTAATAAATGTACAAAACAACCCCAAAATCCACTGTTAACCGAAGACGCAGAATGCATGCGGTCACAACGTGCCGATAACATGAAATACTACACAAAATGGGTTAATAAATATGAATTTGATGGTAAACTAGAAAAATCTTCAGAAAAATTTGTCAGACAAATAGTAGATCCAGACTGGCACATGATCAGTGGCAACTGGAATCTCCGTGACGCTGTGCTTAAGCCCCTCCCACATAACAGCGCAGAGTTAGACAACAGAGTGAAGGGTCTAACAGACCGAATTTCTGAAAAATGGAAACCTAGGGCAGACTGGACTTGCATTAATCAATGCATCCAACAAGAAGGTGAAACTGTTGATAGGTATTATGCCAGATTAATAGAATGTTTTAATAGCCATTGTGGAATGCAGGCTCCTGAAGACCAGACACAAGATTCCCCATATGAGCAGCAGTTAAAGAATGCATTTTTAAAAGGCAGTATTGCACCCATAAGTAGTTTTATTACGAAGCATATGATAGACCATCGTACAAGCAGATTACAGTCACTGCTTGAATATGCTAGGCATGCCAAAAGGCATTTTAATAACAAAAAGAAAAAGAAAGCCCAAGTATTCGCTGTAGATGATGGAGAAGTTTATTTAGTACAGTCCGGAAAGAAGGGCAAGAAGAATGCCCAGGGAAATAAACAATCTGATCAGCAATCAGAGGGCTTTGAAGGGAGAAAGAAAAGGGGTGAATATTTTAAATGCAGTAAAAAGGGACATATGGCAAAGGATTGCAAGAAAAATAAGAAGGCAGCGATGAAGGATAAGAATGAAGAAGGTGAGGACTGACTATATGGTAGTCAAGAATCACTAGATGGGAATAACGGAGAAAGAACAAATGAGAATGTGATAGAGAGAGCAGAGAATGTCATAGGAGAAATAGAGGAAATGCAGGAAGCTACCGATAAATAATGGATAAAGGACAAACGAGAATGTGAGAGAGAGCAGAGAATGTCATAGGAAAAATAGAGGAAGTGCAGGAAGCTACCGACAGTAAAGAAAATGAAATATTAGACTTAGCCATGTTGAGCTTGGAGCTCTATTTGGCAGACACGAAACCAGAAGTTAGACTCTTGGTAGAGGTGAGGGAAGTCAAGTTTCTGTGCAATTCAGGGGCATCATGAACCCTGGTACACCCCTCCAAACTACCAGAGAAGTCAGAGTCACATGATTACATTTTGGTGAAAGCAGTTAATGGACAGCTGTATCGGGAGCCTCTCTCCCATAATATTGCAATAACAGATCCTGTTTCAGGATTAACCCAGAAAAGCAAAATTGTTGTTTCTGCAAAATGCCCAGTGAACCTTTTGGGCAGAGATCTTATGCAACTATTTGGCATAACAGTAGTTCCAACCATGCAGGGTATGGAAGCACAACGACAAATGAACACTTTTGCAGTGCAATCGGAGGGTAAAACATTTTATTGGTATAGCCAGGACTTGGTTATGACCAGTCCTGGGGCAATAACTGAAGAGTTAGTGAATGTGGCTATCAGTAAGTTCCCCTCCCTTTGCATTGATGTACAACACCTGTTGCACTGTACTTTGTATTATTGTAATACACCAGGACCTGACAAAGAATATGAGCAAAAATTGTTTAAAAACCATGCAAACAGATTAGTATTGCGTAATCTGTACTGGGACATGAAAGGGAACAGTGTAGTTAGCTGTTCATTGCCCCAGGAGTTCTTTGCACTTTATAAATCAAATCGATTACCACATGTTAGTTTAACTAAAGACAAAGATGTGAAATGGGCAGACCTAGGAGAAAAAGTCACAAAATGGGAAAAGCAGACAGAATTAGAACTGTCAGAACAAGGAGTACATAGACATAAATTAAATTGGAGCACACAGACACACCCAGCTGTACACTTGCAGTCAAGTGAGGGAAGCTGAGAAACACTCTTACTAGAAGAGGAATAAAAAGCTTTATTAGACATACCAGAGACCCTCTGGTCAATAGGGAAATCAGATGTAGGACTTATTCGTACAGAAGGACCAGTTACCATCACGCCAAAATCAGCCTTTAGACCACAGAAAAGGCAGTACCCCTTAAGAAAAGATGCAGAAGCAGGTATTAAACCTATCATAGCAGCTTTACTTAAGGAAGGATTACTGGTGGAATCTCCCGATTCACCATGTAACACACCCTTATTTCCAGTTAAGAAAGCAAATGGAGAATGGCATATGGTCCAGGATTTGTAAGCTGTAAATGACGCAGTAATATCAAGGGCACCTACAGTGCCAGATCTACATACCCTATTAA
This sequence comes from Protopterus annectens, assembly GCF_019279795.1. NCBI lineage: Eukaryota > Metazoa > Chordata > Ceratodontiformes > Protopteridae > Protopterus > Protopterus annectens. The sequence goes on along the minus strand of NC_056743.1, from coordinate 1,867,872,832 downwards.
ATAATTTGAAGCCTCAACACAAATATTTTCCTGTGGTAGATATTAGCAATGCATTATTTGCAATACCAATACACCCTGATAGCCAGTATTGGTTTGCATTTACATTTCATGGGAAGCGGTATACATATACGCGACTACCACAGGGATATTGTGAAAGTCCAACGATATTCTCACAAGAGATGACAAGTAACTTGGTGGGGTTTACCCCACCAAAAGGTGGTCAAATTTTACTTTATGTTGATAATATCCTGCTGGCAGCCCCTACCCAGCAATATTGTAAGGAAGACACTATAACATTATTGAAATTCTTAGCCATTAAAGGACACAAAGTAAGCAAAAACAAATTGCAGCTTTGGAAAAAACAAGTTAAATACCTTGGATATGTAATATCCAAAAAGGGTAGGACATTAGATAAAGACAGGAAAATAGCAATCTTACAAGCACCAAAACCCACAACCAAGAAGGAAATTATGTCCTTTCTTGGTACGACTAATTTTTGTCGGAGCTGGATCCCAAATTATGCTTTGGAATCTGCACTGTTGAACAACCTGATCTTTCAGAAGCCTATGGCTGCACAAAATTTGATATAATGGACACCAGAAGCAGAATTAGTTTTCTGTAAACTGAAACAATTGATAGCATCCTCATTAGACTTAGGATTACCAAACTATCATAAACGTTTTTTCCAAACTGTAGATTGTAAGCAAGGTTATATGACGTCAGTGTTGACATAACAGCATGGGGACAAGCAACACCCCATTGCTTACTATTCATCACAACTGGACCCAGTGGCTCGGTCTTTGCCCCACTGTGTACAAGCAGTAGTTGCTGCCGCAATGGCAGTGCAGGCTTCGGCCTCAGTAGTATTATCTACTGGTAAACCGATTAATCATGCACAGTTTATTTTAGATTTGTTAAAATCAATTCAGTTACCTCAAAAAGTAGCTATTTGTAAATGCATAGCTCATACCAAGCAACAAGATAGGATTTCAAAAGGTAATGCTAGAGCTGACACAGCTGCAAAGCAAGCAGCCTCAGAAGCATTTCTTTTGAACGAGGAATTACAACCTTCTGAGATTTTAAACTTAGAAATGTTAAAAACAATGCAGACACTTACTACACGAGCTGAGAAACAAAAGTGGGAAAGGCGAGGAGCACTCCTCAAGGAAGGACTGTACATCTCCAAAGAGGGAAAACCAATATTGCCATCTAATTTATTTAAATATGCAGCTTTGTTGAGCCATGGGCAATGCCATGTCTCAACAGGGGGGATGGTACAGTTAGTCAACCAGGTATTCACTGCATATGGATTTAAAAATTATACTAAAACATCTTTTTGCAGTTTTCTGTTTCAGGTAAATAGTCGAATCAACCATTGGAAGCGACAGTAGTCCCAGAAAACTGAATCTGGGTAAAGACTACAAAACATAAACATTGGAGTTTGCCAAAGTGGGAGGGACCATACCAGGTCCTCTTGTCGACACCCACAGCAGTCAATATTAATGAAGAATCCTCTTGGATCCATTTGATACACTGTAAACTTTCAAAAACTTTGAGCTAGATAAAAGTCTTGCTGTTCCACAAAAAGACTAAACATGACAAAATCTAGAGCAAACAGGAATGCAGAACAACCCCAAAAGTATTGCATGGTTATCCTGTTGATTGTACTGATGACAATAATCTTTTTGCTTTGGCCTATCCATTTTTTGGCCACATCAGCTGGCACCCAAACTTTACCATGCGATTACACGTGTGTATGCTGAGACTTTTAATGTTTAAAATTGCTGGATTCGTACAGCCCTACCAACAGCATACGGGGGGTTATTAATGACTGCGGTCCCCCTAGGGGTCAATGAGACCTGGGAAAACTTGGTTTATGAGACTGTACATTATAAATGTTATACCAAAGCAAACAAAATGGGTACAGTTTGTAATTCAAATTATGACTCATTTCTTGAGTCCATGCAAAAGGTTGTTAGAGATATACATCATAATCCTATTCTTTTTAAGCAACTGTCTATAATAGATAGGAAAATGTTTCATGCAGGGCAGCCATATCTCAGTAAAGTAACTACTAAGGTAGAGGATTGTTATTTTGTGTGCAATAAGAAAGCATATAAATGGTTACCTGAGAATTGGTCCGGCAGTTGTTTTTTGGGGTACCTGGTTCCGGCCATGCGACACACTGCTGTTTTGCCTCAGGGAAATATTCAAAACACCCAAGATGTAGCCAAGAAACCTGTCAGAAAGCCTGAAAATCCAGTGGGATGAATCGAGGTGGGCTGGAAAGACCATCATACCATGGGTACCAAGCTGACGCACATGGACTTGAGTGATACTGTCATATCGTGGGCAGGCATTTTACTAGCATATGTAGCGGCAAAATCAATTTGGGAGCTGCAAAAACTGTCCAAACTTCTCGAAGTAATGAGTAATGCAACTTTTTCTGCTCTTGAATTGATAACTGATGAACTGAATGCTATGAGAACTGTAATACTCCAAAATTGTATGGCTCTCGACTTCACCCTAGCGGCGAGAGGAGGTGAGCTTTAATCAAAAAAGAATGTTACCAGCACAAGATTAACAACCACCTTGAGGTGATACAGCAAGTGTCGACTATGACCAAACCAGGCCCCAACCCACTGACAGACTTTTTCCAGAATCTGTTTGGGGGGTGGGGTAACTTCATAATGAACATATTAATAGCTGTCTGTGTGGGAATACTCCTGTTGGGAGTGTGTGCGCATTGTGGCATACCCTGCATGAAAAAACTGATTAAAGAATTGATAGACATGTCAGTATCTGAAACATTGTATCAAAACACTGAAGTTGATAAATTGCTGGAAAATGAAATGCTTTCAGAAGTTTAAACTATATGACTTACCTAACTGCAAATCCCACGTGGGAGAGGTTGGGGGAAGAAATTAACTGTTTATGCTTTTGAAGAGAATAAAAGTGTTAATAGGGGGGAAATGTGAGAGAAATATGTATTCACATATATAGTAAAATGTATTTATATATGTATTAGCATTATGCTTGCTGCATTAGAAGCCTAAAAGAGTTAACACATTTATTCTGCTACAGGCTTGAAAATAATTGCATGTACTTTCTGACTTTGCTTCTTGTCAGCTCAGTGAATGACCTTGTTCATACACTGAGAAACAGATGATTTTGCTAACATTAGGGAAAGGAACAATACAGTATTCTGAAATGTTACTAGACTTAAGCAAATAACCTTGTTCATACTGCAGCTGTAGATAAGATTATAGGCTGAAATCAGAATATGCTTTATGCTCAAAGCAGGAAAGAATCACTAATTGCAACACTGAAATATGAGTCAATTGTTACAGACCGGCAGTTAGCGAGGCCACGTTGATATCTTAGGAAATTTTCACATGGGAAGTTTATACTTGCTATATCAGCAGAAAAACATAGTAAACACCTGTCCTAGAACAGTGCTAAGAGTTGTATTTTATTACGTCAGCTTAGAGGGCAATGGCTTACAAAACAGTATAATAATGAAATATTTCCTGTATAATGTCAGACAAACTTCTGAACTGCATTTTTGTCTCCTTGTACAAGAATAAAGGAACCTTAACTGAACCTTGGCTGCATTGATGTTTGATTTTTCCTTTGACACATTCCTACTAAGCCTTAGTTGTAGGTATTTTCTCATATCCCTTATGTATACATGTCAGCCTTTTATTTCCATCTGTCCCATGGTATGGACTATTTGTCATTCATTCATTTGTTCATTCATCATTTTTAACAGGCAAACTGATAAGCTACTGGCATCCACCTCCAAATGGACAGATTTCTCTACTACAATATACTTTGTGTTTATAATCATCCATCTTTTTAGCTGGAGTGAAACAATAGCTGGGATGTTCCCACACTGGTAATCTGAGGGGTGACCTTGGGCTAGGACACAGCCAGACTTTTCTGGAAATTAGTGTGTGTGTGTGTGTGTGTGTGTGTGTGTGTGTGTGTGTGTGTGTGTGTGTGTGTGTGTGTGTGTGTGTGTGTGCGTGTGTGCGTGTGTGTGTGTGGGTGTGTATGTGCGTATGTGTGTGTGCCTGTTTAAAATTTTTAGATTAAAGATTAATTCAATGGTGAACACTGGAACAGATACAAGTACAGCAGTGCATGCCAAATACCTTATTTCATAGCTGCCATGGAGAAACAGTATTAATCAAAATAAATTAGTATATTAGCAAGGTACCATAGTCTTGACCAACGTTCACAAGAGGCAGGTAGTTATGCAGAAATTGAAGTAAACTACACTTGCATTTTAACTTTTCCAAATGTTAGTCATTAGAATGATACCATGGGCTACCTTTGTTTCTAAATGATTTGTGTATTTCTTTATGGAATGCTTCCCATGCAACTGTAGTTGTGCATAGAGATATACAGCAGAAACTGCAACTGCTATGTAAAACAGATTCACCCCCTTGTCCACCTTCACTCTGTCCTCTGACTTAGTATACAGTGTGATCACAATGCAGGCACAGCCAGCCAGCCTGAAAAAAGAAAAAGTGTGTACCCTCCTCCCCCTCTCCTCTCCACATTCTTCTAATTAGCATAAAGTTGCACCTCCTACACACACACACACACACGCACACATGCATACACACACACACACACACACACACACACACACACACACACACACACACACACACACACACACACACACACACACACACACACACACATACACACACACACACACACACACACACACACACACACACACGTTTTTTCCAATCATCTAAAAATTCAGTTGGCAGCACCAGATCAGGCTTTTGAGTCAACTGAATAAGAACAAAGTTTACCTTTAAAATATTCAGCCAGTTTCCTAAGCTATTCTCACACCCTTGAGACTTCCCAGTAAAATGTGTGCAAAACAGCCAATCAACCTGGTCTATCGTTGTTGCGTAAAATGATTGGCATGAGTGTGAATGAATGGCATGATTGGCAGGTAAAATGGTTTTGCTGTTCTGTGTTGCTTGTGCTGGTATGATTATCTTGGGAGTAGCTTTGGCAGCTGGTTCTGTTTGCTGTGGCTCTCTTTAAATTCTGTTTCAGTTCTTCTGATAGGCACACACAAGGAGTACTGAAAATTAATTTGAAAAGAAATACATTTTTCTGTAACCATTTTTTTCTGTCCTTGTTTAATTACACATTTTGTTAACTGTGAGGAGGAGAAGGGTAACACAAAATAATATGCATGTATAAGCACAGAAGTTAATACCAGAATCTTGTAAGGACCTTTGCTTCTCATGGATTGTCTTCATTTTGCAGGAGCAGGAAAACGCCCTTATTTGATTTTATTCTTAGTTGTTCCTGTCAGACAGTGAGGCAAAGTATCATACTTACCTTTCATATCTTACTATAGAAAACCTGCAAAATGAATAAATAAATAGATAAATAAACAAAGTGTGCACTTCATTACATTGATTGAATGTAGGATTAGAATTTATTGGTATGATAATAAGCTAACTTTAGTGTTGTTAAATGGGTTATAGAGACAAAGAAGATTAAATGGTTCATGGATAACTACCCAATAAGACAATTGTAATGTTTAAAAGGCTTTGTATTAGTGTAGTACCTCGCAGGCTGTTCTGCACAGATGTGAGCATGGTCCTAGTGATTGACAGGTAAAAGTGGCACGCTATTGAATGGGAAACATGCATGAGATGTGGCAAGAAAATTCATTATCTATACATACTTTACCATTTTCTTCAATGTAATGCAATCTCAGAGTTGGTATATTTAATTTATGGAGGGGTGGGAGGCACAACCCCCACAAATTAAATATTTGCAGTTATCATAGTATTATAGTTATAGTGCTACTATTTTTCCTTCATTTTTGCAGGGGTCAAGCCCCCCTGCACCCACCTGTGGGGGCACCCAACACCCCTGTTAATTAAATATACCAACCCTGTGATCGCACTACATTGAGGAAAGGGTAGACTACGAATAGACAATGAATATTTATACCACCATTGGTATGAATACTATTTAAGTTTACTAAGACCTCACTGATTGTTAGATGGTGGGTGGGGTTTAGGTGGGACTTGCTACTGTGCATCTTGCAAGGTACTACACTATTACAAACCCATTTAAACTTGTTAGTTTTATTAATTTTATTTGTAAATTCTTTTAAATCCTGTTAGTTACTTGCTGAAGTAAATGCAGAGGAAATTTGATCCCAAGCAGTGGAAGTATTACTTATGTTATTGCTACTGTAGCTTCTGAGGTAAGATACTCCATGACATTTCAATGGTATGATTTCTTTAAAAGATCACGAATATAATATAAAAATCATAGTGAGAGACGCAGTGTTGTCTGATTTACTGGAAGTGATTTTTTTTCTACAGCCATAGTTAACCTTTTAGTCTTGTGGAACTTTGTTTATTGAGATTCAAAAATCAAAGCCTGGGATTCTATAACCATTTAAATGGTCAGGGCTTCGAATGACAAACCCTGGAACGTGAAGACTGAAAGTCTGAAAATACTGACATATATACTAAGTGTGAGATTACTGCTTTTAGGGATTTGGGGCTTGCTTCCCACATTGGAGGGGTTACCACTTAAAAAAAATAAAGCTTAAAGTGGAACAGCAATGTCTGATATTAACTGTCCTTATTTTCAGTCTTTTAATTCAGCATGTTGGGTCTCAGAACTGCAAATTCAAATGTTTTAATAGGGATCATGGGATTCACAGACAAATAACACATAGCACAGAGCCAGTTACTACATGTAACAAGGTCATGTCTAATTTTAAAACAATGCCAATATATATGTTTACTGTGAAGAAATCCAAGGTGAAAAAAAAACAAAAAAAAAAAAAAAACAAGTAGACAAAAAGATAAACAGGAACTTCTAGGAACAGGTGTAAGCACAGCTAAAAAAACTCCAAACACTGACAAATAAAATTCAGGCTTTTAATGCATTTAAAGTCTCTAAAAGCAGTTAAAAATAGGTCAAAATAACCTGTTCCAAAGGTTTCAAAATGTGAGTTCAAAAGATAAAGTGCTTTTCATTTTCCATAAATGAAAAAACTTCATCAGATACTTAACAAGTTCCGTCAACTTCTTTTATACACATAGCATTTAAAATTACATCATCACTCGTGTGATTGCTTAAAGGTGCATTATCACATTTCTTAAATCAGTTGTTTTCATTTTAGTACTGTGTAAGTCACATGTTTACCAAAGGCAGGGTTTTCAGAGAAGCTTATTAGCATAATTCAGGTCAGATTCCACAAACTCCAGTGGGGGAGGGTCATTATAGGAAGTGCTAAGACTTTACAGATTGTCCTTTTGTGTTTTCCTTCACCCACCCTTAGGCTTTTAGATTAGTTGAATAACTGGTTTAGCCTCAGTCAGAGATGTTATCTAGTCACACTCAGATCTGCAGCCTTTGCAAAAGTGAAATTACATCTTCTTTAGTATCTGCTTGTTTTTTGTAAAACTTAGTGGAATGATTATCCCAGCCTAGGCAGCTCTATTTTTGTTTCTTTGTTTCATACTTGTTTCTACATGCTTTTTCCCACTTTTCTCCCATTCAGTAGTAATAATATTAATTACCAAAACATGGCTTCAACCCATTATTATCGATAATGAGATTCTCCCTTCAGGGTATAATATCCTATGTCCAGACAGAAAAGGCAAAAAGGTTAGCGGAGTAGCCTTTCTCTTTAGAAAATAACCATATCCTAGAAGCCATAGATCAAATTACCCCCAACTTTGACAATGCTGAAGTGACATTTACCAAATTTATAATTAACTCAAAAGAAATGTAAATATAATTGGAACCTATATCCCACCTGGAGACAACATCCACACTTTAGAAAATATATTAAACCAGACCACAAAAACACTGCACCATGAAACAATAATCATGGGTGATTTTACTATTGACTGATCAACCTGCAACCCCCAAAACCCCACTAATCCCATCATGTTCTATGGCTTCACCCAACTCATTCATAATCCAACTAGGATTGACAAGTCAATCAACAAGCAATCCATTTTTGGTTGGATCTTAACAAATAAACCAGCCCACTCCCTTCACTCTGGCTGTCTCTCAGATAGCCTCAATGACCATCTCTCAACCTATCTACTCAGACAATGAATTAACCCATCAAAACAAACTATTTACTAACAAATAAGGAACAAAAACACTTTAACCCCAATGACTTCACAAACAAGCTCAAACACTGTAACTGGTGACCACTTAAACTACTTCCCCTAGAAGATGATGTAGAATATTTTTAACATTACCCTCCTTTCTGTCTTTAGCACACAGGCTCCTCCCAGTGCTGTAAAAGTAAAATCATCTAATGTTGCCCCATGGCTAATAAACTAGGTCACAGAAAAAAGCAAGAGACAAAGCCTTGGAACAATGAAACAAAATTAGTCCCAAGTTGCAAAGCAAACTTACTGCAATCTTAGAAACAACAAATAAAATGAAAAGTCACAATGGCAGACTACAGGCAATAAAAGCAACCAAAATCCGAACTGGAATCAAATACTTGAAGATGCCAATGTAGTTCACAATAATTCCACTTTATTGTTGACACATATAAGCGCTTTTGTCCCTAAATCACATTAAAAGTAACTTCATCAGATACATTAACTATGCTAAAAATTCACCAGTTTATAGGATCTATTGCATGACATCACTTGCTCCATCAGGTTATCCATTTCCATTTAAAATCATCCTAACAAAAGATGAACAAGAAACATTATATACTCAGAATTCTGAATAAATTCCTAATAAAAGCAGATGTCCACAGCCCACCTGAGAATTACATATGAAATCTTTTTAAATGACATACAATGTTACCCTAACGTTATATAAATGTTCACACACTATAATTAATATAATATGATCAAAACCAAATATTGCCACCAAGTCCAGAGCAAATTCAGATACTCTCACGAATAAAAGTCAAACAGTACAAAATATATACAAAAATATCAGGAACACACGATAGGTAGGAAAAGCTGATATAAATATTTAATACAATACATAGGAATAAGCACTTTCACGGTAAATCCAACATCCACTTCATCAGATAGCAAATAAAGCAAACCCAAAAATTTAAATACATTCTTACATCAATCAGAGACAGAACATCATTAAAAACTCCACCCATTCTACTAAAACCAATTCGATAAACTATTGTATTATATACATAATACCTAATCTGTCATAAAAAACAATTATAATAACATGAGCATACAAATAAACCTAAAGAAATATAAAAAATATAATAAAAAACAAACTTCTATATATAAATACACACTAATCACTTACCCTACGGGATTTTAATACCGGTCTCAAGGGAACATGTCCCTTTAAACCCTTCCCTTTATGGGCTTGCATCCTAAGTATCCATTGCAGTTCTAAATTCACAGTATAAGTTCTGATGTCACCTACCTTCATAGAGTCAAATGCTCTATCAATGACTCTAAACTTAAATGTATGTTGTTCACCCTCCATCGCAACATGTTTCGCCAATGCATTCTGTTCATATCCAATACGAATTGCATATAGATGTTCCCTTATCCTGTCCCTCATTCTGCGATTACATTTACCTATGTAGAAGGAGGAACATTCCTCACAATGTACCAGGTAGATCACATCTTTGGTATTGCAATCTGCACATGCTTTAAAATAGAATCTTCTCCCATCATTAGGGCTTAAAAAGATATTGCTAGTCTCTATATGGGTGCAGTATTGACAATTCCCACAAGGGGAAGTGTTCACATACCTTTCATCTCTTTTATTGTCAGTATATCTATCTGGATAACATAGCATCTGTTTTAAGTTCTTCTTATTCCTATATCAAAGGAGGGACTCTCCTCAACTACCCCCCTGATTCTGTCATCCATGAGGAGGATGGGCCAATGCTTATGAAATACCTCTGTAATGGTGCCAATGTCATTAATATATTCTAATGAGATATACTCACAGATCTATAGCCTACATTCACTTGACTAGTATCTCCAAAATAGGGTCTCACTCTAGTGGACCTCAATTGTTCACTTGCATGAAGTCCTAGTGTAATGTCTCTCTTTTTATAGCCCCTATTCCCAAATTGCTTCCTCAAATACTCCATTTCTTTATTAAACCCTTCATCCTGTACATTTAATCTCGAGGCACTTTTTCCTTGCCCTTTCACTATGTTATGAAATAAAAATGATGGGAGCATGCTTGTGCGATGAAGGAGAGAATTACTATAACAATCCTTTCTAAAAAAGTTTGTACTGAACCTGCCATCCATCAATCTCGCAATCCTTATATCCAAGAAGTCTACCTGCTCCCTGGAATAAGAGACAGAGAACTTCACAAATGTAGTTGTTCCATGCATATAGTCCAGGAAGCTAGATAACTCATCAATGCTTCCTCCCCATAGCAAATTAGCATCATCTACAAAGCGATTGTAGAAATTAATGTATCTAGAATATACATGTTCATTAAGTATAAACATATTCTCCCATTGACCCATCACCATATTGGTGTAGCTATTGGCACACGAGGTGCCCATAGCTACACCTGACATTTGGAGATAGTACTTACCACTGAACAAAAATACATTATTCTCGAGAATAATCTCGATAAGTAGGCATATCAATTCTATCAGCTTATGGTCATACTCACTATGTTGTTTCAAGTATTCACTAACAAACTCAATACCAATATTGTTGGGGATGACAGTGAAAAACGAACATACGTCCATTGTCACCATCCAACAATCCTTATCAATATCATTAGACTGTGTGTGCCTATACAAATTCTGCAAAAAATGTCTAGAGTCCTTCAGTATAACATTAGAGTTGTCTAACACGGGTCAAAGTTTTTTCTCTACAAAAACAGACAATGGCTCAGTAGCCCACCCTGCACCCGCCACTATAGGTCTAAAGGGAGGGATACTCATGTTTTTATGGACTTTAGGCATGCCATGAAAAGTAAGAATACATGGTGCATCCACCATAAGATATCTCATAATGTCCTCACTAATACATTCATTCAAAAAACAATCATGTACTGTGCCGGATATCTGATCAATCCTCTTATTAATCCTTTCTAAATCAATTTCCACTTATACTAGTGGATCATTCAAAAGGGTACTGATGCTGTCAAAATAATAGTTACTATCCATGACCACAATAGTCCTGCCTTTATCCGCGGGGTGAATCACTATGTTACTATCAGCATCTAATCCCTTCAAGGCTTCCCTTTCAGATTTAGACAAATTGTTAAAGTGACTTCTTTTGTCATTTTTAAAAATATCTAAAATATCATCCTCACAGAGCCTCACAAAGGCTTCAACCAATGGGTGGTTTTGTGGTGTAAAAGTACTGGGTTTCCTAAAAATTGAATCACCATCTGTATTACATTGCACATTACCATCATAAATATGTTTCAACATTAAATTCCTACTAAAGAGTCTAAAATCAATCAAAGTCTTTGCATCACTAGTTCCAGCAACAGGAATGAATGAAAGGCCTCTACTCAAAACAGATAGCTCAGGTTTTGTTAACTTTCTCTTAGAGATATTAAATACTATAGACTGTTCATTTGTTGCCACAACTTCAGGACCCAGATGCAGATAATAACATAGTGATTCACCCCGCGGATAAAGCTGGGGCTATTGTGGTCATGGATAGTAAGTATTATTTTGATAGCATCAGTACCCTCTTGAATGATCCACTAGTATATGTGGAAATTGATTTAAAAGGGATTAATAAAAGGATTGATCAGATATCCAGCACAATACATGATTGTTTTTGAGTAAATGTATTAGTGAGGACATTATGAGATATCTTTTGGTGGATGCACCATGTATTCTTACTTTTCATGACATACCTAAAGTCCATAAAAACATGAGTATCCCTCCCTTTAGACCTATAGTGGCGGGTGCAGGGTGGGCTACTGAGCCATTGTCTATTTTTGTAGAGAAAAAACTTTGACCCGTGTTAGACAACTCTAATGTTATACTGAAGGACTCTAGACATTTTTTTCAGAATTTGTATAGGCCCACACAGTCTAATGATATTGATAAGGATTGTTGGATGGTGACAATGGACGTATGTTACCAGAAAAAAAGTGTGGTGAAAAAAACCAATAACTCTGAAGTACGGACAACTCAGGAGCTCAATTTGTTGTTTCCTAGGGTTTATTCAGGCTCCAAAATTATCGACAACAGCAACAAAGTAAAGATAAACAGTCCAATCTATCCACTTAACGCCAAAATCACTGCTGTTTCAAGTATGCACTAACCTCAGATGAATAATGAACTCTGAATAATGAACATATACTGTCACCAACAATCTTTATCAATTGATTTGTATTGTGTTGAAACAAATAACTTTACCCATATCAAATACACTTAAATAAAATATATATATTCCATTATAGTTTTCATTATTTAAATTAACTGTCGGATGTTTAAAACTCAATGCTTTGATAAATATGCTAAAATTCCTTATTAATACATTTTCAACATTCAAATAACAAAATGAAAATATCAGTATAAATGCAAAGCATATTTCCTTATTTAAACCTTTCCACATCTAGTGACCATTAAATTATTACATTAATAGTTTAATGCCTTCCTATCTTGATGTAAAACATTCAAGTAATATGTTAAAATTCTGTTAAAAAATGAAAACTTATTAAAAAATTTTTATATGCTCAAATACATTTGCAAAAAGTTAAAAACCAAAGTTTAATAATGCCTTAATATTATTTCATTTTAATACTTATTGTTGCATAAACATTAATAATATAAATAAATATGAATGAATAAACTTAATGAATAGATGTGGGATAAAGGCTATACTATATTGCACATAGGGAAATTTATGTACAGAGCTAATTGACATAGTAAGGATTACAAAAACTGAAATTTCACAATTTAGCTGCCCTAATGAAATAATATTAAGGCATTATTAAACTTTGGTTTTTAACTTTTTGCAAATGTATTTGAGCATATAAAAATTTTTTAATAAGTTTTCATTTTTTAACAGAATTTTAACATATTACTTGAATGTTTTACATCAAGATAGGAAGGCATTAAACGTTGTAATGTAATAATTTTAATGGTCACTAGATGTCGCTAAGGTTTAAATAAGGAAATATGCTTGCATTTTATACTGATATTTTCATTTTGTTATTAATTATATGTTGAAAATGGAATTTTAAATAAGTTTTTTAGCATATTTATCAAAGCATTGAGTTTTAAACATCCGACAGTTAATTTAAATAATGAAAACTATAATGGAATATATATATTTTATTTAAGTGTATTTGATATGGGTAAAGTTATTTGTTTCAACACAATACAAATCAATTTATCAATTAATTAATCAATTAGTGACAGTATATAAAGATTGTTAAGAGAGTTCATTATTCATCTGAGGAAGTGCATACTTTGTAAACGAAAACGCAGTGATTTTGAAAGGCGTTAATGTGTGGATAGATTGGACTGTTTATCTTTACTTTGTTGCTGTTGTCGATAATTTTGGAGCCTAAATAAACCCTAGGAAACAACAAATTGAGTTCCTGAGTTGTCCATACTTCAGAGTTAATGGACGTATGTTCACTTTTCACCGTCATCCCCAACAATATTGGTATTGAGTTTGTTAGTGAATACTTGAAACAGCTTAGTGAGTATGGCCATAAGCTGATAGAATTGATATGCCTACTTATCGAGATTATTCTCGAGAATAATGTATTTTTGTTCAGTGGTAAGTACTATCTCCAAATGTCAGGCATAGCTATGGGCACCTCGTGTGCCAATAGCTACACCAATATGGTGATGGGTCAATGGGAGAATATGTTTATATTTAATGAACATGTATATTCTAGATACATTAGCTTCTACAATAACTTTGTAGATGATATCTATTTGTTATGGGAAGGAGCATTGATGAGTTATCTAGCTTCCTGGACTATATGCATGGAACAACTACATTTTTGAAGTTCTCTGTCTCTTATTCCAGAGGGCAGGTAGACTTCTTGGATATAAGGATTGAGAGATTGATGGATGGCAGGTTCAGTAATAGCCTGTTTAGAAAGGAATGTTATAGGAATTCTCTCCTTCATCACCCAAACATGCACCCACCATATGTATTTCACAACATAGTGAAAGGGAAAGGGATGCATGCCTCGAGATTAAATGTACAGGATGAAGGGTTTAATAAAGAAATGGTGTATTTGAGGAAGCAATTTGGGAATAGGGGCTATAAAAAGAGATACATTGAACTAGGACTTCATGCAAGTGAACAATTGAGGTCCACTAAAGCAAGACCCTATTTTGGAGATACTAGTCAAGTGAATGTAGGCTATAGATCTGTGAATAGTCAGCTAGGTATCTCATTAGAATATAGTAATGACATCAGCACCATTACGGAGGTATTCCGTAAGCATTGGCCCATCCTCCTCATGGATGATAGAATTAGGGGGGTAGTTGGGGAGATACCCTACTTTAGATATAGGAATAAGAAGAACTTAAAATAGATGCTATGCTATCCAGATAGATATACTGACAATAAAAGAGATGAAAGGTATGTGAACACTTCCCCTTGTGGGAATTGTCAATACTGCACCCATATAGAGACTAGCAATATCTTTTTAAGCCCTAATGATGGGAGAAGATTCTATTTTAAAGCATGTGCAGATTGCAATACCAAAGATGTGATCTACCTGGTACATTGTGAGGAATGTTCCTCCTTCTACATAGGTAAATGTAATTGCAGAATGAGGGACAGGATAAGGGAACATCTATATGCAATTCGTATTGGATATGAACAGAATGCATTGGCGAAACATGTTATGATGGAGGGTGAACAACATACATTTAAGTTTAGAGTCATTGATAGAGCATTTGACTCTATGAGGGTAGGTGACATCAGAACTTATACTGAGAATTTAGAACTGCAATGGATACTTAGGATGCAAGCCCATAAAGGGAAGGGTTTAAATGGACATGTTCCCTTGAGACTGGTATTAAAATCCCATAGAGTTTTGAAGTGATAGTGTGTATTTATATATAGAAGTTTGTTTTTTATTTTATTTTTTATATTTCTTTGGGTTTTTTTGTATGGTCATGTTATTATAATTGCTTTTTATAACATATTAGGTATTATGTATATAATGCAATAGTTTATTGAATTGGTATTAGTAAAATGAGTGGAGTTTTTAATGATGTTCTGTCTCTGATTGGTGTAAGAATGTATTTAAATTGTTGTGTTTGCTTTATTTGTTGTCTGATGAAGTGGATGTTGGATTTACTGTGAAAGCGCTTATTCCTGTGTATTGTATTAAATATTTATATCAGCTTTTCCTGCCTATCGTGTGTTCCTGATACTCTTCTATATATTTTGTACTAATATAATCATCATCATCATCTTCTTTCGGCTGTTCCAGGTAGGGGTCACCACAGTGGATCACCCGATTCCATTTCTTCCTGTCCTCTGCATCTTGCTCTGTCACACCAACCACCTGCATGTCCTCTCTCACCACATCCATAAACCTTATCTTAGGCCTTCCTCTTTTCCTGTTACCTGGTAGCTTCACCCTTAGCATCTTTTTCCCAATATACTCAGCATCCCTCCTCAGCATATGTCCAAACCAATGTAATCTTGCATCTCTGGCTTTGTCTCCAAACCTTCCAACCTGGGCTGACCCTCTAATATACTTATTCCTAATCTTGTCCACCCTCGTCACATGCAGTGCAAATATTAACATCTTTAACTCTGCCACATCCAGCTCAAACTCTTGCCTTTTTGTCAATGCCACTGTCTCCAACCCATATAACATAGCTGGTCTCACTACCCTCTTGTAGACCTTCCCTTTCACTCTTACTGGTACTCATCTGCTACAAATCACTCCTGACACTCTTCTCCACCCATTCCATCCTGCCTGTACTCTCTTCTTCACCTCTCTTCAACACTCACCATTACTCTGAACTATTGACCCCAAGTATTTAAACTCATCCACCTTCGCCACCTCTACTCCTTGCATCCTTACCATTCCTCTATCCTTCCTCTCATTCACACACATATATTCTGTCTTAGTCCTGCTGACCTTCATTCCTCTTCTCTCTGGAGCATATCTCCATCTCTCCAGGGTCTCCTCCAGCTGTTTCCTACTCTCACTACAGATCACAGTGTCAACTGCAAACATCATAGTCCACGGGGACTCCAGTCTGATCTCGTCTGTCAACCAGTCCATCATCATTGCAAATAAGAAAGGGCTCAAAGCTGATACTTGATGTAACCCCACCTCCACCTTAAACACATCTGTCACTCCCACCGCAGACCTCACTGCTGTCACAGTACCCTCGTACATATCCTGTACCACTTTTACATACTTCTCTGGCACTCCTGACTTCCTCTTACAATAATATAATATGATGTTTAAATATAAAACACAGTTTATGAACAAATGTAACAATTTTAAAATAATGGGATGATTGAATAATCATCCATACATAACATTAAAATAAAAATTCCAAAATGTATCTAAGTGCTTTTAATTTATGCAAACAACTGATGGATAGGCTTTCATTTAAGCCTGGCCAGTGCATTGCATCTAAACAAAGCTGCCACATTAATTCAGCCTTTTCCAACAAATATGGCCATGCAGCCCCCCTATCATGTTTCTTCTGAACCTTAAGGACAATAAATTTAAATTGACGATTATTGTAATCCTTGATATGTGTGGCCAGGGCATTAAGGTCACTTCCATCCCTAATGTCTCTGATGTGTTCACTAATTCTATTCTTTAGCTTGAGTTCATTTTTTCCAGCATAGAAGCAAGAACAGTTAAAGCACATAGCACAATATACCACCCGTTCAGTCAGGCAGCAACACCTATCTGGTATTCTCACCGTGATATTATTAATTCTACATTCACTGATTTCTAAGATGTACAGGGATAATTTACAAGCCCCACATTTGAACATCTGCCGATTATGGGGGGATTTGTTAGTGTGCTCAAAGATGTTCTTTAAATTATGTCCTTTCCCAAATACACATACAGGTTTCTCGCCCAAAATTTTAACAAGGTCTTTTTCATGACTGAGCAAATTCCATTTCTTATTTAGAATATCTTTTATGGCATATGCCTCACATGAAAAAGATGTGGAAAAACTAGAACAATAATTAGTTGCCTCATCCCTAGTTGAACGTGATAAGGAAGTGATGCCATGGAATAGATCCTATAAACTGGTGAATTTTTAGCACAGTGAATGTATCTGATGAAGTTCCTTTTAATGTGATTTAGGGATGAAAGGGCTTATATGTGTCAGCAATAAAGTGGAATTATCATGAACTACATTGGCGACTTCAAGTATTTGATTCCAGTTCAGATTTTGGTTGCTTTTACTGCCTATAGTCTGCCATTGTGGCTTTTTGTTTTATTTGTGGTTTTATACTTCTTGGAATCTTTGAAACAAGGCAAAAAACAAATTAAACAGGACAAAATAAACTACTGCTACTACTCTGACATCCAGACTAGACACTAGTATAACCCACAAAACATTTGGTCAGCAATAAACAACATACTCCTACCTGGCAAAGTCAGCACACCCCCTCACACGACTAATACTACCTCAGACAACATTATTACCCAATTCAATAAATACTTTACCAAAACTATTTTAGCCCTCTCTAGAAAACAAACCTCCAGTCCTAACAAACTATTCCTATTCTAAGAATAAGCAATGGTACCTTTCTTCCCTTCAACCCATCTCAACTGAGACAATAAAAACTTTGCTGAAGAAATTAAATCCCACCACACTAACTGCAGGCAACTTACATGTAGAATTTCTAAGACTAGCTGCTGAGGCAATTGCCTCCCCAGTATCCATTCTTATCAACAGATCCATTTCAGAACACCAAGTCCCTACCATTTGGAAAACTTCCCACATTATCCCACTTCATAAAGGAGGCAGTTCAACAAATCTATCTAACTACCAACCGACTGCTATCGTATCCCCTCTGTCTAAGATACTAGAGAGTAATGCACACATGCAAATCATGCCCTACCTGCATACTAACAAGCTACAGTCCAATACTCAGCATGGTTTCCGTCCATACAACAGTGCTACCATTGCTCTAATGTCTTTCACTAACACTGTCAACCATCACAGAAACAACAGCAAATATGTATCTTCTATCTTTCTAGACTTATCCAAAGCCTTCAACATGGTCTCACACAATAAACTTATAAATGTCCTCTCTGAGTGAATCTATGACAATCTACTCTTGCTTGGCTCCAGGACTACCTAACTGGTTGCCAGCAAGCAGTACATTGGCAACAAAATCTATCACCCCTTCTTCCTGTGACCCTAGGAGTTCCCCAAGGCTCGATATTAGGCCCCCAACTTTTCCCAATATTTAGAGACAATCTACATACCTCAACCCAGCATGCCTCTGTCATTCAATATGCAGATGATTCTATGGTAATATGTGCTGCTGCTACCTTACAAGAACTACAATCACTAACACAAATGTCCTTCTTAGCAGTTGAAACATAGCTAACAACCTCCCACCTAATTCTGAACACCACTAAAACCAAGTTCATGCTGTTCCGTTCCATGAAAACTTCAATAACTCTTCCCTCTTTCAACATTGTGTCACAAACAATACCATCATCTCAACCTCACCTCACACCAGACTTGTGGGGGTTAAAATAGTCAACAACATGAGATGTGACATCCACATATCCCAAACCATAAAAAAGTGCATAAAAACTAGGAACACTGTATAGACATTGTGTCACAAACAATACCATCATCTAAAATAGTCAACAACATGAGATGTGACATCCACATATCCCAAACCATAGAAAAGTGCATAAAAACTAGGAACACTGTATAGACATTGTGTCACAAACAATACCATCATCTCACCCTCACCTCACACCAGACTTCTGGGGGTTAAAATAGTCAACAACATGAGATGTGACATCCACATATCCCAAACCATAGAAAAGTGCATAAAAACTAGGTACACTGTATAGGAACAAGCACTATCTTACAAAACACACAAAATCTACTATTGGCCAAACGCATCTGATCTCAGCTCTGCTTTATGCATCACCCATATTCACTAACCTAAGAAAATGTGAGTTAGCAAAACTAGAGTCCTATTATAACAAAATTGTCAGGTTTGCTGCAAACTTGTCTTTTAGGTCACACCACTGTACAGCACTCAAGCAACTCAACTGGATAGAACTTCCTCAACTCCTACTCTATAACCAGCTAACTATTGTCCAGAGAAATCATCTAATAGAGAATACCACAAAACCTAACCTCCTAAACCTACTACAGCCATTCTCCAGTGTGCACTCTACTGCAAACCCAGTAACTCCCTAAAACTACTCTACAGCCTTCCTCTAACTGTCCTATAACCAGCTAATCTATAATCTAGAATCTACCAGAGAAATCAAAAAACAAACACCCAAACCAACAAGATACTCCAGTCCAGTGTCAGAGTGCACTCCTCAAACAATAAAAAACTAAACTGGATAGAACTTCCTCAACTCCTACTCTATAACCAGCTAACTATTCTCCAGAGAAATCATCTATCTACCAGAGAGAATACCTACCCTGCAAAACCTACTACAGCCATTCTCCAGTGTCAGAGACAGTAAATCCAGCTAACTATTGTCCAGAGAAATCTTCTAAAAACCTACAACAGCCATACTCCAGTGTCAGAGCTCTGCACTCTAACAGTAAATCCCTAAAACTGGATAGAACTTCCTCAACTCCTACTCTATAACCAACTAAAACACCTACCCTGCAAAACCTACAACAGCCATACTCCAGTGTCAGAGCTCTACGCTCTAACAGTAAATCCCTAATAAAGATAACCGCAGCCAACAGTCTTGGTGGAGGCTCCATCTTTTCAAACTGCACAGCTAAAACTTAGGAATGCACTGCCTTCTAACATAACAGCCACCACAGCCATGTCTCAGTTTAAAAACATGCTAAAAGCTCACTTATCCAAAAAATGGTTATGCCAATGCACTGCTCCTCACTAAAGTGTTTTTCTCAATTGATATTATTACTTCTTCTAAGCTGATTTTAATTCTCTACAAATACAAAGGTTTTCAAACTCTGATGTTAATATAGTAATATTTGTTAAGAAAAATTCCACGAATGGGTCTGCCATCTGATTGTATATAGAAGTTGTTATACCTTTTTGTTTGGTCTCTGTTTCACTCTAAGAAAATGTACCTGAATGTTTTCATATATGCCATTATTCTATGTTCATGTGTGTGTATCTCATTGTGATATAAAATGTACTCGAAATGTAAACTTTCTTGTGTGGAACTTTTCTCCCTGTGCTCGATGAAAAAGGACCTGTGTCCAGTCGGACTTTCCCGGTAATCAAATGTACAATAAAATCAAATAAAATAATAAAATAAATTGCTTTTCATATGATCAACTATAGTGTTGTTTATTAGTGCATGTAATCATGCAGACATACACTTATACACTTATAAGACAGTTTCCTTCATTTCACAGGACAGCATTCTTTGGACAGTTGCATCTTGGAAACAAACCCATTGAGCTGCAAATGTCCTAATATTCTAGAAGAATAAAATCTTATAACATTTCAATAAAAATGTCAGACAACTTTGAAATTGAATCTTGCTACTATACTAAAAGTATGTTCCCATTAGATGACACCCTTCAGGAATCACACTGTGCCAGTTTGTATAATATTTATTCCATCCAACTGAATTTACTTTTGTTTTTCTTCCCTGCATTGTGGTAAAATGTCTGGTGCTTTCACTCCTTTCCTGAATATTTGACTGCAGTGGAGTTACACTGGTTACCATGTGAAAGTTGAGACAAATGCAGTCTCTATGTTTCCCCATATTTTCCTACATATGTGCATAAGTATCCATGCAATATATAATCTGTTTATATTCATGTGATTGTAAAACAACAGTCTTATTATGTCTTAATGACACACTTGCAATTCAAGGCATTCTTGAATGTCTATCAAATTTGTATATACTGGATATGTGATAATGCATGTATTTTATTAAAACTATGTATGCAGTGCACATAATTGTTTTAGTAATGTACTTCACTGTTAATATTGGAATTCTCATAATTTTTCTCAAACTTGCCTCTTTTGTAACTGAGATGGCTGTGTTGACTAGACCAATTACCCCCTTCTCAAGATAGAAATACATGATAATTTAAATAAATGCATGTCTCATTATGTGTTTATCATATATATTGCTTTGGTTGTTTAAAATGTGTTTGCTGTATATCTTTATGTGTTTCTAGATCCACGTATATTTGTATGCCTATACACACACACACACACACACACACACACACACACACACACACACACACACACACACACACACACACACACACACACACACACACACACACACACACACACACACACACACACACACGCACACACACACACACATATGTATATGTATCTATCTACATCTATCTACATATATATATGTACCCACTTCAAAACTTTACTAAAAGCACACCTAAAAACATGCTGGCTATGCCCTTGCAACTCCCACTCTAATATCACCCACCCCATCCAACCACTACCTTTCTTTCCACCCCACTAACTACCTTGATTATAGCAAGCTCAGATGCTCATAAACCTAGTACTTATTATACAGCAGGAACTTCTTATTGTAACATTTGTTAATGTCTGTTATGTACTTTGCATATAAAGATTATAATTGACTACTGATGTACTATGTTCTTCATCTGTAAATATGTTTGTAATTAATTGCTATGTTAATCAAATTGTTAATTGCTATGGAATCCAATGTAACTACTTTCTGTTTATTTTAACTGAGGAACTCTTCTCCCTGAGCCTCCACTGAAAATGGACCTATGTCCAGTCGGACACTCCCAGTCAACAAATGTAAATAAATAAATATATATATATATATATATATATATATATATATATATACATATATAGTTTCATAGTTTCATAGTTTAGTACTAGGCTATCTGCCCTGGGGCATTTGTAAGCCTAGCCATAGTGATGTGGCTTTCGCCACCCCATGAAATGGTACAAAAATGTACAGAATAGATTTAGAATACTGTGCTTCTGTCTAGTAGTGACACAGTGAAGGTCCCCTTATATAATAGAATTAGTTTACTGTGCCCCTGTCTAGTAGTGACACAGAGGTGACCCCTGGGGTAAACTTACGATCTCCCATCCACTCATCAAGAATCCTCTTGAAGAGAGTCAGTGAGGGGCTCTGCCTAACATGAACTGGGATTCTGTTCCAGAGCATGGAAAGCCTCTGGGTTATGAATCTATCCCTCCAGCATGTCCTATTCATACTTGTGCCGAGGTTTAAGTCTGTAGCTCTCGTGGTTCTGATGGATTTGGATTTTTTGAGGTGGAGCATGTCCATCAGTTCCTGATTGGACATGGCCTTGTACGTCAGGCACAGATCACCTCTGAGCAGGCGGTATGCTACTGAATAGAGCTGGAGTTTCTTTAGTCTGGCAGAATAAGACATATGTTGGAGACCCTTGATCCTCTTGGTGAGATACTTTTGTGGTCTCTCCAGCTGCAGCAAGTGCCAGGTGAGGTACATACCAAATAGGGCATTGCACTCAATCATGGGTCTGATGAGGGAGGAGTATAGGGATACAATGACATCCTTGGATCTGGATGTGAATCCCTTCATAATAAGGTGTGCAAGGTAGAATGTCTTTCTAACCACTTTGGCAACGTGGGTGTCAAATGAGAGGTCGCTGTCGACTTGGGTCCCTAGGTCTCTGATTCCTTTTTCCTTACTCAGTGGGTTACTGTCTATGTGACAATTTGTGGGTACTTTGTTTTTCCCAAAGGGGATGACTATACATTTTTGGCATTTAGTTTAAGGCCATGACTCCGGTACCAGTTGTCCGTTTCTGTGAGGCCTTTTTGTAGGATGTATGTGTCAGCTGGTGTATCGACTATGGCGCCTAGTTTGCAGTCATCTGCGAAGTTCGTCAGCTGCAACCCTCCCATGTTTGCTTTAACATCTGAGAAATAAATGCCAAACAAGAGGGGTCCCAGGACAGATCCCTGTGGGACACCACTTGTGACTGGCTTTGAGTCTGACATGGCTCCAGCGATTTTGACTTTATGGGTTCTGTTCTTTAGTTAGTTTGCAACCCATCTAGTGACATAAGGGTTTACATTTAAGCTGTTGAGCTTATCTATGATGCCTGAATGGGGTATTATGTCGAAGGCCTTAGCCAAGTCCAGGTAGGCTGTATGGACTGATTTGCCCTCATTAATGGCTCTAGTGACTGTTTTGAAAAAGTCAACCAAGTTCAAAAGACAGGATCTGCCCTTTACAAAGCCGAACTGGGTGGGATCAAGTGTCTGTAGGTCCCCAATGTCTCTGTTTATGAGTTCCATAATGATTCTTTCCATAGCTTTGCAGACCAGGCTGGTTAAGCTTATGAGGCGGTAGTTCCCAGGGTCTGTAGAGGTACCCTCTTTGTGGAGTGGGACCACTGTTGCTGTACGCCAGTGTTCAGGTACATATCCTGTAGTAAGCTAAGGTTAAATAACATTTTTATGTGCGGGTTTAACTCCTCTTGGAGTTCACGTAGCATGCAACCTGGGATACCGTCAGGTCCCATTGATGCTGTGTTTTTAGCTTTGCTGAGGGCAGCTCTCACCTGGACATCTGAAATGACAGGGAGATTACATTCAGCTGGGATAAGTATTTTTTCTTTTGGGGGTGAGGGAGGGGAGAAATTTGCACTGAACCTGTCAGCCAGAATGTTGGCAATATCTGTGGGTTCAGTGTAATTTTTATCATTGTGAACTAACTCTGAGCATATCTGAGGGTTTCCGCCCAGGTTTCTAACATAGCTGAAGAAGGCTTTGTGGTTATCTTTAGTGTTCTTAGTGATTTTTCTCTCAAAGTTGGCCTTGGATGTTTTTATGAGAGAATGTAGTTTTCTGCTAGTATTGATCAGAGATGTCTTCCCTTTATGGGAATTTGCTCTGTTGTGCAGTAGCTTCATTCTTTTGTTATACAATTTGTTAATGGCTGAGGTCCACCAGACAGGACGCTTGCCTTTGGTGGAGAGGTCTTGGATTTATTTGGAATTGCATGATCCATGCATTCTTGGAGATGTCCATAGAAAGCATTTGTGAAGGATTCAGCATTGTGGGATGTGGTTCCTCTGGCCCAGTGGGCTTAAAGGATCTCAGTCTTAAGAAGAGTGAAGTCTGCTTTTGAGAAGTTTTTCACTGTGTTTTTTTGTGCTGGGGGTGGAGGTGGGATATGTATATCCAGGGTGATTAGTTTGTGGTCAGATCTCACTAGTGAGGGGTATACCTCTGGTGTGGAGCATTTTGTCCCCATGTTTGTGATGATCAGGTCTAGTATATTATCTCCCTTAGTGGGAGAGGTGACGAGTTGTTCCAGTGCATTTGAATTTATGAATTCCAGGAACCTTTGGGCTAGGGTGTTAGGGCTAGAATAATGTTGTACCCAGTCTATGTTAGGGTAGTTGAAGTCTCCCAGTATGATGGTATTTTGTGATACATTCATATACTCCAATGTCTTCAGGAAGGCTGAGTGGGGTTCCTGAGATTGGGAGGGTGGTCTTTAACATGCTACCAGTTGTATAGCAGTTTTGCCTATGGTTAGTTGCACCTGTATGGTCTCTGATGCTTCATGTGTTGCTACTAACCTGGAGGTGTGGGTGTCCTTGATGAATATGGACACTCCCCCTTCCTTTGTGGTTCGGCCCGGGTTTTGGGGCTGAAAAGCATGATATGAGGTAAAGCCTGGTAGCGCTGGGCTGCTCTCAGGAGCCTTGAACCAGGTTTCAGTTACTGCACAGACATCGATGTTCTCCATACTGAGGAGTGCTTCGAGAGCCTGCATCTTGAGATTTAGACTTCTGGTGTTGAGCAGCATTACCCTTAGTTTTTTTCCATTTTTATTTTCTAAGGAGGTGGGTTTGCCTTTTGTGCCTTGCCTTAAAAAGGCACTATGGGGGTGGCAAGGGCCTTAGCCAATATCTGGAAGCCCAGTGGTGACAGGTGCAAGCCATCCCTTGTGAAGCAGCGTGGCTTGCCCAACATGTCATCCCAAGCAGACAGACATTGGATCCCCTTAGAATGACACCAGTACTTGAGCCAATTATTAAAGCTGATCATCTTGTCTTTGTATTGTGGTATCATTCTTGGTGAGGGCAAGATGCTGCTCAGGGTCAGGGTCATACCAGCCTGGGCTACATAATCAGAGAGCTCCTCTATGTCTCTTTTCATGTAGTCCAGGGAGGTACGTCTCAGGTCATTCACGCCAGCATGGACAATGACGGAGTCATATTTGTACTTGCTTTGGAGTGACCTGAGTGCGTGTGTTATGTGGCGGATCCTAGCTCCCGATAGGCAGCTCACAGTCACCCTCTCCTTGTTCAGCCTGGTAAGTATATGTGTGTGTGTGTATATGTAGAACATATGTATGTGAGACTATATAAATCTGTCTCTGTATTTGTGTGTGTCTCTGTTTATGTATACAGATGTACACACACCTGTATGTGTGCTGGTGGATTTGTGTGTGTGTGTGTGTGTGTGTGTGTGTGTGTGTGTGTGTGTGTGTGTGTGTGTGTGTGTGTGTGTGTGTGTGTGTGTGTGTGTGTGTGTGTGTGTGTGTGTATATATATATATATATATAGATAGAAGTGAAGACTGGGATGATAGAATGAAGAAGTTAGAAGAACATTTAAGCGCAGAAGACCCATATGGAGTTACCAGTGGGGTTAATTATGACACACCCGGCATTAGGGATAGGGAGTATAAGTAGTGACGGACGTTGCAGGTTAGGCGTTAAGGTGCTAGGAGAGGGAGCCCGTGGGGATAGGTGTAGTAAGTGGAGTTAGGGGCAGGGACCCGGGGGGGTGGGTTAAGTTAGTTAGAGGGTAAGAGCTTGTAGGTTTGGTGGTGTTTGTGAAGTAGGTATTGTGGGTTGGTTTTGGGGGTTAGGATTGTTTAGGTGGGGTGTGAGTTAGGGTGTATGGTAGGTAAGGGTTAGGCAGTTGTCTTAGGACGGGGGTTTCGGGTTAGGTGTGTATTAGTGGTCGGTGTTTGGTGTGTGGTGTCGGTGTGTGTTGTGTGTGTGGTTTGTGGAATTTGTTTTTTTATGTATATAATTGTGGTTATTCATGTGTATATGGTATATATATATATACATATATATATACATATATATATATATATATATATATATATATATATATACATACATACATATCTATATATATATATATATATATATATATATATATATACATATATATATATATATATATATATATATATATATATATATGTATATATATATCTATATATATATCTCTATATATATATATATATATATATATATATATATATATATATATATATATATATATATATATATATATATATATATATATATATATATATATATATATATATATATATATATATATATATATATATATATATATATATATATATACACACACACACATACATATACATATAATGCACACAACACTCATGCACTTTCATGCATGAGGTATTTTGACTAAGGTAACAGTATAGCTGCTCCTAACAACATCCGTGTCACTGACCCTTTATTGTTAATTTTACAAGTAACAGTCCTTGGTGATAACCTTACTTGTGTGTTATCAGCAAAATGGGTGAGTTAAAGAATAATTGGACATTTTATACTATTCTGAGCCCTTTTCTTATTTGCAATATTGATGGACAGGTTGACAGACGAGATCAGACAGGAGTCCCCTTGTACTATGATGTTTGCAGATGACATTGTGATCTGTAGTGAGAGTAGGGAACAGGTGGAGGAGACCCTGGAGAGATGCAGATATGCTCTATAGAAAAGAGGAATGAAGGTCAGCAGGATTAAGACAGAATATATGTGTGTGAATGAGAGGGAGGATAGAGGAATGGTGAGGATGCAAGGAGTAGAGGTGGCGAAGATGGATGAGTTTAAATACTTATGATCAATAGTTCAGAGTAATGGTGAGTGTGAAAGAGAGGTGAAGAAGAGAGTACAGGCAGGATGGAGTGGGTGGAGAAGATTGTCAGGAGTGATTTGTGACAGACAAGTACCAGTAAGAGTGAAAGGGAAGGTCTACAAGAGGGTAGTGAGACCAGCTATGTTATATGGGTTGGAGACAGTGGCATTGACAAAAAGGCAGGGGTTTGAGCTGGATGTGGCAGAGTTAAAGATGTTAAGATTTGCACTGGGTGTGACGAGGGTGGACAGGATAAGGAATAAGTATATTAAAGGGTCAACCCAGGTTGGAAGGTTTGGAGACAAAGCCAGAGAGGCAAGATTATGTTGGTTTGGACATGTGCTGAGGAGGGATGCTGAGTATATTGGGAAAAAGATGCTAAGGATGAAGCTACCAGGTAACCGGAAAAGAGGAAGGCCTAAGATAAAGTTTATGGATGTGGTGAGAGAGGACATGAAGGTGGTTGGTGTGACAGAGCAAGATGCAGAGGACAGGAAGAAATGGAAACAGATGGTCCGCTGTGGTGACCCCTAACGGGAACAGCCGAAAGAAGATGATGATGATGCTATGTTGCTTTCACACTGGGCTCAATTCAAGAGAGTGGCACTGGAAACAGTATCAGTACCAGAGTGGGTACAAATTCATTCACAGTATTGTGGACATGTGAGAATAACAGCTAATAAACACTCTCAGTACAAGTAATTAGGTGGCTTACAGAAAGGTACTACAGCAGTTTAGAGACACTTGGAAGGTACAATGTTGTCCAGTTGTATGGTTCATTGCAGTAAAACAATGGAGCAAACACACCCTGCTACTGTTAGAGGCTGAATAAAACAAACTGAAGGCAGCATTACACATGGCAAGCTATCAGCTGGCTGCACAAACCCATGGGGTTGGAGTGCGAGCCTTATGGGATAAACTCCAAAATATATGGTTTTAGTAATATGACATTGTTTATCATAGCCTGTTGTTTATCAGCCCTATGTTGAGCATTTAGCTGGTCAGAATAAGAATATTCTAATGATAAATAGGAACGACCTATGACTGATCAATAGGTCCTCAGAGGCCACAGAATGGAATGTAGTGCAGTGACTACAACATTACTAAACACTGTGCCTACAACACAGAAGTCCAATCATACAGTTTCATCATAGACTGGTACTTAAGTAGGAGCAGTTTTCTGCCATGAGATGGGTACCCTGCTTACCCAGCTTTAGGTGAGGGCGGTACTGAAGAAAACAATGGAGTGATGAAGCTTGGACCTCAAACATATACCTTATGCTCAGTTTGATTTCACGCTTATTTAGCATAGCGGCTGCTTCTAATATGCAATTGACAAGGACATCATGGGAGAACATCAAGAAATTAGGAAGATGGAAGTCCAGCACTTATGAAAGATAGCTGAAAAATAACCTCTTCTAACACATCTTACATTATTGTCTTTTATTTGTAGAACCTGGGTGTTACCTGTAAGACACACATTGCACCTTCCAACATTACCTTTTTTTGACTAGAGCTTCCTGCAGGTTTGATCACCTGGAACCTTGCTGGTGCTCTTCCATGTGAATGAAAACATCTGCCTTATATATCACCTACTGGAACATGCTGACATTACCTGCGATGTACTGTGATACCAGAGGTATAACATGTAAAATCTGTGTTAAGGCCTGAATTATGATATTTACAATGAGGCCACACAGTTTGCTGAGCTCTACACCCTTCCATAATCCTTACTGTTGCCAACTATTCATGGTGATAGTTATATCAAGGCTTCAAATGGCATTTTTGATATGTGCAGTTCTTTCCCTGTATACCATTCTTCAGCAGGCAGAATGCTGTCCATCATTAGGGTACATGGCCCACTCCACCCTGCTTGACCTCTTATGGCTATGCAAAACACACACCACCATGAACACCAACAACAAAGACTGTGATCCTTTATAGACAAAGAAATGGAACATGTCTGGCACAACAGATTTCTATCCCAAGGAATCCTATACTTACTGAATAAACTTCCTATGCATCTCAAGCAATACTACACATAATCTGTATTCAGTAATATTCTGGATGAATAGCCGGCAAATCAAAAATACTATTTGGGGTATATAGCATGGTGCTTATTGACCATGGAGCTTAACTCACTCAACAGTGCTCAGGCTTAGCTGGTTATACTTCTCAATAGTCTTTTGAAATGCAAGCCTAGTATATACCTATGAACTTATCAACCTAATATATAATTACCAAGTAGTTTCCAAATGTCCATGCTGTTGTGAAGATTGGGTGAAGATAGATGAAGGCTGGCAGCCTAGCCAGATAGAATTTTGGAGATAATTCTGTCATCTGTAAATATTAATGTAAACCACAGATTTGTTGTCTTAAATGGTAAAAATAGTGTAACATGTGGAACTGGAAAAATGTAACAACAGTGCACTCTGCTGACCAAGTAAAGCATGTTGTGACCCTTTGATGTTAACATGGCTCTGGACAGTCTAGATGAAGGAATTCTTGCTATTGTTTTAAGGCCGGAGTTAATGGCCAGAATTTACATGCATAAATGTCCTTAGTGGCTTTGCTTCCTGACCTGGTGTGAGCTTACTAAAGAATGTAGCCTGTTAGCCTGGGAACCCCAGGAAAGTGTGAATGTGATGTAATGTGAACCAGGAATGTGATTTTAAAAACAGAGAGAATCAGAGAGCATTAAATATTTTTGTCTTGACCATCCAACTCAACAGCACTATCTTGTTCTATATGTAAGTTTATCTTAGAGTTGTGTTTTCTCTTAGAAATAGCTAGAAACTAGAAAGATTAGACTAAGTGTTTTTCTGTGATGCCAGAACTGTACTACTGAATTATTTTAAGTATTTCACTGTGATCTCTGAACTCTTGACTATCACTTTGTAGTAAAAGTATTGTCTTGTGTTTTAACTATTTGTTATTAAATATTTTAAACCCTTTCAACTGTGGCTGTTTTTGTAGAGGTAATTTAAGCTCTTCAGAGTACTTGCATGCCTTTGGTAAAATTGTATAAAGCCATTCCAACAGCTTTACCCATGGGCTATACTACCAATTGGATAATATTGCACAGTAATAATTGGACACCCTTTTAAAGGCCTTTGAGTAGCTGATAAATATTAGTGGGTGGTGACAGCTGGTACTACTGTATAATCTAGGAAAAAGGGGCACAGCTGGAGAACCTGTGCCAGCCTTCCCCAGGACTGTCTGTGTGGTTGTATAAACTCTTCCCAAAGTGTGTGTGTGTGTGTGTGTGTGTGTGTGTGTGTGTGTGTGTGTGTGTGTGTGTGTGTGTGTGTGTGTGTGTGTGTGTGTGTGTGTGTGTGTGTGTGTGTGTGTGTGTGTCAGCTACTTGGGCAGGGACACAAAGCACTGATTGGGCAGAGAGGGTGCTGGAGGTTTTAGCTTGCTCACTAAGCTGAGCTCTGGACCCTATAGCTGCACCAGTGGGGAGTCTTACTGGGGGCCTGGAGAGCAAGGGAGTGACCAGCCCTGGACTGACTGTGATCTCTGTGTGCTCTTAAGGGAAATTGCACTTTACTGTGTGTATTTGTTATCCTTTCCTCCAATATGAGACACCCCTCACTGGTGTTAGTGGTGATGATTGAGGCTTCTTGATTGCTGGGCCAGAGCACGGGCATCACATATTAATTGTTTGGCAGTGGTGGGATATCCACACCACATATTAATTGGTTGGCAAATACTAATTGGTTTGTAGTGGTGTGGGTAGACTGAATTCCTGTAGCTTGTGTATTGTGAGATTTGAAGGTGTTTTGTACTCTAAATCAGCCATGCAGTGAATATTCAGAGTTCAGATCACAATTGTTTTATTTATTTTGCTCGCTTACTTAGTCAGGGTGAACAGGCAGCATGTCAGCAGAGGAGTATGGAAAGCTGACAAGGAGCCAGCTGGCGGAGATGTGCCAGGCTAGGGGACTGGTGCATGGAAACATAACTAAGGCAGACCTAATTGTAGCCTTGGTTACAGCTGCATCAGGAAACAGCAACCAGGAGGACAAGCAGACTGGCAGTGGAGATATAATACCCTTGGAGAATGGGCAGCTCAACCTTTCTGCAGAGAACTTAAAAATACATCTGCAGCTAAAGATACTTGAGTTGGAGGCCAGACGTTTGAAGATAGAAGCCGAGGAAAAGGAGTGGCAGAGGAGGTATGAGAGGGAAATGCTGACTCTTCACCAGAGTCATGGAGGTAATGGGGAAGGGAGTAACTGGACCCCAGAAGCACAGAAGGTCAGTAAATTTCTTCCACAGTTTAAAGAGGGGATAATTTTGATAGTTTCATTCATATGTTTGAGAGGGTATGCAAACAGTATAGTCTTGATCAAAGGCTCTGGGTATGGTTCCTGACCCCCTTACTCCATGGTAAAGCTGTAACTGTTTTGTCAGAAATGTCTGAGTTTGCATGTTTTGATTATACTGCTGTTAAAAATCACTTGTTAGAATTGTTTAAGCTAACACCTGAAACATATAGGAAAATGTTTCTTGAGCATAGACACAAGGCAGATGAAAGTGTGTGTGAATATGTTGTTGAACTGAGCACTTATTTCCATAGGGGGTGAGTGGATGTCAGGTCACCACTTTTGAAGGGCTAGCAGACCTTTTGTTGAGGGAACAAATCCTTAGCACTTTGCCTGAGGACATGGGGATCTGGTTAGCTGATAGACAATGTGCTGCTTCAGATGAGTTGGGGAAGAAGGGAGACCTATACCTGGCAAGCAGGGCAGCCCTGCACAAGAAAAGGTCCCCAGTACTGCTCATGGGCCTAAAGGAACCCATGGTGGGCAGCACAGACTACCCCAACAGAATCTGCCAGTAGCAGGGGAAGCCACTAGTCCACGTACACATCCAGGAGCTAGGGTTAAATGTTTTGAATGCAACCAGTGGGGCCATGTAGCATACAGGTGTTCATGGAGGCAAGGTGGGGAACAAAAGTTGAGGGAGCCAGTAAGTGGGAAAGACAAAATTCCAATAGTAGGTTGTCTTCGGACAACAAGGGTACAAAACTACAACCAGAGGTTATATCCTATTGTAGTGAATGGCAAAGAGGCCATTGTCAAGAGGGACACAGCCTCTGATATAACCATTGTAAAGCCTGCAATGGTTTTGGAGGAATACTAGTTGCCTGGGCAGTCTACTCCAGTCAGGGCTTTAGCCAGGATCCATTCCAAATACCTTTGGCTATGGCTCACCTTGACTGGGAAGGTGGAAAAGGAAGCCATTGAGTAGGTGTGTTTGAGGATATACCTGTAGATGTCCTGATAGGGAATGATTTTGATAGTGCAGTACCCTGTGCTTGTGCAGTTACATGCAGTCAGGCTTGGAGACAAGCAGGTAAGTCTGGTAGCCTGGGGGAGACTCAGACAGACTGCATACTTGCAGCCAGGACTGATGAGGTGGTTATTTCTGGGAGGGAGCTACCCTGTAGCAGTGAGACTTAAGGTGAGCTACAACTGCTTGGGGGGTACTGATGGTCCCTTGGACAGAGTGAATGCAAAGGTAGAGGTGAGTAGTAGTACCCACGCTGACAGTGAGGCACCACTGTTAGACGATGCCAGACTTCCTGTGGAAGGGGAGCTTGGAAGGGTTACAAGGAGAGAGGTGAGACAGACTCAGCTCTCAGACCCTACATTGCAAGGCCTAAGGCAGGTAGCTAGGGAGGCACCTGATTCTCAGGGAAAGGGGGGATCTGTATACTGGGACAAAGGGTTACTTATACAGAGAGTGGACCCCTGAGGGAGGGCTAGAAGGTGAGGGAGCACAGCAGTTGATAGTGCCTTGAGCCTACCATCTGGCACTTCTAGCCATAGCCCATGATATCCCCTTTGCAGGTCATATGGGCATAATAAATACAAAGAGGCATATTATGCTTAACTTCTATTGGCCTGGAATTTCCAGAGATGTAACAGGGTACTGCAGGACCTGTGAGCAGTGCCAAAAGGTAGGCAAGGCAGGAGACAAGGTGAGTGCTCCTCTGATGCCTTTGCCTGTGATTGAGGAGCCATTTTAGAGGGTAGCTATGGATATTGTGGGTCCTCTGAGTACCCTAAGTTCCACAGGGAAAAAGTATATCCTAGTGGTAGTAGATTATGCTACACAATACCCTAAGGCAGTGGCTTTGTCCTCCATTGAGGCAGAGAAGGTGGCAAATGCTTTGTTAGAGATTTTCAGCAGGTTGGGTTTCCCAATAGAAATACTGACTGACAGAGGTGCCAATTTCATGTCAGATCTGCTGGCTTGTCTGTGGAAGTCCTGTGGAGTAAAGCACAGGAAGACCACCCCCTACCATCCCCAGACTAACAGTCTTCTTGAGAGGTTAAATTCTACAATCAAGTCCATGCTACGGGCATTTGCAGATCAGTTTAAGAGGGAGTGGGACAAATATTTGCCCCATCTGTTGTTTGCTTACAGAGAGGTTCCCCAGGAATCCACAGGTTTTTCACCCTTTGAGTTGCTGTATGGGCATAGGGTGAGGGGACCTCTAGATTTAATTCAAGATGAGTGGGAAGGTGAGTGCGAGTCTCACAAGGAGTCTGTTGAGGCATACATCCTAACCCTCAAGACAAGGCTCATGTAACTCATGGGCTTGGCCTAGGTGAACCTGGTAGAAGGCCAACAACAGAAAAAGGTGTGGTATGACAGGAATTCTTGAGCTAGAGAGTATGCTGTGGGGCAGCAGGCAATAGTTCTCATTCCTGTCAGACACAACAAGCTGCAAGCAGCTTGGGAGGGACCCTACAAGTTGGTAAGACAGGTAAGTGATGTTAATTACATGGTGGAACTACTAGGCAGAAGGCAGGGGCACACATTGTACCATGTTAACATGATGAAACCATACCATGATAGGAATGCCGTTGTGCTGAGCATTTGCAATGGATTGCAGGAGGAGTCTAAGGGAGATCTGCAGACTGATCCCCAGAGTGAGGCTTGGGCTGACACCTCAATGGAAGGGGTAACAATGTCCCAGCAACTTTCTCCTACCCAGGTTCAAGAAATCCCAGCAGTGTTGCAGGAATTTGGGGACATGTTCACTTGGAAACCAGAGTGTACCAAGCTGGGGCAGCACCAGATGGATACAGGACTACAAAGGCCTATTTGGCAGGCCCCTTATAGAGTCCCTGAGAGAGTCAAACAGAGTATGAGGGAGGAGGTACAGGAGATGTTGTAACTATGGGTGATTCAAGAGTTCAACCGTCCCTTGGCCTCCCCAGTGATGCTGGTGCCAAAGAAGGATGGCAGCACCAGGTTCTGTGTGGACTACAGGAAATTAAATAGTCACACAGAGTCAGATGCTTACCCCGTGCCTAGGACAGATGAGGCCCTACAGCAGCTAGGTGGGGCTAAGTATCTTACAACCATTGACCTTACCAAGGGTTACTGGTAGGTTCCTTTGACTCCCAGTGCTAGAGAGAAGTCAGCCTTTGTGACTCCATTTGGCTTGTATGAGTTCACAAAGATGTCATTTGGGATGAAGAATGCCCCAGCAACCTTCCAGAGGCTGGTAGATCATATCCTAGCAGGAGCAGGAGGGTCTGCCATTGCTTACCTAGATGATATTGCCATCCTGGCCAGAGCACCTTCAATATATCAGGAAGGTGCTCGGCAGACTACAGAGGGCAGAGTTGACCATTAAGCCGATCAAATGTCAGGTTGGTATGGCAGAGGTCTCCTACCTAGGACATAGTGTGGGGAGTGGTAAGGTAAGGCCAGAACCTGCCAAAGTGGAAGCCATTCAGGCATGGCCTGCACCTGTTACTAAAAAGCTGGTGAGGGCATTTTTAGGAACAGCAGGGTACTACAGAAAGTTTGTTGCCAGTTATAGTACCATAGCTGCTCCCCTCACAGATCTGACAAGGAAGAACTGGCCAGATAAGATAGTGTGTACCCTAGCATGTGAGCAGGCATTCCTGAAGCTTAAAGAAGCTTTGAGAGGACCCCCTGTGTTACCCAGTCCAGATTACACAAAGAATTTGTTGTGCAGGTGGATGCTTCGAACAAAGGGTGGGGGCTGTACTTAGCCAGATTTCTTCAGAGGGAGAAGAGCACCCAGTGGTTTATCTCAGTCATTGGCTCCAACCCAGATAGGCATGTTCTGCAGCTGTAGAAAAGAAATGCTAGCCATAGTGTGAGCACTGCAGAAACTTCAGCCTTACCTGTATGGAAGAAAATTCACTGTAATGACAGATCACAACCCCCTAACATGGTTAAACTGAGCCAGCCAGCAAAATGCTAAGTTGCCAAAATGGAGCCTGGGGTTGCAAGCATATGATATGTCCATGCAGCACCGCAGTGGGATTAGCAATGCCAATACAGATGGGCTTTCAAGACAGGGAACCAGGTGAGGTATACTAAGATAAACCTAACTCCCTCAATCAGCGTTTCTCAAGGGTTACTTGAAAATCTAGCTTGAGTTCTCCGGGGGGGAGGGGTATGTGAAGATTGGATGAAGATAGATGAAGGCTGCCAGCCTAGCCAGATAGAATTTTGGAGATAATTCTGGCATCTGTAAATATTAATGTAAATCACAGGCTTGTTGTCTTAAATGGTAAAAATAGTGTTACATGTGGCATTGGAAAAAATGTAACAACAGTGCACTCTGCTGACAAAGTAAAGCATGTTGTGACCCTTTGATGTAAACATGGCTCTGGCTGGTCTAGATGAAGGAATTCTTGTTATTGTTTTAAGGCCAGAGTTAATGGCCAGAATTTGCAAGCATAAATATCTTTAATGGCTTTGCTTCCTGACCTGGTGTGAGCTTACTAAAGAATGTAGCCTGTTAGCCTGGGAACCCCAGAAAAGTGTGAAGAATGATGTAATGTGAACCAGTAATGTGATTTTAAAAACAGAGAGAATCAGAGAGCATTAAGCATTTTTGTCTTGACCATCAAACTCAACAGCACTGTCTTGCACTATATGTAAGCTTATCTTAGATTTTTGTTTTCTCTTAGAAATAGCTAAAAACTAGAGAGATTAGACTAAGTGTTTTTCTGTGATGTCAGAAATGTACTACTAAATTATTTTAAGTATTTCTCTGTGATCTCTGAGCTCTTGACTAGCACTGTGCAGTAAAAAGTATTGTTTTGTGCTTTGACTATTTCTTATTAAATATTTTAAACCCTTTCAACTGTGGCTGTTTTTGTAGAGATAATTTAAGCTCTTCAGAGTACTTGCATGCCTTTGGTAAAATTGTACAAAGCCACTCCAATAGCTTTAGCTATACTATCAGTTGGATAATAATATTGCACAGTAGTAATTGGACACCCTTTTAAGGGCCTTTGAGTAGTTGATAAATATTAGTGGGTGGTGGCAGCTGGTACTACCATATAGTCTGGGAAAAAGGGGCATAGCTGGAGAACCTGTGCCAGCCTTCCCCAGGAGTGTCTGTGTGAATGTATAAACTCTTCTCAAAGTGTGTGTGTGTGTGTGTGTGTGTGTGTGTGTGTGTGTGTGTGTGTGTGTGTGTGTGTGTGTGTGTGTGTCAGGTACTTAAGCAGGGACATGTAGCACTTGTTGGAGAGAGAGTGTGCTGGAGGTTTTAGCTTGTCCACTAGGCTGAGATCTGGACCCTATAGCTGTGCCAGTGGGGAGTCTTATTGAGGACCTGGAGAGCAAGAGAGCGACCAGCCCCGGACTGACTGTGATCTCTGTGTGCTGTTAAGGGAATG